>NW_005871075.1:5306809-5519475 GCF_000147115.1 Myotis lucifugus | reverse complement strand
GACACACAGTGATGGACTAAAGTATCCACCTCACTTGCAAACTCCACGTGTTTTAATTGCCTTCATGATAGTAGCTTTTGATTCCAGTTTTAAATGTCACTGCTGGTCAGGGTTGGCAAGAAGCTTTTTTTTCATCCTGGTTATTTCTGAAGTCATTCAAGATTTGTAATCTGAACACTCCTACTCAGAGTAAATATAAAATAAACAGATAAGGCCTAAGTCAGGACAGAGCCAGGCCAAAAAGAAATCCTTATCAATGTTATATTGCTGCAGCCATCCTGACTTCCAACTTTTAGAAAGTTTTTATAGAGCAATAGGCAGTCTGTCATCATTTCTGAAATTCAGTCAGTCACCGAGTCAACAAATATGTATGTGACAGACACTTTCCGAAGGCACACAGTGGACAGGGCAGGCGAGGACCCTGCTCTCAGGGTGCTTACATTCTGGACAGATGGGTAGAGGCACTTTAGATTGAGCGGTGTGGAAAATATGAAGGTAACTAATATCTTTATTACCCAAGATAATTTAAGGTGCTGATAAGTGTTATTATAAAGAAAAATATATCACAACATCCTGAGAGCAGGTATTTTAGCTCTCTGGTGGTTCTGGAACCCCTTCTCTAGAGAAGATATTAGAGATGATGTCTGTATTTTACAAAGTACTTGTTCATGTGACCAGCTGGAAGCAGAGCATTCCAGGTAAAGGGAATAAAAAATAAGAAACAAATGATGAGAACATTTATATTTCATCAAAATATGAACTGCAGAGGTTCAATGTTATTTTTGATTTTTGAAATGTCTTAAAAGTAGATTGATGTAGTGTTTTAAGGTGTGCTGTCTAAGCAAAGTATTTAATAAGTGTTTAATAAGTTCAGAAAAAGACAGGAGAGTCATCTGTGGGCCTAACATTCTCAGTCAATCCCATTGTAATGAAACTTGTTAAAGTATTCAGCTAAACAATCATTTACTACCTATTCCTCCATAGGAAGGATGCTCAATTATCTCAGTTATCACTAACTCCTAGGCCATCCTCTAAAATACTTTTGTAAACTCTAATATTTTTTTGCTGTTCCCAACCCACGGCAAGGAATGTGTGTTAATTTTTCACCAGTTTTCTCTGTGTCCCTCTCTTTCACTCTGTCTCTCTCTGTACACACACACACACACACACACACACACACACACACAGGCATGTGAAAACTTTCACAAAACTAATTTTTTCACAAAACAATATTTTTGTTTCTATGTGTGACACATTCTAATATTTTCTATCATTTCATTTTTTAAAATGCTGATCAAAACCTACTAAACTGATATCATGACATACCAATCAATGGGCCTCATTTTAAAGATGGAAAACCATGTTCTAAAAGTCATTCAGCAATTTGCATACCCTAATCCAGTGATGGCGAACCTATGACACGCGTGTCAGAGGTGACACGCGAACTCATCTTTTTGGTTGATTTTTCTTTGTTAAATGGCATTTAAATATATAAAATAAATATCAAAAATATAAGTCTTTGTTTTACTATGGTTGCAAATATCAAAAAATTTCTATATGTGACACGGCACCAGAGTTAAGTTAGTGTTTTTCAAAATGCTGACACGCCGAGCTCAAAAGGTTCACCATCACTTCCCTAATCTATACATAAAAACACACAACTAGACCAACACTATAGGCTATTCAAAGTTATTTATTCTCTCAGGAAAAAAATTAGTATAGTTCTCTAATATTTTGACAAACACTAAATTGAGAAAATTAAACTTTCCTTGACCTGGCAGCATGGTGAATTTGTGCTTGCTAGGAAGGCAACGCTTATATTCAATGGGGTATTAGAAATAATTCCTTATTTCTACAAAAGACTGATTTCCTTTCTCCTGGCCCCAAATATTGGTCTCAGTTATCCCTTAGGATGTAGAAAGGAAGCATTTAAGAATTCAACAGTAAAAAAAACTCTTAAAAATGAAAGTAATAGCAAAATGGTGTTAGTTTAAAATTTTTATAACAATGAATCTAATGTTTATTCAGTAAACTTTTAACAATAATACTTGACATTTTTACTTAAATATATCCCTAAATTTTGACCACCTTGAGTGGAGTGCTGCATAATATATTATTCCAAAACAAAGTCTCACTTCAACTAACTTTGGCTTCAGAATACATATTTACACAAATATCTGATCTTTTGGAATTTACCCACAATCCACAATAAAAAAGTAAATTCACACTAACAGTTTGCGGATTTCAGCAGTCAGACAGCCAGCCTTTGTGGTTCCTTCTCTTTTCTCAACTCTGACCTCGTAGAGCTTTATTCTCCTCATTTGTTGCATTGAGATATGTTTAAAAAGTTATATGTTATAAAAATAATATTGTACGAATGAGTAACCCAGAAAATCGAATGAGTTCTGCAGATTTATGTAGGAAGATGCACCCTTATATTCATCCCAGGCAACCTGAGCCTTGCATGTTGTCTGCTAGTTTCCAATGAGTGGGCTCTGTAATCCGACTCTTGCTCTTTGCTAGCTTCTTTTTTCCTACTCTGGCCACTCTGGGCCAAGCCACCAGCTCTGTTATAAACATTTGCAGACTCTGTTGTAGACTTAGAAGGCCATGTGGCAGGCTCCCATGAGGGATCCCACAAACTTCTCCACCTACTGACTCCATCCAGTAGGCCCACTGCATCCAAGCTTCCAAATGGCTTCCGGTGGCAATTCACAAGCCCCTGGCTTGTCTCCTGTAGAAGCCTTCTGCCACAGGCAGGCCTCTCTCATGTAAGATACTCCCACCGCAACAGAAGACCCGGTTGCTTTCCTAAGAGAAATTCTCCAACACAGATCACATGCATTGAGGGCACCCCAGGCAGATACGAGAAGATGCTCACTTCACTTTTCTCCAAGGCAACCCGTTCCCAGCTCTGGTTGATCCACAGGCTGCAAGCATTTTCGTCGTCGGGAAGAAGAGACTTTTGACAAGTTCACAGGGTTTGTTCTGGTGTTTGAAATAAGGGGTGTCCAGGTATTTTCATGGTGGGCCACTTGATCAGAAATCCACATGTAGACACTTTTTTCTGTTTCATTTGTTTTGTTTTTGTAATCAACTTTATTGAGGTATAACTTACATGGAATAAATTATAACAATTTTGAATACATGGTTTCATGTGTTTTTGACCCAATCACACTCCTGCATCTCTACCATTATAATCAAGATCAGAACATTTACATCCCCCAGAAAAGTGTTCCCACACCACAGTGCATCTCTAATCCCAGGTCAGGACAGAATGTAGTATACTATATAAAAAGTGTTGTTCTAAAATGTACTATCCTATATAATAAAAGGCTAATATGCAAATCTACCAAACAGTGGAACAACCCATCGCTGTGATGCACGCTGACCACCAGGGGCAGACATTCAACGCAGGAGCTGCCCCCTGGTGGTCAGTGTGCTCCCACAGGAGGAGCACCACTCAGCCAGAAGCCGGGCTTATGGCTGGTGAGCATAGCAGCAGTGGCAGGAGCTTCTCCCACCTCCGCGGCAGTGCTAGGGATGTCCGACAGCTTAGGCCCAGAGCGGGCCTAAGCCATCAGTCGGACATCCCCCTAGGGCTCCTGGACTGCGAGAGGGTGCAGGCTGGGCTGAGGGACCCCCACACCCCACACCCCGAGTGCACTGGGCCTCTAGTACTATATAAAAAGTGTTGTTCACACCCATACATTATGGAAAACATGTTAATGCCACCACAATCCTATCAAGTAAATTTTGGAAAACATCCTAAAAGGTGTTTGTTTTTATTGCATTGCATTAGCATAATTTAGAAGAGAAAGAGAAAAGATGACTTATTGATACTCATCGAATTCTCTAAAATTTCTTCTCAAATTTTAACTTTATTTCCAGCAAACAATTTTGCAGATTTTTGGTTGTTGTTGGGTTTTTTTTGTTGTTGTTTGTTTGTTTTTTGTTTTGTTTTTTTAATGAGGGCTGGCTTCCGTTGATCTCAGCCCCATTCAGCAATGGTCAGTGCATCCAGTCTCACATCCCTGGGAGCTCGGTGCATTGTAACAGACTTCTCCCTCTTCCTTGAGCAGCCTACAATGTCCTTGTTTTTCCTCGCAGATTACAATTCAGCGTGTTGAAGCGTTTTGTTATATGAATAAGAAAGTACAAAGCCCTTGATCTGAGGAAGCAGCTAAGTAAATACTAGTTGGTTTCCAAGAACTAGTCATCTGACATATTAAAACAAACCAAATGCCCATCCTCTGGTTCATCTTAATTCAAGTTTCCCATAAATTGGCAAAGGTTGAAGGAGCAATTACAAAAAAATCAGAAGCTTTAAAAGTGTTTCTGTCATCTCTGGCCATGAACCTGACTCGCAAGTATGTCAGCACAAAGCCCACTGATAGAAACGTGCCTTTTGAATGAATACAGTATTAGAAACACACATTTCTACATCGTTTCAATACCAGGAGTCTATCTGCGGCAAACGAGTCCGGCTTTTACACGTTCAGACCAAACATGTCACATTCCTTCCTGGCAAGTAGTTAGATCCTACTAGGAGTAAAAATTAATCTGAAAAGTAGACACAGTGTGGTTCATGTGTTGGATGCTCCCAGCTTCAAGGACAGAGTTAAATTAGAAGAGAGAATCAGGAAGTGGTTGGAAATATAATCCCAAAAGAATCAGGGTAGACAGGGGCAAGGACAATTACACCTTCTCCAGGTAGAGGGAGACACTTTACAGAATAGATACTGTCCCCTTGCACCCTTCTGCACTCTTTAGAACTCTTTCATCCAACCACATTCCAAACCCAGCTTAGGAAAATCACGGGAAAAGCATTTCTGTTTTTAAAGCTCTTCACAGTCAAGGAAACTAAGGAGTGGTAAGGACTTTGAGAACCAAGCACATGCTTTTGTTCGTCATGATTTTTCTAAGTACTCATTCTGCATCCAACTCTATTCTGCCTCCCAGCTTCAGGTGGCGCACACATTTGATAAAAGCCTTGCATTTTCTCAACCCAAACTTTCTTACCTTGTGAACAGAGGGAGAAATTGAGCCTCTGACTCACATTGGATTCCTTGTCTAGGTTGCTAATGGTCAGCAGCTTTGGGCAAAGTTTTTCACTGCTTTTAATCCATCAAATTTATAAACAAGGAGTCAAGTTTTTTCATTACAGGGTACCTTACAAAATGCTATTCCTATGACTTAATCTTCTCATCTGATATCACTGTCCAAAAAGAAGTAAAATTTGCCCCAAATTGTTACTCTTAGTGAACCCATGCTGGTTTCTAGTTTTTTTTTTCTAGATACATGAAATGACTTTAATTACTCTAGGTCGTTTTATGAGAAAACCCAAAACTTGAGATTCTTCCTAAAATGTTTCTTTAGCTCATGTGTCATTCATAAAAATGCATCATTAAAAAGTTCCCTAACTTTCCCACCATTTATGTCTGTACATCCTTTGCTCATTATAATGAAAGCAGTGCAGTTCTTACCTTAAAAGCCAACTTCTCCCCTCTTGCCTCCAGACCCCATCACATTTCTCCTCATGGAAGTCAGAAAGGCTGGAACAGAGCAAGAGAGGAGAGCAGTGAAAATTTACTTTAGAAAGACAGGCAGAGACCAAATACCAAAAGAGACGGATGTTTTTAGTGTCATAAGAGGACTTTTTAAAATTGAAGGGATGATATAGTGTGATTTTACTTGAACATTTTGAGAATTTGAGGAAAGCAAACACCTTTGATTTGGGGAGCATCTTCCTGTTCACATGCCTTGTTTTTGTGAGGTTACCTGACTGGAGGAGAGAGCAGGAGAAATGTGGAATCAGAAGACCGACCACAGCTTTCCCCAATGCCTGTGCCTGAAGCTAAGGCAATGGAGCTTTAAAATTCATGCCTCATTCTGCGCCCTCTTTATTTCCAATGCGCTTTGTTTCCCATCTGATATTTAACATGTGTGTTGCTTTCACAGAAGGGAAACAAATAGGAAGCGGATTTAGACCAGAGAAACTGTACCTAGGCACATCCTCCTCCTACTGCAGCCAAATGTCTCATCGGCCCCCAAGAGAGAATTCTAATAATGTTATCGTTTGATTCCCATTTCAGGCACTTTGCATTTTTATATATGCTAAAGAATTCAGCAAGCCATCCAACTGGCATAGCAACAGGAAAACTTCCTTTAGAGCACAGGTGTACAAGCAAACAAATTCTTTCTGTGCTGGAAAATTGATCCCTCACAATAGCAAGCTCCCAGCAGCGCGCTGAACTGGCAGGAGGGGTCGGGAGAGCGCACATCTGTCAGGTAGATGGAGCAGATGGTGATCACCTCTTCTCACCTTCCAGCAGAGTCAGAAATAGATACTGTCACCCGGAACTGTCTCTTTCCAGCCACACTGAACGTTCGGATTTATTAAAAGCAGACGTAGTCACTCTGTGGATTTTTTTGTTTTGTTTTGTGATTCAGAAAGGAAGGAAGGAAGAAAAGAAACAAAAGGAAGCAGTGCAGTATTAAACTCTGTTGTTAGGGCTAAACAAGTAAACTAGCTGGTTAGTTCTGGGTGCCCTGGAGAGATAACCTCATGTCAACCATACAGGAAGCCATGGGTTATTAACATCTTTCAAAAGCAAAAGTACCAGGAATATATAAGAGTATTCAACATAATGCAAATGGTCAAACTCAGTCTCCAAATGTATCACTGGAAACTGGGTGGAAGTCCTAGAATTCGGGGAGAATGATCTTTGTGTCCAGCTCCAGGCGTGGATACGCTTTGTTCCGCCACTGAGTCCCCAAAAGCTGCAATTCCATACCGAACAGTTAAATCATAACCTAACTCCCGGAGCCCACATCTTTCACAGGTTACCAAAACCTGAAGCAGAACTGAGTTACGGCAAAACAGAGGCTAATAAAACAATTGCGTTTAAATGGAATAGATTATTTGGCATCTAAGCATCTCTCCGTTCCTGAAACGAGGAACCTTAAAAAAAGATCCTGCGGGTGACGATCACTTTGATACCAAGAGGCCAACCTTTTCAACACCCACTGCTTTCTTCAGCCAAACACTGGAGTCACAAAACAGTAACTGGACGCCACGTAGCTACTTTGCTTCGCTTTTCAAATACTGATACTACACAACAGAGGTCAAGCAAATGAGCCGGCACAGCTCTCCGCCTTGTATGTGCTGCATATGCTCTGACCCCTCCTGTGTGTTCCCTATCCTCCTGTGCACTTCCTAAGTGTGGACAAAGGACGGTCCCCACCCCCACCCTCCATCAGGCCAATTCTTTCCTAGCTAAGGCACCTCTAGGGCTTGGTGCTGATAAACTGGAAACATCCCGAACTTTCATCAACATTCCTTTTCTAATCCCTCAACTAAAAGCCCCACGTGTTAAACACCATTTCAAATCAGGCATGTGTTCGCCCCTAAACCGTCCTGGAAAGCTGAATTACAATATTTGCTCTTACAACACAGCCAAATTAAATTTCATGTTGACAATAGCCAACATGTTATCGTTTTTAAAGCCTCTTCGTTGCCTCCATTTCTATCTAAACTTTTGTCCCAGAAGACTGGAGATGCCTGCCAAGTCCAATTTAACCCTGACCCCACAACATTCAGTGAACACTGCTCATGCATTTGAGTTAGGCTTATCCATGTAAATTTTCATTCTTCTTTTTCTGTGTTGTTTGGGTTGTGTTTTTTTTTCCATTTAAAGAAGAGATAGCAAATGGTTTAAGGTAAATTTTGGGCTAAGCAGTATTTGCAGGTGTGGATAGAAATTGTTTCTCTCACAGGCACTGTACATTAAAGTAAATGTTGCTGCATTTGAAAACCTGTCAGCTCTATTTTGAACCAGCATTCAGAAGCCTCTCCTTTTTGACCAATATTATATAAAGTTCCTCTGGGAAGATAATGTGCATGATTGCAGACTCGCCTTGTTAAAATCATGGCTTTTTATGCAGTCGTGTTTGCACCTATGAATTATGCATGAAAGAGGATCTCATTACATTTCATTTTCTTTACAGCGGTGTCCTCTCTCCTAGACGGACGGGGGTCCCATCAGCTGGCTCCCCTCACCCTGCCGCCTGCCTCTGTCTCCATGCCTTCATGGCATTTGAGACAAAATGGGCGTGTTTCCCTTGTCACCTCCTGCCTGGTATAAATTATTCACCGGAGCATCGCACACATTTGTGCAATAACCAGCCTGGAAACTGGGGGACACTCCACAGGCTGTGTGTGGGGATCCCACAGAGGCAGGGAGGCCATGTCTCCAACAGTTGTCCAAGGCAGAGGAGAAATGGGGCTCTCCCTCATGAAATAGAAATTAATTAGAAATGCTGGCCAGTTAGATGGGTGCATTTCAGTGTTTCAGTATTTCCCTCAGAATGAAAGGTCAAGGAACAAAGCCCTGTGCCCCCCCTCCCTTTGGAAATGGAGCCATTGGTCTTCCATACCTGACAAGATGAATTAAATGTGGAGAAAAGATCACAGAATTTAATCAGCACAGTCATTCAGTGCATGTGGTCGGGAACAATCAGTCAAAGAAGCATTTGAAAAACTAGGTTAGTGTGTGGTGTGTGCGTGTGTGCGTGTGTGCGTGTGTGTGTGTGTATGTGCATTATGACGATTCTTAGTGAAGCTTGTATCGTTGATTCTAAACATTTCCCTGTTAAAAAAAATCTAGTTAGAAATAAGATTATGTCTCTGTCAAATTATGCCATTCACTATGATGCAGTCGCATTATAAAAGGTCACATAAAAGTAGCAAAAGATCCCCCAACGAATCAAAGTTATTATCAAAAATCTGATTGACAACTAGCTTTACATTTTCTTTGACCGATACTTTCTTGGAATCAGTGAGAACTATGCAGGCAACAGGACCTAGGACAGTGAAAGGTGCACTGAAGTTTATTTCCAGAGGAAGAAGACTGGCTCAACTTGTTTTTGGTTTTTCCTGGTAAGAATGTGGTCATGGTGACAGAAGACTTTCATACCCCAATTGTCATGCATTCTCTCTGACGAAGAACTGAAACCTTCTCACAGTGAGACTCCAGGAAATGACACACAAGCTCGTTGCTCTAAGAACAACCCACAGCGGCGAGCTTTTGGTTTCGACAAGACGTTTTTGAAATGTATCCTCTACCTGTGGAATTTTCTGGTACCGGAGTTTATTCTAGAAATTTTACACTTTGAAATGTAGATATTCTGCTCACTTATTTCCATTTTCTTCTTAATAATTATATATGTAATACATTTCCTAAATTTAGAAAATGTATATATATATATATATATATATATATATATCTTTCATTGTGTACAGCGCACATACACACACACACACACACACACAGATGTGCACCCAATGCTCAAATATGTTGCTGAGAGGTGATGTGACTTATGAAGAATATAAGTAATATAGCAAAAGATTTTGGTCCCATTACTATTATCAATTGTTAACTTGCAGGAAGTGATTGTTTTTCCTGTTTCCCATTTCCCCTCCTAACTTCCAGGAATCTTCATGGTGACCATTTAATAGGAAAATGGAACAATGTTTTTACATCTTCAAAGCAGTATTTACTTCAACAACCACGTGCTTTTCTTTTCACATGCATTTCTCCCCAGCTTTCCTGCTACAGTGGGGCCTTGACTTACGAGTGTCCCGACTAACGAGTTTTTCTGTGTTGCTTGGGTTGTGTTTTCTTTTTTTTCATTTAAAGAAGAGATAGCAAATGGTTTAAGGTAAATTTTGGGCTAAGCAGTATTTGCAGGTGTGGATAGAAATTGTTTCTCTCACAGGCACTGTACATTAAAGTAAATGTTGCTGCATTTGAAAACCTGTCAGCTCTATTTTGAACCAGCATTCAGAAGCCTCTCCATGTCCTATGCACCAGCTGTCTCTTGGCCGATTTTTTGCATTGAGTTGATAGAGTAATTTGAGTTAACGAGCTCCTTAACAAGCTAGGTCTCGGAACGAATTAAACTCGTAAGTCAAGGCCCCACTGTATTTCTTCCTGTGGTGACCACCAGTCATAACTTAGTTACTAATCCAATGGGTCTAAATCTCAGTCTGTTTTTATGTAAGAAAAAAAACAACACACCATTGGCATTTACAGTGGATTTACTTTTCTTTGAAAGGTTATCATTTGGTATAAGAATGCTATTTAGCTCCTGGCTGAATGAGAGGATGGCCCTGTTATTATAGGTGGCTCTATCACATATTGGAAATACACAGAAATTAGGAACATAGTTCAATATCAATGTACGTGAGGGGGGGTGAGTGAGGGCATGCTTTTCACTCCAAAATCTTTCTGCACTTTCTCAGCAAATCCTGAGAAAGGATTTGTTAAACCTAGCCTGACTTCCAGGAAACGTATTTAATTAAATGATGTGAATAGCCAGGGCAAATGATATAATTATTGGTATAGAGTCATTGGCTTGAGCACTGCCTCCAGCATATTTAATATTAAATATATTCCACGGTAGTCTAGGTTTAAATTTCTTCCAGTTTCTTGGCCCTCCTACTCATTTCAAGTGCTAACATCAGGATAATTTAGTGGAAATAAAATTTTATCTGAAGATTGATGTCATATTTGCTTGTTGATGTTATCTCTGTGTCAATAGCTGGGTTACCCTCTTCACAGTGTATACACAGGTACTATTTCATCTGGGAGGAGAGTAGACACTACCGTGAGTATGAAGCTCCCAAGACGCACAGCTCCACGAGGCTCCATTCTACTTGTCAGTTTCACACCGGAAATCCTTCCGCTCTGTGAGATTTCATGAACGTGAAAGGAACTTTGGGAAGAGAAAGGACTTTTTCACTTTCACTCTCATGTATCCATGCTCTGACAGAAAAACAAAAAATATATATTTAGATAGGAAGGATAGCTATCGAAGATTTGGTTGTGTTATTAAATACCAATAATTTTATATTAAAACAGTGACTTGGAGAAGTAGAATATGAGTAGGTATTTCTCATTGACCAGTAACTGGCATACATAACTGGATCCAGAGGCATTTCATCACTGCACAGAAACCCCCTTCAAATCATCTCAGGGCCTTTCTTTCAGATTTGTGTCTGTTGTATTGGAAAGAGTTTGTAACTAAAATAGGTTTTTTTCCCTTTATACTGTAGTCTAATATCTGCCGCCTACCCCAAATATACCATTTCTGTTCCTGCTTCACAACATGTATATTGAGAAATTTAGTCTTCAAGAAAGAAACAAATCATAAAAAAATTTCTACCTAATATTTTGTAGCCTAGAAATAGAACTGAATAATTAAAGGAATGACCTATCAATTACAGGGCAAAGTGAAATAGTAAGGCCAAGGAAAAGTACCCATTGCCTATACTCCATTCTTTGGGTAAAATATGAGCTGCCTGGACTCTGATCTTATTAATTCTAAAATGCCTCCCTCACTCCAGTGCCTCACCCTCTTTTCCAATCACATTGACATGTTAACTTTTTGGTCCATGCCAAGTGAGTTATTTGCAATGGCAATATTAATATATTTGAATAGAATTGAATCAAATTTATTTCAAAAAATATATAATTATGGGGTCAGAGCACATATTATTTCAAGAAAGTACTGTATACATTTGAGATGAGAAAGGCCTACTAAGACTCAAATCAGGCTAAAACTAATTTGGAAATTATAAAAGAGGTGAAAAACATGGATTTAACTATACATGGGAGATAGAAAATAAGTTTCCTATTACTTTAAACTGTGATGTATCACAAAGAGATGTCTGTATGCGTAATTATCAATAAATAGAGATTATTTAACATATCTACAACTAAAACCTAGAGGAAAAGTTTAAAAAGAAAGCTTAGAAGTAATGGGTAATGTCTAACATAGGAAGAATGTTTTAAAAAGGATACTTGCAACTGGCCATTTCTAGTGATTACAAAAGACTAAGTCAAATAAAATTGCCTTTAGTTACAGCAGGAGAGAATTTCTATTGAATGTCAGGATATATGTCTCCCGCTCTGAACTCTAACTTCATGTATTGCCTGAATCAATCATTTGAGAATAAATCGAATATCACTTTATGACTTCGCTATTGCTTTATTAAGATGTTACTTTGCATCCTGTGATTTTAGTTTATGCTTCTGGTTGTGAGCTGGAGACCAAACGCTAATTATTTTATTTCTCATAAGATAGAGTTCCATTTCTTTTGCAAATCAGCCTCCAAGGAAATATATTCTTTTTAATTTGATTGATTTGGTCTTCATACCTGGTGTCTGGCAAAATTAGAAAAGAGTAGTTTGGAATGATCTAAGGTTATCGTGCTCAGAAACAGAGGAATGGACCACATGATCTTTTTGATGACCCAAGTGTTGTTTATAATATATAAAGTATGATAACCAGTCCCTATAATAGCCTCTAAAAGAATATAAATTGAGGGTTAAAAGTGTAATGAAATGCAAATGAAACTGTCCTAGAAACAACTGCACATTTTATTTGTTTCTTACAGAATCTAGGACATAGAGAGTGTTCATATTAAATACTATCCACTGTATTCTGGTTTTAAATAATGGTGGAAATAATTCGTAGTTGAATTGCAGTTACTAGCTGGAAATGAATGCTACCAAATATTTTGGAAACCAAATGTGGTTAAATCAAGTCCATATTACGAAGAGTTTTAAATATCTTATGTTCTCTTTTTATTTGCTGTATTTCCTAGGTTTGTCAGCACATTGAGTAAAATTTAAGCTTGAAGTTGACTTTACATTCTTTCTGCATACCCAATATAAAATCAAATATAATTAAGGTTCAAAATATACACTGAATGCTCTCACCTAGGAGAGATCTCGCTCTCTTTCTTCCTCCAAAGATTTCTTCCTTTTAATGAGGAAGAGTAAAAGATATTAAAAACCTATGACTTATAAAGTCCTTTCGACATTTACGCCCTTCCAGGTAGATGCTGTTTAAATGGCTTTCTTAAACAATGCACCTTTTGGGTTGCGCTTAATTAAATAAATGACAGAGTAGTGCAGCCGAAATATCACTGGACACGAGGCACTCTAATGTTGCCGTATTCACTCATTCTCTACGGGACCTTGCACAAGTCACTTAACCTATTAGGGCTGGGATTTTGTTCAGCTGCTCACGGAACTGCTGGATGGGAACATCGTTAATGTCTTTGTCAGTGCTAAGCTCATGTGAGTCCCATAATAACTTTGACCCTCAGTTTCTCATTTAGACAAGGTGCTTCATGAGAACATCTTTCCTTTCTTTACGTTTCTTTTGACAACCAATGGAATGAAATTATTTAATTTTTTGAGGAACATACATTAGCAATGAAAATTGTTGTTATTGTCTTGAGTCACAGCATGTATTAGTGACCTTGGGAGGATACAAAGCTACCTCAGGAGGACAGAAGGAGTCAGAGCAGCATTGATAAACATTGTGTGAACGACTCCCTTGTAAACTCTTTCAGAGTTTCTCAACCAAGGTTTCTGTGAAGAAACATCATCAGCTAAATGACCATCAGTCTTAATTATGTCTGTGATACATGAGAAGCCTGTGTGCACTGGAAGTCTTGTGTTATTAGATGTTTCTCCATTAACTGAAATTAGCAACCGCCGCTGAAGGTCCCTCCACTCTATGGAGGACATCTTTCTAAGCAATTTCAGGAGATATTTACCATGGACATAGACCCCATCCTCAAATAATTTAGGACTTAATTGAGGAAAGAAAATATATTTTTGGAAAATAATCTTAATTTAAAATATGGTAGAAAAGATGCTTCAGAGATGCTCGTTATGATTAGGGAATTTTATTGGGAATTGGAGAATTTCAGAGGAGAAACAAATATTCCATGTGCTCCCCTACTTTTCCTAGCCTCCTTTTTAGTTGGGTTGACAAAAATTGACTAATACGGTGTCCCCCAAATACTCCATGTGCTCCCCTACTTTTCCTAGCCTCGGTGTCAGTGGGCCTCCTCCATGACTCTCCTCTGCTGCCTGGTACCCTGGGAGGGCACATGCTCCTCTAGATGGCATGGCTACAGGATGGAGGAGCGATACCAGCACCCCTGACTCACTGGACATGACCTGAGGGAGGGAGAAGTCTTGGCTATAATAAGCCACCAAGATTCTGGGTTTATCTGTTGCAGCAACAAATTTACTCTGTCACAAAGGATAAGCAGAATTTAATTAGGTAAAGAGAAAGGGGAAGACATTCTAGGCTTTACTCTGACTAATACAAAGGATAAGCAGAATTTAATTAGGTAAAGAGAAAGGAGAAGTCATTCTAGGCTTTTCGAATCATATAAAAATGTGTGGGGTTGGGAAATACAACAATATTATACAGAGATCATTAAAACAAACACACACAACAAACACATACACATTTACAAAGACACATACACACTTGATTGAAATAGAAAATGTAAACATGATTTCTTGTAGAAAAATCCAAAAGAATGTGGCATAAGATAATGCTTATTAAATAAGTTACCTCAAGATCTACCTACCTAATTGGACTTGTGAACATACAAAAGCTGGTCACTTGATCTACTGTTCAGGTGTATGCTGCCACGGGCCAGATTTTATAACTTTTAAACACTTTCTTCAATTTAATTTAAACCACTTCATAAATGCATGAGAAAAAAATCATGATCATGCTTTCATGTAAATTTCATGTAAATTACTGGACATATTATTGGTTAACTTGAGATAAGTAAAATTTTTGAAAATTGTCAAGGTAGTCACAGGATGCTTGGAATGCATCCGTGATGCTACAAGTTAGGAAATGGAGCTAGTGGGACCCTTAGTTTATTGTGCTTGAAAGGGTGACAAAGGTTAAAGCTGAGTTTACTGAGAAACCAGAAAAGCTCATGGAATGTAAAGGAGTACAGTAAATAAGAAAATCTACTACAGGACGGTGTAAGACAAATGAACAGAATTCTGGTAACATTCTCTAAAGAATTTGATTACTTGAATAGATTAAATATTTTCAGAAGCAGAGCTGACACCTGCTGTTTAATAGAGCCATATGGTTTGAACCTTTTTACTTCTTTCAGTAAACGAAAGTAGCATAGTCTCTAGTTAAAATCAAAATATTTAAAATACTCATCTAGGCTGATTAAAGAATTTATAATGTATATAAGTGGCTAATATTTTTATCAGTTTAAAAATAGGTAATCAAATGGTGTTGGAATGCTCTGTAGGATTAACAATATCTCATTTTCAAAAGGTATCCTGTAGTTTATAATTTAAATCTGGCTAATATATTCACTGAATTAAATACCTACAGAGAATGTTTCATTAAACTGATATATGGTTTAGACCCTTTACTCCTGGAATAAATGAGACAGGGATTACAAATTTAATGACAGTATAACTTCAGAAAAATAAATCACAAATGAATACATCTGATATTAAAATTTAGTAGATAAAAATCACAATGCAATAATGGAAAAAGCAAAACTGTTGGAAAGAGACATTTAAAATAATTCCAATATTTTGTTAAGAAATCAAACATGGGTCTACCATTTGAACAAACATTTATATTTGGATAACCAGAGACTGCAATTATAATTTAAAATTATTAACTTTCTCCAAATAACATCATTCACCTACTCTTAATAAATTCTAAAATAAAAATAACCTCAATTATTCAATTGCCACTATTGGTTACCTTTTCATTTTCAAAATGTTACTTTTATTTGGCTTCCATGGCAATGCAAGGAAGGGGTGTGGCTTGAGTAAAGCAAAGTGGAGGGGTTTAGGAAAATTAGAGGTAATGGGATAGACAATATGATGAACTAACAGCCATTGTAGGGACTATGACTTTTTCTCAGAGTAAGATGAGGAGGTAAAGCAGGGTTTTGAACCAAGAGTGACATCATCTGACTCATCTTTTAAAAGGGTCATTCTTGGTCCTGATGTAATCATAGACAGCTGGACAACAATTTGCTGAGTGGGAAATTAACAGGGTATTGCAATAATTCAGTCTGTATATCCTGATGACTCAGACCAAGGTGATAGGAATGACAGAAGCAGAAATTGATTGGATTCTGGTTGAATTTTAAAGCTGATACTGGTAAGACCTCCTGGTGAACTGGATGTAGGATATGCTAGAAATGGAGTAGTCAATGATACTTGAGCTTTTTGGACTGAGCAATTGGTAGAAGAGATTTCTATCAAACTGAATTGGTAGAAAACATGTTAAAAAATGAATATCATTCATTATTTTCATTTAAAATGTCTATTAGACATTCAAGTTTAGCCATCAAAAGAGTAGTTGAATATTAGTATATGAGTCTCAATAAGAGAGAAGTTTGAACTAGAGCCATAAATGAATAAATCATTAACATATATAATGCTATTAAAATCATGAGACTAGAAGAGATCATTAGGTGATGTGTGTAAGAAGTAAATAGGAACAGAAAAGAAGATGTAGGAGACCCCACTATTAGAGATTATGGAAAAGTGGAGGAACCAGCAAAGGCTAGGAAATAGTAAGAGGGGAAAGAAAAACCATGAGAATATGTGGTCTGAGAGGGTAGTAAAGTGTGTCCAGAATCTACTGTCATGCTGCTGAAAGATCAAGGAAAGCATCATTGGGTTAAGTCATGTAAATGTTATTGGTGATCTTGCTATCAACATTTTGGGCAAATGGATAGAATGCAGTGAAGTTATCTATAATTATAAAAATGTGATATTCTAATTAGACTGGACAGCTGAACGACCTTCCAGATGTGCTTCTGGACGACCTTGTGGACAAAGCCACAGCTGCGAGGGCCGAGCCCCTTGCACGAATTTCATGCATCGGGCCTCTAGTTCTATATACCAGTGTAATAGTGGATACATGTCATTATACATTTGTCAAACTCATAGAAAGTTCAGCACAAAGAGCGAACCCTAATATAACTTGCGGACTTTAGTTAATAATATTAGATCAATATCGACTCATTATTTCTAAGAAATTTACTTCACTAGTGCAAAATGTTAATAATACAATAAAAGGGGAGGAGGCCATATATTGGATATCGGAACTCTACTTTCTGCTCAATTTTCTGTAACCGTGACAACACAAAAAGTGTGTGTGTGTGTGTGTGTGTACATATATGTGCATTTTAAGTCAATTTTTTACATATAAAAAATAAATAAAATAGTATTTGTATTATTATTAGCATTGCACATTGCAATCCCTTTGTAATTATAGGGATGGGTGATGTTGATTACAGGGCACAAACTTCCAGTATTAAGATGAATGAGTCTTGGGGATCAATGTACATACATCATGGTGACTATAATTAACTATATTATATACTTCAAAGTTGTTAACAGAGTCGATGTTAAATGTTCTCAACAAAAAAAAGTTAATTATGGGAAATGATGGAGAAATTAATTAACCCTATTGTGGACATTATTTTACCATATATGAGCATCAAATCATCACATTGCTCACCTTACACTCTGTTGTTGTTATGTGTCGTTGAGTTGGCTCACACTGCTGGTAACTCTATAAATGTCCTGTGTTCAGAAGCCCTGCTCAGCTCCTGTAGACTCATGCCTATTGCTTCCTTATGGAGTCAAACCAACTGATATTTGGTCTTCTGCCTTCTATTGGTCTCTGGCTTCTATTTTTCTTAGTACCAGTGTCTTTTTCAAAGAACCCAGACTTCTCATGACATGCTCAAAGTAGGACAGCTTCAGTTTTATCATTTTTGTCTCCAGCTAGTTTCAGGCTAAATTTGCTCTAGGGCCTACTTGTTCATCTTTCTGGCAGGTAATAGAGATCTTGTCCAACACTGTATTTCAGATGAATCAATTTTTCCCCATTAGCCATCTTCACTCTCCAACTTTTGTATCCATACATAGTAATTGCGAATACAGCGGGTGTGGATGATCTTAGCCTTGGTCTCTATTTAATGACATATCTAAGAAATGTCTTTTTCACTAGTTTTGGTTACAGTTTTAGTATTATTAAGCATGCCCTACATGTAGAGTAGACACAATTCACATATCAGAAAGTCTTGAAATGCATCTAGATATTTATTTCTTTTACAAATGGCTACACATAATTATGTTAAATGCTTAATTTTTAATGGACTATAATTGTATTACTTAATGTAAAAAAAATCCATTATGTGTTCTAGAGGTAAAAGGATCAGAAGGTTCAGATCTTATATGTTACTGCCATCAAGACTCCAGTGACCCTTTTTGTGCAAGTGGTGATCTTAGGATGATAATTACGCTGAGTGAGATCACAGAGCTCTACATTCAGTATAATTACTGAGTATAAATGGACTTTATCTCAGCATACCTGAAAAATAAATTTAGTTACACATTTTTTGCTTTGAATTCTGTAGGTATAATGCAAATAGTGTGATATTGACAACTAGATATGAAGATAAGTGATAAAAGCACAGTATGACATTGTAGTGTTGAAAATGCCAAAGAGAGAGAGAGGGAGAGGGAGCTGGAGAGGGAGAGAGAGGTGAAATGATCTAAGTGTCCATTAAGTGAGGTGAACGTGTTGATCTGAGAAGATTCTGAGTCATGCCTCTTGTCCTAGCTACTTTTCACTTTCAAAAGTGTTCTGGTTTGGACATTAAATTTCATGTTCACTCAACAGTCAGATGTTGCTATCTCATAAAAAGGAGGCACTTCTGGGGATACTTTTATATTTTGTCCTATTGTGGTGACGTATATAATTGTCTAATGTGTACTAGTCATTTGACACTGGATGTTCATTCCATTATTTCCCAAAGCTACTCAATGGCAACAAGACTACACTTCGTAGGCAGAGCAGTAACTGGAATTCTCACAGCACTCTATGAACAGAGTGTGGAGCCGATGGAAATGGACCAACAATGATTTTATGAATTTTGCTATCAGATGTTTACTCCAACTCCTCAAGGAAGAAGTATTGTTTTACCCAACCACCATAAAATTCTCACTCTCAAAGAAAGAATTTGATGAGATTTTTTAAAGGAGGAAGTTCGTACTAAATTAATTGTCTTGTTCAGCATGGTCACTCATTTCTAACAACACCCTTTACAGTGTCCTTTCAAAGTACAGCAGAACTCCATTTTACCCTTAATAAAAACAATTGAAAATAGTTGGGACATTTGTCTTCAATTCAAAGTTTAATTTGTATTGTTGTTGTTTTTTTAACATGTTCATCTAAAAGAAATATAATAAACTTTTAGGAGATTTAAACTATATTATGTTAAATGCAGCTAATACATTTTATATGGGGTACTAAATATTTTAACATTTTTGTAGTTTTAAACATGTATTTCCATAATTACTCCAAATAGGCTCAGGGATTTTTCTGTTTTTAATATTTATACAAAAATAATTCATGCTAGTGTTTTGAGTGTTCTATTTATGTCATTATAATATGTTAAATTGTTTATTTTTTTATTTAGTTATTTCACTAGCCATCCTTTGTTAAGAATTTTAGTAGCTACTTCATTAACTGCTCATTGCTGACTGAATGAAAGGTGCTCTTGATTACTGCATAGAGAAAAATATCTTTATCTGAGGAATATTGGAAGAAATTTCATGGAGATATCTCAACTTATACATTGAAGATTGGTTGCCAATGGCATTGCAAAACAAAACAAAGTGAAACAACTGAAAAACATAACTTTGCATCCTAAGTGTCTCTTTCTCATCACGTGTAACATACTATGAACTGGTTCTTTTACTTATTTTCATAAAATTATTTTTTTTAGTATGGGATGAGCTTTGCTTCTCTTACCAATATAGACTTAAGATTTATTTAGTTAATCACTCAAAAAAAGTACATCTCAAAGCTAATTCTATGGCCATTATTCTAACCTCCATGCTTTGTACACATGATAAAATCATTTGTTATGTTGAAGAACTTCATGATAAGTTTGCTTTCTGTCTTTAAATTAGATTGCATAGAATGTGCAGTGCATTATATGTAAAACACATGATGGGCATGTGCTTCCATTTTGTATGCTCATACTATTGATGAGCGCTTCCTGTGAGTCATGAGATAGGAAGCAAACTCAGAGGGGAAGACTGTGCAGAAAATACCTCTTGGTGGTAGATGGGTGGTACTATGGACAAGGCCTTGTACTCATCATCATGATGTCTAAATAACTCATGAAATTTGAGATATGCATTAATATATTTTTTCAAACCAAAATGAAAAGTCAATTCTGAAAAAGGAAGATTATCTGAATGCCATACAATATTTTGAAAATTACCAAATTCCTTCTGTAATTTTTAGCCATCTTGAAATTGAAATGTGTTGATAGCCAGCTCTTGGGTTCTATCCACCACATAGTTAGCATGAGGATTTCTTAAGAAAAAAAATATTATAGAAAAGATAAGCATTGAGTTTTTTTAAAAATGGGGAAGTCCTGTTTTACACTCTCCTTGGGAGATGGCAGAGTTGTACATAAAAAGGAAAATGTGAGTAAAATAAAATTATACATAACTATACATGATATAAAGAAAATCTAACTTAGAAAGCTAGTTAAAAATATATAATACTACTAATAGTTAATGTATGCTTACTATTTGCAAAGCTGTTTCTCATAAATTATTTTATTAATATTGTTCACCCATTCCTCCCAAAAAATTCTGAGTATGATGAGACAGATATTATTATATAGCCTATCATATTCAAGAGTTATTTTAAAGGTCAAATTACACATAATTATTTCTAAGTATTTAGAATCTACCAATCTTTATCTTCATTTTACCTATTTCTGGATTGTGTGCCTAATATTTCTTTCTTTCTTTTTTTACATTTGTAACATAATATATAATGCCATGAATTTTAAAGCTCCCTCAAATACATTATTGAATGAAATAAATATAAATACCATGGCATTATTTTCTCTATTTTTATAGGTAAAGAAACAAGATTTGAAAGAGTAAATGACCATTATAAATAACTTATTAAAAGTTGCATGTTACATAGTAGGAACTTCTCTTCCTATGAAACCATGGTGCTTCTCAACATGGCAGTAATCAAGAGCACCTTTCATTCAGTCAGCAACTATTTATTGAGCAGCTACTATGTGCTAGACATTGTGCTAGGCATTGAGAGCTAGTGGTGAATATGGCAGAGAAGGTCTTCCTCTCATGAAGTTCAGATGCTACTTAAGGGAGTGTGTTAGTTATGATTCTCCAGAGAGAGCCAATAGGAGTCTCTGTTCAGTTGAAATTATCTTTTAATTAAAGACCCAAGGAACAGGAAGCTCCTTTATTACATTAGCACATGGCTCTTCTGTTGAGTAAAATGAACATCAGGGAACTGAATGTTTATACCAATGCAAAACTCTTACTGTAGCAGGGAACAGAGATGCAAGCACTCCTTTCCTGGCTTTGACATCGTAATATATTTTCACATGTGACATGTTGTTAGTTAGACTTAATCTTTCAGTGAAATTACAGAATTCCCAAAAGAAAAGAGTAAATATATATCATGTAAAATGTGAGCATAGTACTTCTCACCATAAACTATTATACAGACTTCAGGAAAAAAGTCACTTCAAGAAAATTTTTAGACTATTGCTCAAAACTTACCAATTAGCTTCTGTGGGTTCAAACACTAACACATGCATACACACACACATATATATACACACACACACACAAACAAAACAAACACAAATGTAAATAAATTAGGGAGTTTTTAAAATATATTTCATGATGTTTCTAGTAATGGAAATGAGTCTTAAGAATGTGAAATTCCTTGACCATCTTTGAACAGGATAGATTCTATTACTTCTGTATATATGTATATACTTACATAGATAGATAGATGATAGATAGATGATAGATAGATAGATAGATAGATAGATAGATAGATAGATAGATAATAGATGATAGACAGGCATAGAGATAGAGACAGCTAGAGCTAGAGCTAGAGATAGAGATAGAGATAGATAGAGAGAGATAGAGATGAGAGAGAGAGAGAGAGAGAGAGAGAGAGAGAGAGAGAGAGAGAGAGATTATCAGAAATTGGCTCATGTAATTAAGGATCCCAGAAGTCCAACAGGCTAGAGAGCCTGAGAGAAGATGGTTTCCATTGCAGAGTCAGAGTCCAAAAGCAGAAGACTGTGTCCCAGCTCAAATATGGGCAGAGAAAGACTTTTTGCACACAATCTTTCATTCTATTAAAAAAAAAGGATGAGGCCTAGACACATTGGGGCTGGGGGACCACTCTGCTTTACCCAGTTTAACCATTCAAATGCTCATCTCTTCCAGAGACACCCTCCTAGACACCCCCAGAAATATCCCTTAACCAAATTCTGAACACCCAGGGCCCAGTCAAGTTGACACACAGAAGTAACCATAAAAGGAAATTATAATATAAACCAAAGGAATGAGTGAACACATCAATTTCACACAGTAGTAATTTTTTATACAAAGTACCCAGACAATATGATAGTGACCAGCTGTGAGCTGAGCAGGAGAGAATTCCCTGAGGATGCAATATTTGAATTTCTACCTAAAGAATGAGAATAGCCCGATATATTATGCAGTAGTGAAGAAGTCCTCACAAGTTGTAAGAACATGTTTAAGGGCTGCAAGATGGAAAAGTCCTTGCAGTATCTAAGGGAAAATAAGAAGGCTTAAATGTCAGGAGTGTGGGGATCAATCACATCAGAAGAGGCTGAGAGGTAGGCAGAGGCCCCATCATCCAGAGCTTTGGAGGCTATCGGAGGGAGTATGAATGTTCTTTTTAAGAATCGTGGAAACTACTGATGGAATTTTACACTTGCAAAAGTAGAGAATGATTAAGCAACAGATCAGCCAGGTTAGGACCATAGGAAACATCACTGAAATTTTAAGGTGATGGATAGATACAGTTGGATACATAGATCAATAGATGATAGATAGATAGATAGATAGATAGATAGATAGATAGATAGATAGATAGATAGATATAGAGATATTTTCTATCATATATTTGAATTTATATGGAGATTTTATTTCTAAATCAGCAATTTTGTGGAGCTAAGGATACTGTTGGATTTCATTTATGTAAAGAGAGTGGATGGAGCCCACCAAGGGAAACTCAAAGAACTCCCCCTCTGCCTTGAGCTCTTGGGTCTCAGTGGAGTTTCCAGAGTAGATTATAGTTCTAGACCCGTGGCCCCAATATCCCTCCTGAAGTCTTCTCCCTCCCTGACTAACAGCCTAGATGTTCTCTTAACTGGACTGCACATGATGCTTGGAGCCATTTTTCCTGTAACCGGGAGACTGCAGTCTCCCAAGGGATGAAGGAGTAGCCAGTTGCTGACTTTCAAATTTCACCAACTTTCAAATGACCTGTCTTCAGTAGTAACACTCTTTTAGGTAATGCTCAATGGCCTGAAATAATTCATTGATCTGTTCAGTTACAGTCACCTGTACAAAGCAAGTGCTGGACACTGTAGAAGGGAAGTGCTACCTGTTCAGAGGCAATGTTAGCTCACCAACAAAGAATCACAATTCAGGGATGTCATATGCAACCCAGTGTCACATACAAGGTTCTTCTGAGCAGTAAAGTCAGAGAGACAGGTTGTAAAAGGGCCATAGGAGTCACAGAGGAGATTAGATAAGAACTGGCCTTTTTTGGCTGATTCAGAAAAAATACACAAAACAGTTCTGCTCAGAGAGTGACAGTTGCATAGACAATGTCATTGGACTTAAAAAAAAAGTCATTACTTATGAAGAATTATTTTTCTTTATTAACAAAATATCAATTAATAAGAGCAAAGTGATATGACTAGATCTGTATTTTAAACAGGTAATTCTGGGAGTTGTATGGAAAATACATACAATTAAAATTATTGGAGGTCATGTTTCCAGCTTCCTAAAAATACAAGGTCCAAACTCTCCCAATAATCAATGCAAACTTAGACTTTCTGAGAACATTAATTTATTGCTATTGATTTCAAAAAGTTTGAAACAAATGTTTTGGAGCTTGTCGTTGAAAATAAGAAATATATTCTTCACATAAATCTTAGTCTTCAAAAATTCACCATAGCCTGATCATCTTTAAATAAAATATTTAGAGTTTGTTTTTAAAAATGTTATATTTCTGCTGTACATATACTTAAATATTAACTAAAATAAGGGCCCATGAAGGAAATAGAAGAGATCTAGAATTTATGCTATGAATGGAGATATGTATCATACCATATTAAAGATTAATAACATTTTAGTAGGATCTACAACATTTAACAAATTATAACTGACAGTGATACACAGTGTCCTTTATATCAGTCTTATAAGACTAAAATCTATACAAAATATTGATAAAAATATTATGTTCTCTAAACAAATGAGTGAAGCAAAAATTTACCAGGTCCATTAAATTGTAAATCTGACATAGTCAAATTGCTTTAAGTAGCAAGCAGTTAGAGATATGATGCATTTGGTGAGTGTTTCTAACTTTTTGACATAAATTATTGTCTTCTATCATTTTTAATGCAACTGGTAATAAGAGATACATTATTCATGGAATGATGCATGGCAAGAGTTTTAAGTATCTGTACATGAATTTGAGTAAATTTGCTTAATCTAAAGAGTTTAAACAGTTGTATCAACACTCCCCATGTTAGAGTTGGTGGACAGCATGGTAATGTGACCTCCTTAAATTAATACTTGTGACAAGGATGAAAATATCCACTGAATATCAGAATAAATAATGCATTGTCCTGTGTTTCTTTGCTTCTGCTGCTTTAGGCATCTGGGGAAATTAATAAGGGTTACTTGTGTCAATCAGGCAAATCAGAAGTAAAAAGAAATCTTCAATTAATCATGGTATTTTACAACAATCCCTTTGGGATAAAAAGAGAGAACCCCATTAATAAAAAAGCATTATGCCTTCTGCTGCCGTTGACAAACAGTGATAAGCTTCTCAGGGGATGTTGTGTATGAGAGATTCATAATGAAGTTTTCCTTGTAAATTTCTCTAAAATCATTCCAAGTGCAAAATCTTAGCAGTTCTGAGACCTGAAGCCCTTTGGGACTTCATCTAAGGAGGTGTTCCTTCTGGCTCTTGCAGAGTGAGCAGCTGATTACTGCCTGGGTCCTTTGTAGCATGCTGCCAGCTGCTGTCACAGTTAAAAAGCTAAAGTATGCCCCCTGCACCAGCAAACCTGGTTAATCAGGAAATTTCCCATCCCAAGACTAACCAGTAGCTACTCCACATATTACCAGCCTCGAGACACAAGATAAACCAGGTTTGATTGGCTTTGTACACTTGTTTGTGCAACTTCTTGGTCACTATTTTGGGATTTAGTCTTAGATGATCCAGGCTAACTGGTAATCAAGATTGACTTGGAATGAGATGCTCAGGGGTGAAATTCCTATCACTATGGACCTATCCTGCCATAGCAATGACAGTGCCATTTCTTTTGGGGTGCTAGCCTTACGTCTACTCATCATAAAAAGCACATGTCCACTTCTCGTTAGGATGAATTTTCCATCTCTTGCCCAACTCAGGAATTCTATATTTCTCCCCACTCCCTATGATTTTAATTTCATTACTAAGGGAGAAAACAACTGTTGCTATCCGCTCTTTGTCCTAAAAATTGAACATCAAACAATAGCAGACATTTAGCACTGAAATAATCACTAGCTTTGGGACAAAAAGCAAACGAGGAGAGATCATTCTTAAACACCATTTTGAATGTTCTTGGAAAGAATTATTCAGTGACACATATATTTTATTTTAAGCAAATACCATGACCTAGACTTAGTTCCTTTGCCCCATTTTTTATCACGCTGTGGGAGATCATAATTTTAAATTTTTATTTTGAAGAGAATGGAGCCTTGACTTTGAGAATAAGACCACATTTTAAAATAGCAAGAAAACGTTCTATAATGTTCTGATGTAGTCACCTTCAGAATTGATACCTTTCATACAAAGAGTATATTTGTGTATAATTTCAAGTGAACAAATTAAATTGAGACTTGCTTTATAGTACTTTTGCACTTTTCACAATGGTAACTCTGAGGTACTCTTTGGAACTATTGTAGATCATGTTATATGTCTATGTATGTTTATATTAATAAAGACAGAGGTTTGTATATCACTAATAATAGTACTTTCATGAAATTTCAATATATCAGTGGTGTTTTAAAACTTCTTGATACAGAAAAATACATATGTTCAAAAGTTTAATCATTTATCAAGATGTTTGAACATAAAATCCAGGTGTGAAAAAGTAATATACATTATTGACACAGCCTGCTCCTCAAATACATTTGCAGTAATCATAGCAGACTTTTAAGAGTATAGGAGATATAAGGTAATATTTCATTGTCACAGAAAGGAATGTTTTATTATAAAAATCAAGTAAGAACACTGAGTATGTATATTTTTCTCACCATAAGGTTATGACCTTGGAACTTCATTTAAAGCTTTTTTTCTCCTAAGTTACAAGATATCATCTTCATTGCAGTAACAAATCATATGACATAAGGCTGTGATTTCATTTTTAATATATTTTATTGATTTTTTACAGAGAGGAAGGGAGAAGGATAGAGAGTTAGAAACATCGATGAGAGAGAAACATCGATCAGCTGTCTCCTGCACACTCCCCACTGGGGATGTGCCCGCAACCAGGTACATGCCCTCGACCGGAATCGAATCTGGGACCCTTGAGTCTGCAGGCCGATGCTCTATCCACTGAGCCAAACCGGTTAGGGCTAGGCTGTTATTTCTTTTATTTATCTACTAGAGGCCCAGTGCACGAAATTCATGCACTGGGGGGGTGTCCCTTAGCCCAGCCTGCATGCTCTCCAATCTGGGACACCTTGGGGGATGTCCTACTGCCAGTTTAGGCCCGATCCCTCTCACAATCCAGGACTGCTGGCTCCTAACCACTTTCCTGCCTGCCTGCCTGCCTGATTGCCCCCTAATCGCTCCCCTGCCCGCCTGATTGCTCCCCTGACGGCCTGACCGCCCCCTACTGCCCTCCCCTGCAGGCCTGGTCACCCCCAACTGTCCCCTGCCAGCCTGGTCACCCCCAACTGCCCTCCCCTGCTGGCCCAATGGACCCCAACTGCCCTCCACTGTCCCCTGCCAGCCTGGTCACCCCCAACTGCCCTCCCCTGCTGGCCCAATGGACCCCAACTGCCCTCCCCTGCTGGCCTGATTCCCCACAATTGCCCTCCCCTGCCAGCCATCTTGTGGTGGTCATCTTGTGATGATGTGGGGGCAGTCATCTTGTGACAACATGGGGCGGCCATCTTGTGATGACGTGAGGGCGCAAGGGCACAAGGGCCACTTAGGCTTTTATTAGTATAGATGGTGCTATCTCTTTACCTATCTAAGGCAATTTGGGGGTTATAGTGAGATATAAAGGCATACTGATTCACTATTAATAGAATTCTTTTGTATCAAGTAACTTTTAAAGATGCCAAGAAAAAATACAAATGAGATCTGAATATAAGGAAAGGAATTAAATGTGGATCTTGACCAAACTGCAAGTTTCCTACAGTGCAAAGCAGCAATAATGTATGTCAATCTATCTACTATGACTTTGCAGTTTTTGGTGCATAATGACATACATAGTAATAGCATTAGTCCTTGTCCTTTGTTAAATGTAATTGTTTCTCTTGAAGAAGAGGCTCCCCAGAGAGAAAATAAAAAAAGATTAAGATACAGAGTCCAGGTAGGAGCATCTCTAGAATTACATGAAAAGACCATCACACAGAAATGGTATTTTTCTTATCAATAAATGATGGATGTTTAACAAATTCTGTGAAAAAATAAAGCATCCTAAATTAACAGTATTGCATGTTGAAAACTACTTTTAGTGGTTCTAGGACTCCACAGTCACAATTTAAACTCAGAACTGAAAAGGAACATAAAAGTCATTTGTTTATTGTTGATGGGGCAATTAATTAATTAATCAATTCTTGATATGTATTCAGGCCATGGTTCAGCCAAAAGACATTTATTGAATGCTCTAGAGCAGCAGTTCTCAACCTGTGGGTCGCGACCCCTTTGGAAAACACATATATAATTACATATTGTTTTTGTGACCATTAGAAAACACATATATAATTACATATTGTTTTTGTGATTAATCACTATGCTTTAATTATGTTCAATTTGTAACAATGAAAATACATCCTGCATATCAGATATTTACATTAGATTCATAACAGTAGCAAAATTACAGTTATGAAGTAGCAACAAAAATAATTTTATGGTTGGGGGTCACCACAACATGAGGAACTGTATTAAAGGGTCGCGGCATTAGGAAGGTTGAGAAGCACTGCTCTAGAGCAAGGCACTACATTTTATTTTAGTTTTCCTATTGAGTCACGTTTAGATAGATATTTATGGCTACCAGAAGACTGCAGAAACTTTTAGATTTAGGTGTGGGTTGGAAGACACAAACCACCTCTATCAATCATCTACTACTACCTGCCTGGCACATCCTATATAAAACCAAATATTTATCATGTACCAAAATTTGCCTCCAATACTGCATTGGTGTTCAACCCTCTGGTTCCTTTAACATTTGGTGAATATTAACTGTATCACTCATAAACTAAGTCTTAAAAAAAAAGGAAAGAGTGGCATTGAAGGAGATAGGCCTGCCTATATATCCTTAAATTCTACTGGGGAGAAACATGCCAACAACTATGATAAAATAAAGTTGTTAATTCACAGGGATGTGTACAATGTGGGAAAGGGAGAGACTTAGTTGGCCTGGTGAAGTCAGAGGGTTTATGCAAGGAGGCAAGTTTTGAGTTGATGTACCAGGTTTAAGTCCCAGTATTTCAGAGAGGCGGGTGGGGGCAGCAGGATAATAAGATTTTGGATTATAATAATGTTTGTGGGGATCAGAAATAATTCAAAACTTTGGGGATACAAAATATAAGCAAGGAAGCTGAGGGGACAGAAAAAGTGACCGATGGTAAAAGATCTCCAAATACATTCCAGAAATACAGCAAGTTCTTTTTAAAAAATATATTTTTATTGATTTCAGAGAGGAAGGGAGATAGAAACATCAATAATGAGAGAATCATTGATCGGCTGCCTCCTGCACACCCCCTACTGGGGAAAGAGCCTGCAACCCAGGCATGTGCCCTGACTGGGAATCGAACCATGTGACCTCCTGGTGCATAGCTCGATGCTCAATCACTGCGCCATGCTGGCCGGGCTGGAAATACAGCAAGTTCTTGAAAATTATTTTGGCTAATGAAGAGTTGATTTCACCCAGAAGATATAGAAGTTCTTTGTCATAAGAGCCTGGATCAAATTTGTGTATAAGTAACATCATGAGTCTATGTTGTCTTTCAGCAGCTGCCTCCATGGGACTGTGGTGTCATTTTTTGGTACTCATTTCATCTCCAGCCACTGTTGCCGAGTACCTTGGTCATCTGCCCACTGGTGTTTTTTTCTCCTTTTTCCTGGCTGAGAATTTGGACTTGGTGGCCAGTACCATTTTCTACCACCTGCCTCTCTAGCCTACCTCCTTACTTCCCTGGGAGGAACAAACTGCATTGGGGTCTTTTTTGTTTTTTTCATGACACAGAAACAATCCAGAGCTACCTCCAAGCCCTCCCACTTAACTAGAGTATCACTTTCTATTTCCTATTTGTAAAATTCTCCCATTTTATATTAGTGCCCTCTGACTATTAACTTTTCCCCTCAGTCTATTCCAGGTCTCCAGATTAGACAACAGATGAGACCCATGGTCCTTCCTGAATATACAACAGAAGTCATACAGAAGTTAGATTGCTAGAGTAACGTGCAAACTTTCAATTTACATAGGATGTTTTTACATGAATATTTCACTGCAAATGGACTAGGAGACTACAATCATGGGGCTGCTGTAAGACTCACCTATTATAAGCTAATATGTAGAACTTTGGACTGCCATGGGCCAGGTGAGATAAATTGATACCTCAAAGGAAAGAGAGAAACAAAGACAGGCTGACGTCTAAGAGCTTCAATGTTATGGGAGAAAAATGACCTTTCTTTCTTATTCTTGGTAATAACATTGAAACATTGAGTAGAGATCAAGAGGTCAAACAGTGGACCGAAGTTGGAGACCTTTAGTCTGGACGTTGCCATTTAGACAACATCACAGGCTCTTCCTTGAAACTACGTTGATCTCAGAAAGACCAGTTTCTGTCACTTTTTTCTACTTATGATTCTCACATCAATTCTTCAACTAATTCTAGGTTAAGTAGTCATGTTCTGGAACACTGTCATTTCTAAAGTAAAGGTTTTATGATGGATTGCTGTTTGGTGGCATCTTTACATGTTATTATAATATGCATAGTTTATCAAAATTCTGAAATCCTAGAGGCAACATCAAGCTCAATGTTCATCTAGAGATCAAATATAAAAAAATAATTGTTAAGTGTATTATTTTTGTTCTGAGGTAGGACATATTATTTTAAGAAATAATACATTATGCCGAAATCGGTTTGGCTCAGTGGATAGAGTGTCAGCCTGCGGACTGAAGGGTCCCAGGTTCGATTCCGGTCAAGGGCATGTACCTGGGTTGCCGGCACATCCCCAGTAGGAGATGTGCAGGAGGCAGCTGATCGATGTTTCTCTCTCATCGATGTTTCTGACTCTCTGTCTCTCTCCCTTCCTCTCTGTAAAAAATCAATAAAATATATATTTTTTAAAAAAAGAAATAATACATTACAATAAGCATACTTATCTTTTTATTTGTTAGCTAATTTACAGGTCAATTTCCATACTTTTTGCATTAAGTAGAAGACTTATACAAAAGAGTTTTTTCCTATTGATTGGCAATATTAAGTACACAAAGATATTTTATAATTCTTACCAAAAAACATGTTACTTATGGTATGGTATTTTAGCTCCACTATACTCTTTCACATATACCTGTTTTTTTTTTACTAATTTTTAACTACCTGAGAAAAATAAAATATTTATATTTTAAACTTGATTGACCCTTCTAATTTTTTCCTTACATTTATTCAAGTTGTAATGCAAATTAATAAAGTAAATTAGAGTATTTCTAAAGTTTTGTGATAATATTTCTAATAATTAAATTAAAGATACATCAGTATATATTAAAATAAAACATTTTTAGGAAATGCAGGAGATATAGAGAGGAACAACTAACAGTAAAGTTACCAAGCAGATTTTAATAATGTGAGATGAAAGTTATTTTAGACTTATAACAGTAACAGAAAAATTCCTAAGAGTAAATGACTTGCTTGTCATAAATTCATTATTATTCAATCTTATGGATTTTTAAGTAGTGGATTATTTAGAGAAATCTTAATGTTGTCTATTTCGATATGTGGTTCCACCAAACAAGAAGAGCTGGTCATGAATCTGCCTAAATAAAAGTGATTATAGCCCTAGCTGGTTTTGCTCAGTGGATAGAGTGTTGGCCTGCAGACTGAAGGGTCCCAGGTTCGATTCCAGTCAAGGGCACATGCCCAGGTTGTGGGCTCAATCCCCAGTGTGGGGTGTACAGGAGGCAACTGATCAATGATTCCCTCTCATCACTGATGTTTCTATCTCTCTCTCCCTCTCCCTTCCCCTCTGAAATTAATAACAATATATTTAAAAGTGACTATAGCTTGCTGATACTGCACATATTAATATAAAAGGAATACTTAAGCCACACCAGTGATAGTGAAATGCCAAAATAATTGCATCTTTATCACTGAGTCTTATTTGCTACACACAATGCACATTCTCATGCAGCTCAAAGGCTAGATTATTGGTGTGTTAAGAGTTAAAATGTAAGCCCTCAATATTCATATGTCTAAGTCCTAACTCCAGTCTCTGAGAATGTAACCTGATTTAGAAATAAGATCACTGCTGATGTAATTTGTTAAGATGAGGTCATACCTGTATAGGGTGGGATGAGGGTGATGCATCAACAAACCAAGGAACACCAAAGATTGCCAGCAAACTACCAGAAGCTAGGATGCAAGCATGGAACAGAACACTCCCTGGTGCCTTCAGAGGGAGGATGGCCCTGCTGACATCTTAACCTTGGTCTTCTAGCCTCCACAACTGTGAGACAATACATTTCTGTTGTTTATCCAGTTTGGGATAACTTATACAGCCCTAAAAATCTTATGAAGGGAAATGCTATACCTGATATTTTATAAATCTCTGTACCAGGCTGTCGCTTAACTTAGAAGTTATAAATATCCAACCATAGAATTTTAGTGTGCACACTGGCTTGTTCATTTAATGAACTCACTAAATGCCTTTTCTTTTCCATCACAGGTCTTTTGTGAAAGTCAAATCACCAACTCACACAGCTGGGAATTTAATCTCTCCCAATGTGTTACTTTTTTCTATCCTGGGCTCCCCAATAAATAAGAGAATTAAACTTATTTTCCAGTGCAGTTTTCCAATCTCCTTTCTTTATAATTCCTTTCTATGAACTCCAGCTGATGTAATTGTTAAAGTTCAAGTCTAAGCCTTAGCACTGATTCATTATTTAGCAACTACTATGTGCCAGGAAGGATTCTTGATGTTGAGAATAAAGTAATAAAAAAAGAGAGATAAAATTCCTCCCCACATAGAGTTGTCATCTCATTTATTGTAGGACTGGTCTCTGTGCACTTACATTCACCTGTTCAATGTCAGTCCTCTCCATGTACCTGTTAGCTCTCTGGGGACAAGCAATATGCTTACCTTGTTTACAGTGCTTAGGAGATTATAACAATTTAATAAATGTTGGTCGAATGAGAGAATGAATGAAACATTTATCATCATATAGTAAACTTGTCAAACAAATAGACTCTGAGATGTCAGTCATTCGGGAGGTGATGCCAGGAAGCACAGTGAAGACTCGAGGGAAGCCTAACCCGTATTGTTCAAGGGTTAACTGCATAAACTTGTATTAAATAGAAATTATGTCTCTATAATGTTGATTTTAAATAGCACTATGTATTGATTATATTTTTTTTAAATGTTGAGCCTGAAGTCTCTCTCATGATTTATGACTTGTATCTATTTGGATAAAACCCTTTTCCATCACTACATTTATATAGCTTTATATATTTTAAGGAATGGGGAGTAGAATGGAGACTTATATTTGGAATTATATCCTTTCCCAAAAGAAATGATTCTTCTATGTCTTTCATCTTATATTCATGAACTAAGCAGGTTGTTTTCAAGTAATCTAAATGTTTGTTAACCAGACAATCAACCCACATGTGTGTGAACTATTTCACAAACTTTCCCTTGATCTCATATCTCCCTTTTGTTCTGCTCCATGTCTCTTTCCTTTACAGAAAAACTCACTGTTCTGTAATTGCTCTCCACTGATCTGTATAAATCTACCCTAGCTAGCATTTTCCCCTCACTCCAGCAATCAACACCACTCTCTCAAATTCACCAATGTTTCTATGTTGTCGCATCCAAGGGCCCATTCTTTGTCCTCAACTCCTTTGTTGAGTTATCAGCACTGAACTCAGTGGGTCATTTCCACTGGAAATGTGGTTAATTATGCTATGTAGCTCTGGGATAACATCTTCTCTTCATTTCTTCTTGCACATGGGCAGCTGCTCAGTTTACTCATATGCTGTTGCTTAGCCCTTGTCTCCCCACCAGAAGCAGATTGATCATGAAGTTTAAGACAGTTGAGTCGAATGTTCCTGATTTTAATGGGCCCCTTTGAAAACTTTGTATTTGATTTGTATTTATAATTGCCTATGATTTTTCTCAAAAAAAAAGATCACCAAAATTATGAAGCTATGGGCTCCATAAAACCTGGCTCCATCTTAGTAAAAAAAAAAAAAAACCAACTATAAATGTTTAAGATCTTTATGGCTTAGCCCTCCAAGTCTACTTTTCTCACTCCCTTACTAGGTAATCTTGGTGAGACTCACGGTTTTCACGGTTTTAGATGTTATCTGGATATTGGTGACTCTCAAATGTTTGTGTCCTGTCTGGACCTATCCACTGAACTTCACATGCAGGTACCAAAGTGCCTGTTCAATAGTCCAAGTTTAATATCTCTGATGCTAAAGTTTTGATTATACATTCAAACCTACTCCTCTGATAGTCCTCTCAATTTTGATAAGTTTAGAAACTTTATAAGCCTCATTCATGGATATCTTTCTTTTATAAACCATCCCTAATTCATCAAGAAACATCAATAGATGCTGTCAGTTTTGATCTTGAATCTGCCAATTTTATCAGGTCTGCCCTGTCACCCTATCCCTGACTTCAGTTAACACCTAGGTTATTAAAAAACCACTTTCTAACTGATAGTTTCCCTTCTTCTCTTTTTCCGGAGTCTATTTTAAAGCCCACAGTCAGAGCCATCCTCTCAAGTCATAAATTAGATCATTTCACACCTTGCACTGGCCTGTTAATAGTTTCCTAACTGCCTTGGAGCACAATCCAAGCTCTTTACAATAGTCGACATGGTTCTACACCCTTTCAGCCTGTATCGCTTTGTCTCCTACCATGTTCACTCTTGGCTTTCTGACCTTCTTGTTGTTCCCTGAAAAATCCAAGTAACTTTGACTGAAGGTTCACACTATTCATTTTGCTTGGATATCCCTCCCCCAGGAAAACTCATGGCTCAAAACCTGAACTTACCCTGGTTTCTGCTCAAATTATCAGAGTTTCACTCTCTGACATTTTTATATAAAATAAGTTGGAGAAAATTTTTCTACCCACCACCAACACTACTAGAGCATTCCCATTCTTAACAAATTTGACTTTTCTATGGAAATAATTCCAACTTGAAATTATTTATATACATATATAAATTATATATTTATACCAACTGTAAACTCCAAGTGCACAAGTAATGAATTATAACCTCCACTGTACAGTATCTGAAGTGTGCTATGTATGGATATGTGCATAATTAATTAATTAAGGGTATATTAAAAATGAAAATTTAAAGCATTTATTCCAAGACCAACTATAGTGAGTTCTACAAGGCCTTCGAATGGCATATGGAGAAGAAATGAACAAAGAATTCCTAAACCTTCTATTTAATTTCAGGAAGAATTTAAATGTGGAATCTAAACATTCAAAACAAATTAATATCTAGAATAAGAAAGAAACAGACCCACAGATACAGAAAACAAGCAGATAGTTGCCAAAGGACATGGGGGTGGAGAGATGGGTGTAAAACATAATTTCAAATAGAAATATAAAAAGCTATCTCTGGCTGCTAATTTTCAAATATGAACACATCTTAAAATTCTGTGCCTAGAACGTGGCCAGTCTTCTCACTGTCGTTTGTGATTCATAGATCAGTTGGTCTATGCTGTATGAATGGGCATGTTCCTTACCATGAAGCTGGTATAGTTACTCAAGAGGGGAAAAGGTACGTCATATAGACCATTTTAGTATTCCTGGGTTATTGCTTTAAATAAATAAATAAAGATAAATAAATAACTCATTGCTATGACTGATGTAGAATGATTCAAGAAAGCAGTGAGAAATGGCACTGGGCTCTAGACCTCAAAAACTACGGCTAATGAAAATCTTGGTGAGCATGGAATGATGTCTGTTTTTAAAAATTTCATATTTTCCATAATGGAAAGCTCCAAACTGCTGTTTATTTCCAGTTACAAAGCTTAGCCTATTTAAGAAAGGGAAGTATATCTCTAGAGACTTAACTTTGTTAAAGGTAGCCAAAAGAAATTTTCAAAATCGATTTAAATTAGTACTTATTTTACTATTGCTCCAAATTATAATGAATTTGCCTTACCTTTCTCGTAGCATATATAATACATCATACATTTTTATAATATGGTTTTATTGATTTAAAAGAGAGGAAGGGCGAGACAAAGGGAGATAGAAAGTTCAATAAGAGAGAAACATCCATCAGCTGCCTCATGCATGACCCCTATTGGGGATGGAGCCTGCAACCCAGGGACATGCCCTGACCTGGAATCAAATCATGACCTCCTGGTTCATGGGAGGATCCTCAACCAACTGAGCCACACTGACCAGGCATATATCAAACATTTTTATTTTACTTATACTTTGTAATTAAAGTTTGTTATCTAAAATTCATAAAGATTTCCATAAATGACATTGTCAAAATAAATCCTAATTTTTGCTGTAGAAAAAATTCTGTTACTAAAAAGAATATTTTATATTTCTATATGTATTACCTTTTTAAAATTCTGTTTTGCTGATTAAAAATAGGAGATCTATGATGTAAGTAAAACATCATACTAATATCTACAATCTCTTTCAGATACTGAAATGGAAGAAGTACTTTCTAACTCATTCTGAGGCCAGAAACCTAACATGAAAATAAGACAAAGACATAGTAAGAAAAGAAAACTTCAGACCAGTATCTCCCATGAACATAGATGCAAAAATGTTCAACAAAACCGCAGTATATCAAACTCAACAATGTGCAAAATGAATAATACATCACAATTAAGTGGGATTTGTCTCAGGTATGCAAGACTGGTTCAATATCTGAAACTTAATTAATGTAAGAAATTGCATCAACATACTAAAGAAGACAATTCATGTGACCATATCAATAGATGAAAAAGAGTATTTGATAAAATACAACAACCATTTATTATGCAAAATCTCAAAACTAAGCATCAACCAAAAAAGTTCAGCTAACATCATATTAACGGTCAGAAACTAAAAGTGTTCCCACTATGATAAGGAACAAAGCAAAGATGACCCCTCTCACCATTCCTTTTTAACATAATATGGGAAGTCTAAGTTCATACAATAAGTCAAAAATAGGAAGTAAAGCGAATATAAATTGAGAAGGAAAGAATAAAGCTATCTTTGTTCACAGATGTCCTGGAACCAATAAGCAATTATAACAAAGTTGCAGGATACAAAGGCGATATTTAGAAATTAATCACTTGACTATGTACCAGCAATGTTATTTGACACAGAGCAAAAGTACTACAGAGAATCAAAGATGGTATTTTTTAAAAATAATGCTGGGACAACTGGACATCCACATGTGAAAAAATAAATTTAGGCACAGACCTTACACCTCTCACAAAAATTAACTCGAAATGGACCATGGGCCTAAATATTAAATGGAAAATTATAAAATTCCTAGAAGATAGCATAGGAGAAAACCAAGATGACCTTTTTAGATACAGCACAATAGTCATGATCCATGAAAGCAATAATTGATAAGCTGAACTTCATTAAAATAAAAGCTTCTGCTCTGGAAACACAATGTAAAGAGAAGACAAAGCACAGAAAGAGAGTAAATATTTGGGAGAGGCATGTGTGATAAAGGACTAGGACCCTTAAACAAAGTGAAAGACCTAAACAGACACCATATATGCTCAACATCATATGTCCTTAGGAAACTACAAATTTAAAGTTTTAAATTTCAGTACATGTCTATTAGAATGACCAAAATACAAAACACTAATGACACCAAATGCTGGCAAGGATGTGGAGCAATAGGAACTCTCATTCATTGCTGGTGGAGATACAAATTGGTACTGTCACTTACAAAACTAAACATCCTCTTACCATACAATCCAGAAATTTTGCCTCCTTGATATTCACTCAAATGAGTTGAAAACTTATGCCTACACAAAAACCCGCACAGAGATGCTTATAGCACATTTATTTATAATCAGCAAAACTTGGGAGCAAAGTGTCCTTTAGTAGGTGAGTGGATAAACTATGGTACATCCAGACAATGGGATATTATTCAGTGTTGAGAAGAGATGAGCTATCGAACCATGAAGAGACATAGAGGAAAATGAATGTTGCTGAACGAAAGAAGCCAATTTGCAAAGGCTACATACTGTATGGTTCCAACTATATGATATTCTGAAAAAGGCAAAACTTTGGAGACAGTAAAATGATCAGTGATTGCTGGAGGTTGGGAGGGGGTGGGATGAACAGGTGAAGCACAGAGGATTACTAGGATAGTGAAACTACTCTGTATAATACTTTAATGGTGGATACATATCTACACTAATAAAAGAGAAACATGGTAATTAGCGTACAACCCCTACCCTTCCCATTGGCTAATCAGCATATTCTTATGCAAATTAACTGTCAGCCAAGATGGCGGCCGGCAGCCATGCACTGAAGCGAACAGGGAGACTTGCTTGCTCCAGTGACTGCGGACTCCAACGTTCCCCGCCTGACTTGCCGGCCTCTCAGCTGCAACTCTAAGCAACTATGTACTATGTTGCAAATAAGAAGCTAAACAAAACCCCAGAAACCGGCTTTCAGTCAGCCAGGTTCAGCCAGCCCGACCGCAACATTGTATCAAATACAGAAGGAAAAACAAAGGCCAGAAACCAGCTTTCAGCAGCCGAGGCCTCAGAGCTAAAGCTGGCCCAGAATAAAAAAAAAAAAAAGAAAAAAAGGAGCACTTGGGAGCTTTAGTCACCCGCCAGCCAGAAAACGGCCCTCAGCCCCTCACCCAGACTGGCTAGGCACCCCAGTGGGGACCTCCACCCTGATCCAGGACACCCTTCAGGGCAAACCAGCCGGCCCCCCCCCATGCACCAGGCCTCTATTCTATATAGTAAAATGGTAATATGCCTCCCGGCACAGGGATCAGCGGAACAGCGAGGCTCCCGGCACCGGGATCAGCGTGACAGGGGGCAGCGCCCAAACCCCCTGATTGCCCTGCGGCTCTGTGAGTGACAGGGGGCGGGGCCACAACCTCCCTATCCGCCCTGCTCTGTTCATGACAGGGGAAGGTGCCCCAACCCCCTGATCAGCCCTGCTCTGTGCCTGATAGGGGGGAGCTCCCCAATCCCCTGATTGCCCTGGGGCTCTGTGTTTGACAGAGTGCGGCGCCCCAAACCACCCCCCCCCATGGGCCCTGCTCTGTGTGTGACAGGGTAGAGCCATAAACTCTCCATCGGCCCTGCCCCGAGTGTGACAGCGGTGGCGCCCCATCCCCCTGATCGGCCCTGCTCTGTGGGTGATAGAGGATGGCGCCCAACCCCCCTCCACGGGCCTTGCTCTGTGTATGACAGGGTAGAGCCATAACCTCCCCATTGGCCCTGCCCTGAGTGTGACAGGGTGCAGCGCCCCAACCCCCTGATCCGCCCTGCTCTGTGTGTGACAGGGGGCGGTGCCCCAACTCCCCTATCGGCCCTACTCTGTGAGTGACGGGGGGAGCTCCTCAACCCCCTGATCGGCCCTGCTCTGTGCATGACAGGGGGGAGCTCCTCAACCCCCTGATGGGCCCTGCTCTGTGTGTGACAGGGGGGAGCTCCCCAACCCTCTGATCGACCCTACTCTGTGTGTGACAGGGTACGGAGCCCGAACCCCCCTGATGGGCCCTGCTCTGTGAGTGACAGGGGGCAGCGCCCCAACCCCCTGATTGGCCCTGCTCTGTGAGTGACAGGGGGCAGCGCCCCAACCCCCTGATCGGCCCTGCTCTGTGCGTGACAGGGGGTGGCGCCGCAACCTCCCCATCGACCCTGCCTTGAGTGTGACAGGGGGCGGTGCCCCAACCCCCCAATCGGCCCTACCCTGATCGTGACTGAGGGTGGCATCCCAACCTCCCGATCCGCCCTGCTCTGTGCATGACGAGGTGGCGTCCCAACTCCCCAATCGGCCCTGCTCTGAGCCCCACCAGGGGCTGCACCTAGGGATTGGGCCTGCCCTCTGCCACCTGGGAGCAGGCCTAAGCCAGCAGGTCGTTATCTCCCGAGGGGTCTCAGACTGCGAGAGGGCACAGGCCGGGCTGGGGGACCCCCCTCCCCTCCCGAGTGAACAAATTTTTGTGCACCGGGCCTCTAGTCCTATATAATAAAAGCCTAATATGCAAATCAACTGATCGGCAGAAGGACAGGTTGCTATGATGTGCCCTGACCAAGAGGGGGCAGATGCTCAACACAGGAGCTGCCCACAGCCTACAGGCCCCAGGCCAGCCAAGGCGGGTGACAGCAAGGAACCCCTCGATCACCCCGCCAGTCGCCCCACAGATCAGCCCTGATCGCTGGCCAGGCCTAGAAACCCTACCTGTGCACAAGTTTTGTGCACTGGGCTTCTAGTCATTATATATTTGTCAATATTAACCAAATATACAACACCAAAAGTGAACCCTAATGCAAACTATGGACTTTGGATGATAATGATTTATCAATGGGGGTTAATGTATTATAAGAAATATCCCTCTCTGGTGTGAATGTTGATAGACAGGCTGTGTATGTATGTAGGGCATACATGGGAACTCCCTGTACCTACAGTTCAATTTTCTGGTGAACCTAAAACTTCTCTAAAATTTCTTTAGAAAATAGGAGAAAACAGGTGCCCCCGAGAAGGTTTCCTAAAGTCTGGTTTGCTCGGTGTTCCTCTAGGCTAAACAAGTTACTGTAAGTTAGGAGTTATTATTCCCTTTGTTAGTTTTGTTTTCCTTTATGGATTTGGTCTGTTGCTTTCTGTGACACTTACGGTGATGAAAAATGACTGTTTCTAATTTGCACAAGGAAAGCTGTGTGTGATACCTGAAAGCTATGTTATGAAAATGAGTGTATTAGTTTCCTAGGGCTGCCACAACAAATTACCACTAACTTGATAACTTAAAACAGGAATTTATTTACTCACAGGTCTGAAGACCAGAAGTCAGAAATCAAGGTGTGGGCCTGGCTGGTTCCACCTAGAGGTGCTGAAAGAGAATTTATTCATTTCCTATCTCCTGTCTCCTGGTGGTTGCCAGCAATCTTTGGCTCCAATCTGTGTCTTCTCTCCTGTGTCTCAATGTTTCTCCCCTTCCGATATGGAAACTTGTCTTTGGATTTGGGGGCCACATGGTTGATCCAGGATGGTCTTCTCTTAAGATCCTTCATTTAATTACATCTAATGTTTCCCCAAATAAGGCTCCATTCACAGATAACAGGTGTTAGGACTGGGACATATATTTTTTGAGAGGCCACTATCCAACTGACTAGAATTGGTATTAATAGGTTGTCTCACAATATAATGCCAACATCTTACTCTCTGCAACCAGCTTCCTCATACGTCCATACTTAAAGAGGAAAAACAAATAAGAATATATTTCTTCCTGGCATGCATTTCTTTCTTTTAAATAAGAAGAGCCCACATTTTATAATCAGAGACAATGAAAATATATGTATGTACATGAGATATTTTAAATAGACAAAAATATCCTAATTATTGATATGGCATCTTATATATAGGGTATCCCCCAAAAAGTGTACATTTCAATGTTTATTTTTAATTTTCAATATTCATTTATTAAAAAGCAGTTTTGACTCATTTTATTTTTTCTTCAATATTTTTAAAGATCACATTGTTTTGCTGAACTTTAAGGAAAATTAAAAATAACAGAGTTCTACTGATATATGGACATGGAGGTATTTTTGATTCTTCCATGAGAGTCACTAAATTTATATAAATTTTAATTGGAATAACACTTTGACCTTATGATCATTAATACAGAAATTCAGATGTTATCTGTGTTTGAGTAAATTATATTTTAATTTCTGGCCAGAAAAACATGTTAAATTCCTGTTTGTTTGCTTTAAAAAATAACGCCCTTATTTAAATAAAAACAAACTTAAGAAAAAAATATTTGAGCTAAATTTAGAGAATAGTGCCCACTATTAATCTCATAAAACAGTTAAATAAATATTAAAGAAAATATGAATACAAAACAAAAACAAACAAACATTATTTTAGTGTAGAAGAAAATGCCTCCTCTATTTCTTCTTTCAGATGAATTTAAGAAACTAGATGGATCTCTACCCTAAATTTTTTGTTTGTTGTTTGTTTGCTTTATTTTGTGTGGGACTTTTCTTGTAGTACTTTTTAAAAAATAAATCTTTATTGTTAAAACTATTACATATGTCCCTTTTCCCCCCCATTGCCTTCTGTGACTCACCTCCCCTCAAGCTCTCACCACTCCATTGTCTGTGACTATGGGCTATACATATACACATATGAGTTAATTGGTTGATCTCTTCTCTCCCTCTACCCTCCCCTGCCTTCCCTCTGAGGTTTGACAGTCTGTTCGATGTTTCTATGTCTCTGGGTCTATTTTTGTTCATCAGTTTATGTTGTTCATTAGATTCCACATATGAGTCAGATCATGTGATACTTATCTTTCTCTGGCTGGCTTATTTCACTTAGCATAATGCTCTCTAGGTCCATCCATGCTGTTGCAAATGGTAAGAGTTCTTTCTTTTTTACAGCTGCATAGTATTCCATTGTATAGATGTACCACAACTTTTTAATCCATTCATTTGTTGATGTTCACTTAGGCTGTTACCAAATCTTAGCTATCGTAAATTGTGCTACTATGCACATAGGGCTGCATATATTCTTTCTGATTGGTGTTTAAAAGTAAAGCTGCAGGGATCACAATACCACATATCAAGTTATATTACAAAGCCACTGTACTCAAAACAGCCTGGTACTGGCAAAAGAATAGACATATAGACCAATGGAACAGAACAGAGAACCCAGAAATTGACCCAAACCATTATGCCCAATTAATATTTGACAAAGGAGGCAAGAGCACACAATGGAGTCAAGACAGTCTCTTCAATAAGTGGTGTTGGGAAAATTGGACAGATACATGCAAAAAAAATGAAATTAGACCACCATACATTTACACCATACACTTACACCATACACAAAAATAAACTCAAAATGGATAAAAGACTTAAATGTAAGACGTGAAACCATAAAAATCCTAGAAGAAACCATTGGCAGCAAAATCTCAGGTATCTCTGGTAGCAATATGTTTACCGATACATCTAGGACAATGGAAATTAAGGAGAAAATAAACAAATGGGACTACATCAAAATAGAGAGCAAAAAAAAAAAAAATCAATAAAATAACAAGGGAGAACATATTTTCCAATCACACATTTAATACGGGGTTAACCTCCAAAATATACCGGGAACTCATACAACTTAACAAAAGAAAAATAAACAATCCAATCAAAAAAAAATGGGCAAAGGACCTAAATAGATACTTCTCCAAAATGGACATACAGAAAGCCAAAAGTTATATGGAAAAACCATTAATCATCTGAGAGATGCAAATCAAAACGACAATGAGGTGCCACCTCACACCTGTTAGAATGGCTATCATCAACAAATCAACAAGGGACAAGTGGTGGTGAGGATGTAGAGAAAAGCGAACCCTCCTACACCTCTGATGGGAATGCAGACTACTGCAGCCTCTGTGAAAAACAGTTTGGAGTTTCCTCAAAAAATTAAAAATGGAACTCCCATTGGACCCAGTGATCCCACTTCTAGGAATATATCCCAAGAATTCAGAAACACCCATCAATGTCTACTAACATACAGTTCATTTTCAAAATTCAGTGAGTTATAAGCTGGTGTACACATTTGAATGATTATAAAGTCAGTGTTTATTAATATATAGTTGATTTTTAAATTAAGTGAGTTATTTTATCCTGTGCTCGTTCCCAATAATAGATAGTTTAGAGCTTTATAACTCTAAGCAAACTTAGTATTTCAGGTGTATATAAGTAATAAACTTTAAGACTGAACATTCTGGTTACATCATCTATTTTATTTGCTTCTCTTTCTGTCATCCTTTCATAGTATATACATTTTTACCAATGGTATATTGGGAATACACTAATGCCAGTGCTCACACCATGCCCTATTGCATTACACTAGACTCCAAAGAAACACCAAGAAGGATTTTTATATAAGTAGTAATAACTAGTAACATGAAAGAAAAGATTTCAAATTTTCTTTGGCTCTAACAATGCATTTAAGGGTTACATTAGTAGGTAAATATTCCAGCACAGTCATCATACCAGAAAGGGTTACACTAGTTTTGAGTAAAAAAAAAAAATCATTCCTTTTTCATTTTTCTTCTGACTCCACTTTTCTGTACTGTCATCATAATATAGAGCAGGAAAAGTATTAAATTCACTGTAGGAAACAAGCCTTCATTTTGTTCTTTTAAATAATGGGCTTATAACTATGCAGGACAGACCCTCCCTGACATTGACAACTTTAAAGCATCTCTCTCTCCATCTTCAGCTGAAGGAAGTAAAAGCCATTGTTACTGATGTATGTGAAATTCTGGGAAAGAAGCAGAGCCAGGGAAAACATGCATTCTCCCTAATCCCAGTTAGGGGACCAATTTGCAGTTTACCAATTTCCATACAGATGGTGGTATTCATGCCTCTGCTTTGATTATTTTCCCAGTTGCAAACTATTTCCCCTCCCCAAACACACACATTGCTTAGATTTAGCTGATGATGAGGTCTGAGCATTGCTGGAATGAAGAATAGAAGGGTGTTCGAATGTCATTATATTTGCCAGTGGGCCATTGAGGAGGATGGAGTTGACTATGATTCCTCATCATCATCATGGAAAGCTACTCTGAATATGTCACCATGTGGTGTAATTGGGACAAGAAATTAGAAAAGAAAATGTTATTAGTGATTGAAATATAATCTACTCAAAAAAAAAAACTAGCTATGATTTCAAATGCTTGCAGGGGTGGGGAACACCAAGCCCTTGGGCCATATCATTTGGTCTGGCCCTGCCAAGGCAACTGCAGGCAAGACTTGAAATTTAATAAATGTAGGAGCTTTTTTCATAGCAACATAGTTTTTAAGTTGATAATTTTGTATGGCCCTCAAATGATGTTATCGATATCTAAATGGCCCTTGGCAGAAAAAAAGGTTCCCCACTCCTGGTTAGAGTAACACTGTAGTTATTCTTTGCATTTAAGGGTTCCAAACAATGTACAGATTGTAATCTGAGATGAGCTAGATTGAGGAAAGAGCCATACAGTAGGGGAAGCGGCAAAGAAGGTTGACATTCCAAAGAGAATTAGTTATCTGAGACTATGGACGTTTGAGGTGAATCTCTCATAGTCAACGCAGGATTCTCTGATTTAATGACTCATAATTATGTGGATACTAACAGAGTCACTTTATATTTATTTTACTTTATTATTAAAATAGTATGTAACATTAATATGCGCTATTTCTGTTGAGTTTTAATGAGAAGCAAAAAGAAACAATAGTATTCTAGAAAATACTTTCCTAAGTCCTTACAACCTCTGGTCCATTGGTCAACCCCATCTAAATTAGGAAGATAACTACAAGTGTTGGAAGAATATAGAGAAAGGGGAGCCCTTGTGCACTGTTGTTGGAAAGAACATTGATGCAACCACTATGGAAAGCAGTATGGAGCTTCCTCGAAAAATTTAAAATGGAATTACCATATGATCCGACAATTCTACTTCCAGGTATTTTTCCAGAAACTCAAATCACCAATTCAAAAGGACAAATACACCACTATGTTCACTGCAGCATTATTTGCAAAAGCCAAGATATGGAAGCAACCTAACTATCCATTGATAGATGAATAGATAAAGAAGAGGTGGTACATATATACAATGGAATATTACTCAGCCATAAAAAATGAAATAGTGCCATTTGTAACAATGTGAATGGACTTAGAGGATATTATGCTGAGTGAAATAGTCAGAGAAAGACAAATATTATATAATTTCACTTATATGTGGAATTTATTTTTTTAATTTCTTTATTAATTAACGTATTACATATGTGTCCTTATCCCCTCGTTGCCCACCCCCCCCCACTCATGCCCTCACCCCCCTATTGTCTGTGTCCATTGGTTAGGCTTCTATGCATGTATACAAGTCCTTTGGTTGATCTTTCCCCCTTACCCCCGCCCTCCCCTGCCTTCCCTCTGAGGTTTGACCATCTGATCAATGCTTCTCTGTCTCTGGATCTGTTTTTGTTCATCAGTTTATGTTGTTCATTATATTCCACAAATGAGTGAGATCATGTGATATTTATCTTTCTCTGACTGGCTTATTTCACTTAGCATAATGCTCTCCAGTTCCATCCATGCTGTTGCAAATAAAACAAAATAAACAAACAAAAGAGGAACAAACTCATAGATACAGAGAACATTTTGATGGTTGCAAGATGGGAAGAAGGTTGGTGGATTGGTAAAAAAGGAAAGGGATTCAGAAGTACAAATTGCCAGTTATAAAAACAGTCCTGGGAATGTGAAGTACAGCCTCAGGAATATAGTTAATAACATTTTAATAACTATGAATCATGTCAAATGGGTCCTAGACTTAGCCAAGTGGACACTTTGTAAGTTATATAAATGTCTAATCTCTGTGTTGTACACCTGAAACTAATGTAATATTGTATATCAACTGTAATTGTAAAAGAAAAAATTTGAAAAAGGGTACTAATTTAATGAATCAGTTTGGGAAAACTAGTAAATTTATTTTTAGACAAAACCTAAGTTACATAGAATATAAACTATTTTAGAAATTTGTGGGAAAAAAATACATCAATCTGATACCACCACCACCATCCCCCTCCCCCCAAAAAAAGTAATCACACAATTCCCTGTGAGCCCAATAATGGATGGAGGTTTAACCCCTATTAGATGCTAGTAGTTCACTCTTTATGTGGGGAAAAAAAAATTTAAAAACCTTAACTCAAAATGCCTTGGCAATGTTAGCATAGTTCCTAGGATATTGGTTGGCACTCAAAGGGTTAAACCAGTCTATTTTTTGTGTCATTTTCCCCAAAGTCACAGGTCTTCTGTTTGATATGTTGGGGGGTCAGATCTCACAGTGGTGGCATTTCATGATAAACTCAGTCCTCTCTGGCCTGTGGCCTTTTAGAAGCAGTCCTTGGGGGAAGGACCCAGGGTTCAAGGACAGCTGGGGAATCCGCCCCCAGGCCTCTGAATCTGCATTCTCTCCCAACCAGAGACAGGCCCTGAATGAGGACCCCTCCTCTTTCCCCATCGGAGGGAAATTGGACCCTTCATGACAGGTTCTCAAGGTCTTGGCCTGATAGAGTCACTTTTTCGGTGCAGTTAAACAGATCTTTTTCATGCTTTTAAGATGAACCGCTAATCACCTTTGGAAAGAGTGCATGCACAGATGAATTCATTTAAAATGTTGCTATTTATCTACCTGGGCTACTTCACCAAAAAGGTAAAATCAAATGAATTGGGCAACTATGCACAGTTCAGAGGATAAAAACAATGCTAAGAAATTATTAGGACAAATGTAGTTTTGTAAAGGCTGCAATTAATGGGGTTGCATTAATGCCATTTTGTTTATAAGCAAGGGTAATGTGCAATTTTATTTTTAAAAATTATCTAGAAACATATTGTTTCTGGACTATTAATCCCCCCCCTCCACCCCTGCATGGATATTTAGATCACAACTCCTAAAGGCTTAGCTGTGTTTTGACAGGTACTGACAAAAAGTGCCATGGAATTGTGCCTCCACTGTCACCTTCAGAGTGCTCCAGCTGAAAACTTCAGGGTGAGTGCCAGGTACTAATTAGAACCGTTGTGTTAGGAAAGTAAATGCAATGGTGTCTAACATTAAACAAAGCAAGGCTCTCTCGTCAAAAATGGTTTCTTTTTTGTGTGAGTTAGTCTATAAAACCATTTTGTATGTTAATGAAGCACAAACAATTATTGCCAAAGTAACGAGTTACATGCAGTTATAAAAATCACACAAAGCCCTATTGTTTGTTGTCTTATGGTTTTTTAATGCTAATTTTTCTCTTGATAACTTTGGATTTTATTTGCACCACAGTGCACAATCGGGTTCTTATGTCCACGAAGGTGAAGGCAAGTCATGGGAAAAATAACTTCATGTGAAGAGTAAAAAGAAAGAGTCATTTCCAGAATGAGATGACCAGACAGCCTGAAAGATGGAGAAGCAATGAAGGAAATGTCCATCACATGAAAAGGCAACATTTATGTAGCTGAAAGAGAGGAACCTGGACTATTTCCTATAGGAGAGAGAAAGATGGGAAGGGAAGGGAAGGGAAGGGAAGGGAAGGGAAGGGAAGGGAAGGGAAGGGAAGGGAAGGGAAGGGAAGGGAAGGGAAGGAGAGGAAGGGGAGGGGAGGGGAAGGAAGGGGAGGGGAGGGAGGGGAAGGGGAGGGGAGGGAGGGGATATTGGGGGGAGAATTAAAAATACACACACAAACCCATTGGGAGGCAAGGTGTGGGAAGGGAGCTAGAATTAAGACATAGGCAAGATCATCATAGAATCACCCCATTCTGTGGGAAACCATAAATGCAAGCTGATAAACTGCTGTGATACAGGGGGTAGATTTACAAGAAAAAGTCCATGGAGACACTTAGGTGTCTTTGCAACACCAGTTAAGCAAAGAAATGCCTCTATCAAACAGTCCATGGGAGCACTAGCTGGAATTTCAGCATATCCTTTGAGTAAGTACTGAATGGATGAGCTCTGCATGAGCATCAGGGGGAAGGGGCAGATTTGTGTTTTGCTGAAGCAGGTTTCTATTTCTGTCTCAGGTGAGCACAAGAAGAACATGCTCCTCATCTCACCTTTAACTAAAGTTTACTCTTGACTCCAGTAATGCAGATATTAATGTGATTAAACAGTTTCTCCCTAAGAAAAATAATATGAGAGATATGTGGTATGGTGCATTTCATTTGTTTATACAGTAAAATAAAATTTTAAAGAATTACACACCATGGAATGACTTTGATCGGTGTTTACCTCCTGCAATGTGTATGAGAACTCTGGCTTTTCTGATTGCTGTTACTTCTGTGACAATGTGACATATATCAGCTCTAAGTTTAGATTTAATGCCACCTTAGATGTTGGTGAATGTTTGAAAGGTCATATTTTGTTAGGATTCCATTTCTTGTTTTTCTTTACTGCAATTTAAAGCACATAAAAATTTTGTAGCTCTCTTTCATACTATTTAAAATACTAGAGGCCTGGTGCATGAATTTGTGCACCAGTGGGGTCCCTCGGCCTGGGCTGCGGGATAGGGCTAAAACCAGGTCTCCGACATCCCCCGAGGGATCCCGGATTGCAAGAGGGCACAGGCCAGCCTGAGGGACCCCATCGGTGCACAATCGGGGCAGGGGAGGGACGTGGGAGGTTGGCCATGGGAGGGACCATGGGAGGGCTCCAGGGTGTGTCCGGCCCATCTCACTCAGTCCTGATTGGCCAAACCCCAGCAGCAAGTTAACCTACCAGTCGGAGTCTCTGCCCCCTGGTGGTCAGTGCACATCATAGCGACTGGTTGAGCAGTTGACTGTCTGCCCCTGGTGGTCAGTGCATGTCAAGGCAAGTGGTTGAGCAGCCTTAGCATATCATTAGCATATTACACTTTGATTGGTTGAATGGATGACTGGACACTTAGCATATTAGGCTTTTATTATATAGGATTGGGAATATAAGTAAAATGAGTATTTGCACTATTAGAATAAAAATTTCAAAACCCCAAACTTTTCAACATGACTAGCTTAGCTCAGATTTTTTAACCCCCATATTCTTATTTTTCTGGGGTATGTGTATTATTATTTGTTGTTGTTAATCCTCACTTAAGCATATTTTTCAATTGATTTTTAGAGAGTGGGGAAAGACAGGGAGAGAGAAGCATCAATGCGAGAGAGACACATTGATTGGTTGCCTCCCATGCACACCCCAACTAGAGCAGGGGATTGAGCCTGCAATCGAGGTACATGCCCTTGACGAGAAATCAAACTGGAAAACTTTCAAGTCCTTGGGCCAATACTCTAGCCACTGAGCAAACTGGCAAAGGAAGGAAGGAAGGAAGGAAGGAAGGGAGGAAGGGAGGAGGAAGGAAGGAAGAGTGGGAGGGGTGGAGGGAGGAAAAGGAAGTCTGGGACTGTATCTAAATTGTTTCTACTACTTAAAGCAAAGAAAATCTCCAGGGTTTTTCTTTTAGATATTGTTAGCACTGTTGCTTAGCTGTGTGCAAACATGATAATATACATCCCTTAATAATGTGGAAGTCTATAGCAAATATTTACTGAATTAATCATGGACATTTTCAATGTAAAGATTTTTTAAACTCTCTACACAAATAATTAAACCTGTGTTATGCAAATATATTTGAGGCAAAACTTAGAATACATGTGTGTCTTGAAATATATGACAAAATTATACCCACTTAATGTGAAAAACCATTTTTATGTCACATAAAAATAATTGGTGGCTAGCTATAGTGTAACAATTTAGAGTTTATGTTCGTGATTTATTTCTTCTGGTGTTTTATGGAGCTACAAAAATATATTTTAAAAATTTACCTGACGTCTGTTCTTCCTCAGGTTCAGGCCTATATGCAGAGCCTCAGGTCCTAGGTGTTAAGATAACTTACATCATATAATTCAGTATTTATCAGTGTTATTAACAAATCTAAAAAACAACTGAGTATTAGGGTTATGGAAAACCAAAGTGCACTTTGGAGAATGAATACTTTAATGGGCATTATACAAAATAATCACTCTTAAAAAGGATTAGGTGCATTAAGATTTTCAAAATCATTTTTTTTGTTAGTGTAAAGTAGGCAGTACATTTTCCCTAGCATTTTCTAAGGCTTTAGACGAAACCCAGGTGGTTAAAGAAGTCCACTGAAAGGTTTCCTACTTATCATTCATAACTCATAAAGCGATCTGCCTGTCTCAAATTTAAGAAATGATAAGATATCAGAAAGTAGAAAAAGAATGTCCCCTTTTTCCCTCCAAATGCAGTCTCCTGCTCTGAACTTGGTTGTTTAAAGTCTTCTAAGAAAGCCACTACCAGCCCAGCTTAGAAAATAGGAACAAGCCTGCCTTCAGCATCTCTTCCTTTTCTATTTCCTCCACCACTTCCTCTTTTGCAAACCCCACACCCACACACGCACACACGCATGCGCACACTACAGCAGCCAGATTTTTACCAGCCCAGGCCTGGGAAGAAACTTCCTGCCCCTCCCCAGTGCCTTTGGCTGCTATCTGAATGCATCCCTCCCACAGCTGGGCTGACTAGCCCTGGCCCTACTGTTTTATTTATGATGCAATCAGCTGCTGTAAGAAGGTGAACAGTAACTGCTATTCCATTGCATAAAAAAGCCTTTTTAGCCCCATGTTATAAACATTTACAACTCTCTCTTTTACCCTTTTAGAAAAAGCCCAGCAGGAGGTAGATGGAGGTCACTGGGAGTCTCTAATTCATCTACATTTATAGTAGGTGTTGCAAGCTCTATTAGCAGAAAATGTATGACAGTCAGACCCAAGTTTAATGTTGTACTTAAAATATCTGCCTCTCCAGCTAATACCAGAAGCTGTGCCCGTGATTGGTGGCATGGAGACACTTACTGGCAACAGCTTCCCTTTTGGCAGAAACTATTCGTTGGAAAACTGCTGTTACTATCATATAGTTCAGTACCATCCCACAGAATCCTGCTTACGACAGATTTTTTTTTTTTTGCACAAGCCAGCACTAACAATACACAATGTTTTCTGCCAATACAGACATTGACATGCACTAAAATACTGAATGGTGACCAAACATGTATGCATAGTGGCTTGCAGTTCACCAGTGGAAATTATTTTGAAATGGGAAAACTGCATTCTTATCATTGCCCCAGGGAGAGGTTCCTAAAAGTGGCTTTGGCACCAATATATGAGCATAGCCCCCCACACAGGCTTGGAAAAGCACTGCGAGCTGACTGACTTCATCCTGTAATTCTAACGGCTTTCTTGCTGGACCCATTTCTTCTCTGGACACTGCCATCTTTGAGCACTGAATACATCATCAGTGAGTCTCATTCTCATGTATTACACTAATTCATCATTGGAATGACAACTGCTTCTGATGATCTATTGATGCAATACATCAGAGTGAGGTGTTCGAATGGGGTTTTACTCAGAAATCAGTGCCGTCTACATAAAACCAGTTCCAAAATCCAATTCCATTTAATTACACAGAGCTCATAGCAGGCTCGGGGCAGACGGACACTCCCAAAATTCTAGCATTATCAAGGAATTATTTGCATTCTCATTCAATTATGAACAGAATCTTTTCTTTTCCTGGAAACAAATGTGTCTGGTAAGTCAGTGATTCAGACCCTATGAGCTCACCATCCCCTACGACAATGAGAATTATTTTGCAGTGGCCCATGAATAAAACAAACTCCTCACTTCTTCACAGTCTGTAGTCGTTCAAAAGAACATGAGATTTTCTCATCTAAAACACAATGTCTTTGGTAAGCATACCAACACCATTGACTGGTCCTTGTTGGTAGACACGAGACACCGTCTAAACATTTGTACTTCTGAACATGTTACATACAGAGGAAGAAGAGACAGGAAGAAAGGGCTGGTGCCGCTGGAGAGGCGATTTTGCTACCCTCTGTGTGCGCGTCATTTGTCACTAAGCTATCATAAGCGCACCCAATCCCTCTGCTCTTCATTTCCAGATAAGACACATCTCTTTGTGTGCGCATAGCTTACTGTGAGATTTAAATTGTGTTATCTATTGCTCTTTGGTTGGTGTTATGAACATCATTTTGAATTGTCTTTACCATTCATACTTGAAAAATTGTATCCAAGCTTCATTAAAATATATATATTTTTAGATATTCACTCTTTCACCTGCTTTTGTTGCTGTTGTTCAAGTTGGGATCCCTTGAGTGTTTTCCATGGTGTTTCATAACAACGATCCAATAGCATTTAAATGAAACGGGCTTCAAAGTGTTACAGCATTAACTTCTGAATTGCAGTGAAGACCACAGTAAAGTAACATTACAGATCGGTGCTCTAGCGTCTGACACAATTGAAGTCTGAGTGTATGACCCTCCTACCTTTGTAACAGATTTCTCAAATGCACTATTTTGTTTAAAAAGCATTTATCTATTGTTAGTGTCTTTGGAGAATTCATCTTGGGGCTTATACTGCAGATACATGCAGGCGTGTGAAGGTTTATGAAAAATGCGTCCGAAGTGACAGGCAGCCTGATATGAGTGAGCACAGCCTGTTTCACATGTGGGCCTGCCTTGCATTCATTATATTTTCCTTCCTGTTATTGAGACTCTTTGATATTATATTCTCTTAAATATGAAATGCTAACAGTAAGTCTGTAAAGATTAACGTATATATCATTACATTTTAATACTATATATAACGTATATATCATTACATTTTAATATTATATATAATGCTATATACATAATGTAAAAAGAGTCACCTCATTATCAATCCCATGCCTCATATATACCTTTCACTTAAACTTACGACAAGAACAACAAATAGTTGTAAAAGCTACTTCAAATAGAAGAGATGCTTTACAAAGATGCTACTGACTTTAGGGGCAGGAAAGGTGTTGGGGGGGATGAGGGGAGAGAGAGAGTGTGTGTGACAAAAGGCACAAGAACAATGTAAATAATACATGTCTTCTAGAAATATCGATTAACTAATCTGGTTTGAATCTGTGACAAAGCTCCCCGTCACTTAAAAACATGAATGCAGCTGTTTTTAAACATGTGACCCTTTTACTGAGTTTAAAATTTCTGGAAACTTACAGTTCCGCTTTCCACTTCTTTTTCTCTCCTTTACTTGTAACTACAGATTATCTTCGTCTCGACGTTTCCTTTCTTCACATTTCTCAGAATAGCACCGACAATTAATGTAACTTTGCCTCTTGCTAATTGAAGGATTACCCTAAGAATTGGAATCCCATAGCACGTGGATAATATATGGTTATGTAAAGACATTTGCTCATGATTTGTTTGGGTATAATTGTGTGTTTTTTCTTTTCCTTAAAGGGTCCCCTCTATTATTTAATAATATGCTGCTGCCCTTGTAACGGTGAGGTTGTCCATCTCCCAGCTCCAGTCTGTACCTAGTTACTAGTAGGTGGACATGAGGAGCAATACCCCGCCTGTGGCTGCCCCTGGTGAGTCAGGACAGGCCTCCTGTGCTTGGGGGACAGGGACTCCTGCTGTGCAGCTTCAGGCTGTCGGAGGAGGCCAGTGGAATCCTGGACTCCATCACTCTGGATGCATTCAGGGGCCGAGTGACTCTGAAATATGACCACAGCTCCATGGAAGCGTGGTCAGAAAGCCAAGAGCAACTCCTTCAGCTCACAACACGTTTAAATTAAGTACTGCACGGGACAGATGTGGGGTCTCTACGTGCCCGAGACTCTGAAAACTATATTTGGACAAAATGCGGGGAGGTTCCTTTCACAAGCTATTGGGAGAGGGGCAGAGAAATGATCGGAGGTGCCGACGGCATTCAGCCAGGTATTTCCAAAACCCACACCCCTGCCCTCTGTCTTTGTTTGAGAAAGTCCGATTCGTTCACGTTTTCCGTCACCTTGGGAAGAAAGCTGAAGTAAGTAGCTTAATTTATAGATGGATGGAACAAACGTATTTAAAAATTCTCAGTATGTTATTATGAATCATGTAGGCCTATTACACTAATTGCTGAGTAAATTTAAGCAGCATTACCGTAGAATTCGGTCGAATTCATCATCCATCTGAAGAGATCTTTGGTGGTCTCATGCTGCCCCCCACAGATACGTCTCAGAACATTCATTAGGCCATAATTACAAAGTCTCTTTGAAGAGGCTAAAAATCCCTAGACTCCTCTCATCAATTATTTTCACCTGTTAATTCATTTTGTGTGAGGTAATAACCCCGGCATAATAACAAATGTGCAAGTAGTCCGATTTTGCAATTAAAAGCAGCAGGGCTTCTATTTTGATCATACAGACTGTGACATCCATCATAGAAAACAATTTGGGCCTAGCGGGATGACAGATGCCGCCCTGATGGCTCTATAGCTAACTGCCTGTCCTGGGGGGAAAAAAATGGCCGGGCTTCAGCCCGCAGCTGCAAGCTATCTGATCGCTCTGACCAGCCAGCAGGACGAAGCCCCAGTGACTAAATTACTGAAAGGTAATTTTACTGCGCCAAATGAGGACTCCGGAGCCATAAACGCATGCATTCCAGTGGCTGCTGTAATTTGGAAACAAATAGCCCTTTTCATTTGAAAATAACTGGCATCTCTGCCAGTGCTCAGGACGTTTCTGTTTCTCGGGCTTTTTCATGAAAAAATACAATGGGATACTCATTTCTTCCTGCCCCCCCCCTTTCGCATCTGATCAGACACAGAAGGCGAGGTGGTATTTCTGCTCTCTTAGGTGAAATCTACAGGAAGAAATTTGTGTGCGCGTCTCCAAGCTCTGGACAGGTGCCTAAGTAATGGGAGAGTGTTCATTTTTGTCCTTCACGGGGTATCAAGCCCGAGTGAGCTGTGTCTCAGAGTTGGATCCCACTGCCCCAGCTCATCGGAAAGACCCCCAGCCTATCGGAAAGACCCCCACACTAACCTGACCCCCCTAAGGGAAAAAGCTGACTCCCTACATGTCCTGGCAGCAGGAATGGGAATGAGATGCTAATAGGGATGAGAGGTTTCTGCTCTTATTTTAAAAATCGTAATATTTAAAAAGATTCCATAAAGCACCATGTGCCTTCTCTTGTCACTTCCTATTTAAAGTATTTGGGATCTTACTCTAGCCTTCGTCAGGACGGCCATTGTCCTTTTTTCAAACATGTGCTGTTATGCTTGTGCCATCACACCGATGTGCGAAGAAGTTTTGGCTAATTGAAAACATAAATGTGGTCTCTGTTACCTGTGACAGGAAAAGATCTCAATGGAAATGGAGGGGCTCTGCGCATCTTTGTTTCTCTGGCAAAACTAAACACAAGGAATAGATTCTGGAATGTGGGCCACTGAGTATAAGAAAAGCAGATAGGAAATGCAAACAGAAACCGTGTCCTCGGAAATTATGTGTTTAGGATGATATGTTCAGGGTCCTTCTGTGGGAATCAGGACAACGGTGAATGCTGGGAAGACAAAAGGTTAAGCGCAGTAAGAACTTTCCCAGCTGACATGCTCCTGAGACAAAAGGATCGCCCTTTTGATGATATGAAAGGACGATAATGCTTGCATTTCACACGCGGCTTCCACTTTCCTTGCAGACAAAGAAGAGCACTCTGTTTCTTGGGGAAAACCTACTGTTTCTTAGTTCATTGTACCAGACTCATAAACCCTGTCAGCAGGGAGGATGAATAGATGGACGGAGGTGGGGATGTGCTGCTGAAGAAACACAGAGCTGTGAGGGAAAAGCTCATTTTTTTTCCAACGATCCAATCAAGATCCTCCTGAAACCTTTTGAAGGTACTCCACGGTTGGACTTGGGTCTCCTTTGCCTTTGGGTAAGGTGATCCTTTCATATTCACTATTCATCGATCTTTTAAATGTGTGCAAAATACCTCTGCATCAGGGCACACAGCTCTGTGAGCAGCCTGGGAAGTTGTAACACACAAGTTCTTTTCATCAGGTTCCACAATGAACACTCGAATGGAAGAGATGCATTAGAAGAATGAAATCGCAATTACCCATCCGAGATCTGCTTTAATGGGATGCCAGGAGGACTTGCCCTTTCCGCACACGCGCTGACTGTAACTAATGCTCAGTAGCCATCAACAAATTATGACTCGTGACACTTTTGCTGCCGCAGTATTAAGCCCAAAGTCCAATGGAGAAAATATATGGTTTTTATTACAAAATTGTTCTTGTTTACAATTCTAATATCCTCTTCATAATCTACTTTCCCAGACATTTTAGGCAGTTCTGAAGACCTGGGGAAGCACCAGGCTTGTCATAAAGAGAAATTGATGTTGTTCAAGTTGGCCTGGCTGCCCTCTGGGACAGCTGAAGATGGGGAAATAGAAGGCTCTGTTTTTAAAATGAAAATGATTAAAGGCACAGACACCTTGCTCTCGGAGCGGCCACTAAAACTTTTAATAAAATACTTGGACACATAGACACAAAAAAAGCTCCTTTTGTTCCTTTCAATACGTCATTATCTTTGTGCTCTCTCTCAAATACTTTAGTCTTGAAGAAATAGCTTGCTTGGAAGACCCATAAGCATAAAAATGACCTCATAATTATAAAGAACGTATTCCTCTCGTTCAGCAATAGCTTTCTCAAAGCACCAAGCATAGGAAGACCAGGAGAACTTTCTCCAAATAGTAAGCAAGTTAGGAGCGCTCTTTAACAGGTCGTCCTGACAATACTGACAGGCTTCATCCAGCCTCCAGAAACACTAGGATTAACGGCCTAGTATTCACCACTATTGGAGGTTTGCACCCCAACTTGCCTCTTTTAGGATTTCAAGAAAGGGTTTCATCAGGGGAAGTAGGGAAGAAACAGAAAGCCAGCGCAGGTTCCTAAGCATCTTTCAGAGGGAGCCTTCTTAAAGTGCCTTGAACAGAATGGCTCATATATCAGGAGAAAATGTCAGGAAATAACTCAAAGGAAGAGAGCATCACCTTTGCCATCCATGGGCCAAAGAACAGCAGTCAAGATTTCACCTCTCTGATCCTCCCGACCGTCGCCATTTCATCAGGTTAAGTGACTGCTCCCCACACAGAGCTTGAGAGTGAAGTAACACCCCCACTCTGCTAATGTTTTAATTTTATTATTTTACTTCAAGAACTTTTTCATCTCCAACATTTTTCTCTCCCTTACTTTCTTTTTTCTCTCTCTCTCTTTCCCTCTTTCTTTTCTTTTTTTTTTAAATCATTCTACTTGCCAACATTCAACTCAGACACACATGTGTAATCCTAGAAATATGAGAGGAATAAAAGTTCTACCATTTTTTTAATTGTTTTCATTGTTTCATGGTTTACTTGGTTGGTTATTCCCAAGAGTTCTAGTAGATTCCTTGCAAGTATAAAATTATGGGAGGATAGTCAAAGTCCCTGAGGTTCGTCATCTACAGGCACACTTCTCTCATTCAGATAATTTCATCAAATGTCTGCTCTGTAAACAGACTAAGCCAACCTGTCATGCATTCCCACGTTTTCCAGTAGAGCTGTGCAGAAGCCAAGTGAAACTACAAATCATTTCAGTAGCATCTGAGAATGTCACAACTTCATACCAATAAGCAGCTTGAGTGTATACCGTCCTGAGAGGCTCCCTCTGCTCTTTCTTCAGTCTGTGCCCATTTCCTCCCGTGAGCTTAGGTCTTGTTTGTTCTCTTGATTCCTTGCTCCGACCTCCACTGCAGACAGATGGAGAAAGCCAGGCACACAAACCACTGTGATAGCGACCCTTTTGGGGGCCTGACAGAGTGTCTGAAATTCCACAATTAGATGTCCTGTCCTTAGGACTTTGAAGGTTTTCTTTTCTTTTTAAAAAAAATTTCTAATCTTAGGGAAACACCTAATTAAATATTAATACCTTTAAGTATAAACACCTTAACGAAATAGCTAATATCTAGTTGAAGATCAGTTGGCAAGCCATTCACATAATTGCAATGCTGCTGGGTACCAGTCCCTACTCTAACTTCTTTATCAGTTGGGCTTATTTAAGCACCAAGGCAGCCCTTTGTCAATGAGAAAACCAAGGCACAGAGAGGGTAAGACACCCAGCTGCGAAGGACTGAATCACAAATCACACCCACACATTCTGGCCCCAAATATAACTTTCTCAATGACACAATGAAACTCTGCAATTAAACTCAAACCTGCCATTAAATGGAAGAGTGATGCCATTTGAAGGAAAGAATACTTAAAGGCGATGTTCTAAAACCATGCTGCTTTCTGTAACCTCCTCGAAGGCCCATTAAAGGGCTATAACACCTTTTAAACACTGCTATCGCTGTCTATTCCTGTCACCAGATGTTTCTCCAGCAATTCAGATGGTGTTTTGCTTATTTGATCCTACTTTGCTGTAGCCTCTTTCTGAGAAATTGTACATCTAATCTCATTAAGGTGCAAACACATGTTTGGAAAGTTTCTGGCCAAGGATGAAAAGGCATCGGCTGTTGAGTCTGAGGTGTCTGTGTATTTGTCTCATTCCCCCAAGTTCTAGTTCAGGTCTACACTGCCACATGCATGAGCTGAGTCATGAGGTAAATTGCACAAACCTAAAGGCAGAAAGTGCCTTAGACCAATTCCAGCATGCCATAATTTCAAGAGTTTCATCAAAAGGTTGATGAGACTTGGGGACTCAACAGGGTTGAGTCACACATGTAGTCACCTGTTGGGAATGGCTAAAGGCATTTCCCCAAACCTGAATAGGAAATTGATTGTGGCTGCCAGACAGTTAAAGGGCATCTTAATCTACATGCTATTGCCTCCTACTGGCCTAACACCTGAACAGCCATTGGCTATTCCCCAAACTGACAAAGCTTCTGTACCCTTTGAAACCTTACCCTTTGAAGTGTATTATCTCCACCTTGCCTTAGGACAAATTGTGTTAATAAAAGCAAGGGTCCTAGACAAGGAGGGAGTCTTCAGTTCCTTTAGCTGAAAGTCCTCTGACCCCCAATGCCTTTCAAAATTATATCTCGTCTCCGGATTCTTTATTAGTCTCTGGATTCCTATGTCATCTACGCACAGCCCCTTTTCCAGATTCCTGAACCCTTCTTGATGCTGGGACAAGAACCCTGGCAAGAAAGCAGTGTGTATTCTTAGTAAATGCAGGCTTCTCATTTTGGACATAGAACAGCATAAATTATATCTATTCAGTTGAGCATCCTGGACTTACTTTAAGTTACAGAAAGAAAATCAATTAATTCTTATTGAATTCAATTGATATAAATTTGATTATATGCAATTAGAAGTCAATACTAGATACTTCTAGTAAACTCTATCAGCTTGTTGAATAATTCAACATATATGTGTAATCTTATTTTTTAATCAACAACCAAATCAGTGCAGGCATACCTTGTTTCATTACACTTTCCTTTATTGCACTTTCTCGGGTATGTTTTTTACAAACCATAGGCAGGACCCTTCACTAGCTAAAAGATTTATTGTGATTCCCTTTCTGTGATTTTTTTAAAATTATGGAATGGAACCTGCAGTATCTCCGAGGTGTGCCCTTAACATGTTGGGCATATGAACATGGTAAGTAAAAGAGAAAACCACAGGTGGAAGATTGTATTTATAAAGCAAAAGCAACAGAGAAAGACATCCATGGATCAAAATCCTAGTCCTGCTTCATACCGGCTCTCTGACCAGAGTAAAGTTTCTTTAATTTCTCTGCACCTTTATTTTCCTTGTTTTAAAAAAACTATATTATCATGCTGTTTATTAGAGTCCCAGAATTCATTAATCTTACATCTGAAAGTTGTACCCTTGGGCCAACATCTCCCTATTCTCCTCATTCCCCAACCCCTGGAAACCACAATTCAATTGTCAGTGAGTTGACTTTCTTTTATATTTCACATACAATCTATTTTTTCATCAGTCAAATAGGAACCAAACTAAGATTTACTTCATAGTATGATTGTGAAGAATAAGCAAGATGTAAATTGATTTATGTCTGACATATAAGGTAAGTACTTGTTACATGGTAGAAATAAAATAAATATTTATTAATATATTTGGGTGTACTTTTTCATTGATTCTGCATGTTATAGGTAATCATTTTAAATTTATAATTTCATTTATCCTTTACCTCAAATAAGTTTTCATATTTAAGATCAGAGCTTCTTTAATGTAATTTTATTTTTGAAAAACCAAATAACTATTTTATATGTTTTCCTTTTCTTCCATATTACTCACTTTAACCATCTTATGAGCGTTTCTGTCTTTTTGCTTTGCTTTCCTCTGAATTGAAGAAAAGCTTTTAAACTTTACTCCGCTACCATTAATTCAAATTTCTACAAGACTGATCAAGAAAAAGAAAGAAAGAAGATCCAAATTAGATAAATGTGAGAACTGAAAATGGAGATATTACTACTGATCTTTCAGAAATAAACAGATTATAAGGAATACTATGAGCAATTGTGTGTCAATATATTAGATGATCTAGATGAAATGGCAAATTCCTAGAAAGATACACATACTGAAACTGTCTCAAGAAGAAATTTTAAAAATCTGAATAGACCTATAAAATAGATAAAACAGTAATACAAAATAGATAGATAGATAAATAGATGTCAGATGAAATTCCAATAATGAAAAGTCCAAGACCAAATGGCTTCACTGGTGAATTCCAAAATATGGTTAAAGGTAATTAACACATAACTTCACAAATTCTTTTTTTTTTTTTTTAAATATATTTTATTGATTTTTTACAGAGAGGAAGGGAGAGAGATAGAGAGTTAGAAACATCGATGAGAGAGAAACATCGACCAGCTGCCTCCTGCACATCTCCCACTGGGGATGTGCCCGCAACCCAGGTACATGCCCTTGACCGGAATCGAACCCGGGACCTTTCAGTCCGCAGGCCGACGCTCTATCCACTGAGCCAAACCAGTTTCGGCAACTTCACAAATTCTTTACAAAAAAAAAAAAAAAATACGGAGGAGGGAACATTTCTCAATTCATTCTATGAAGCTAATTTTACTCTGGTAATTTTGACAATATTGTCACACGCAAAAACTAGAGACTAATATTCTTTATAAATACACATGCAGAAATACTCAACAAAATACTACCAAATTAAATCTAGAAATATATATATAAAAAAAGTTATACACTGCCCTAGCGGGTTTGGCTCAGTGGATAGAGCATCGGCCTGCACGGACGAAAGAGTCCCAGGTTCGAGTCTGGTCAAGGACATGCACCTCGGTTGAGGCTCAATCCCTAGCCCTGGTCTCGCATGGGAGGAAGGCAACCAATCGATGTGACTTTCTCTGTCTCTCCCTCTCAGTCTCTCTCCCTTACTTTCCCTGTAAAAATCAATGGAATAATATCCTCTAGTGTCGATTAACAAAACAAAACAAAACAAAGTTATACACCATGACCTAGTCAGGTTTATTCTAGAAATGCAAGGTTTATTCAGTTTAATAAAATAAATCCATACAGCATGTTAATAGAAAAATGGACAAAATCCAAATCATCCAATCATCACAATAAATGCAGAAAAAAAATAAACAGAATTTAGTACCCTTTTATGCTTAAAAAATTCAACAAATTAGGAAAAGCCAGAAATGTCTTCAACCAAATAAAGGCCACCTACAAAAACAAATAAACAACAACAACAAAATACTACACTACACTTAATGGTAAAAGACTTAAAACACCTCCCCTAAGATTAGGAATAAGACAAAGATGTCACTTTCATCTTTTTCATTACACTGTAGTGGGTGTTCTAGCCAGGGTAATTAGGTAAGAAAAAGAAAAAGAAAAAACCTTGAAAATGAAGAAGAAAAACTATTTCTATTTTCAAATGGCATGATTTTATTATAATATAGGAAATCTTGAGAATCCCTTTCTAAATAATAGTAGATAAATATAGAAAAAAATTGTCCTATTTCTATACAAAAGCATTGAATAATCTATAAATGAAATTAAGAAAATTTTATTCACATAGCAACAAAAATAAAGTACTTACAAATAATTTATCAAAAGAAATATAAAACTTGCACACTGAAAAGGACAAAAACATCTTCAAAAGAAAAAAAGAAGATCTAAACAAATGCAAAGGCATTCATAGATTGGAAGTGCGATCTTGTGTAGATGGCAATACTCCCCAAATGTATATACAGATTCAACACAATCCCAACTGAAATTTCAGTTGCCTTTTCTGCAGAATTAGATAAGCTGGTCCTAAAATTCTTATAGAAATTAAAAAGAACCATAATAGTCAAACAACCTTGCAAAAAAAGAGTTTGGAGGACTCTTACTTTGTTTTCAATTCTTACTAAAAAAGTACTTATTATCACAAATAACCAGTATTTGTGATACTGGCATAAGGACAGAACTATCAATCAATGGAATGGAATGGAGAGTCCACACATATAAACCCAAATATCTAAGGACACTTGATCTCTACCAAATGCCAAGATAACATGATGGGTAAAGAATAGTATTTCAACAAGCAATGCTGGGGCACTGGAATATCCACATGCAGCAGAATAAAGAGCTATGGAGTGTTGGTTCTTAGCTTTGGCTAAGAGCACTTTCTTGCTCTTGCAATGTAGTTCATATACCAGTGGCAAATTCTGACCTGGTGTTTCTTCCACAAGAAATTATTATCAAACTTTGTATCATAAAGAGGACATTCTTTGGTTATGAACAGAAATGAAAACCTTTTCATTCTCTCTCCAACGCACAGTGGTCTCATGGGAGAAAGGACACCTGTAGTGTACATTGCAAAATGTATGCTATCTCATGTCACAAAGTTTCAGGATGGCATTAGGAATGTGGCCATGGGCACAAAGGGTCATCCTACCTATGTATTTCTTTTCTAGAGGGAATTGGCTACTTTGGTAAAATTATTACTTCTTTCACCAAGCAGCCCTTCTTCCTTTCTTTATAATTAACATAGCCCTGATTTCCCAGGGCATCCAGCAAAAGAAAAAAAAAGTATAATATGCTAATTAGACTGGACAGCCAAATGACCTTCTGGACGTCCTTCCGGACAACCTTCCAGATGAAGCCAGGGCTGCGAGGGCTGAGCCCCTTGCACGAATTTCATGCATCAAGCCTCTAATGTGTGTGTGTGTGTGTGTATATATATATACAAATATTATATGATACAAATATTATATGATACAAATATTATATGATACAAATATATATTGGGGTGACATTTGTTAATAAAATTATATAGGTTCAGGTGTATAATACTATAATACATAATCTGTATATTGTATTGTGTGTTCACCACCCCAAGTCCAATCTCCTTTCATCACCATTTATGCCCCCCATACCCTCTTCTATCTCTCCCCATCCTCCTTTATCTCTGGTAATAACCATACTATTGTCTGTGTCTATGAGTTGTTGTTTTTGTTTTGTTTTTTTGCTTAATCCCTTCACCTTTTCACCCAGTCCCTCACACCCCACCCTCTGAAACTTTCAGTCTGTTCTCTGTATCTATGAGTCTGTTTCTACTTTTTTTATTTTGTTCATTAGATTCCACATAGAAGTGAAATGATATGGTATATGTCTTTCTCTGACTGGCATATTTCACTGAGCATAAACATAGATAGTTTTAACCTGCCTTGCAGCTAGGCATAGTTGCAAGATCCAGTTTGGGCCAATCCTATATAATAAAATCCTAATATGCAAATTGTCCCCTCGACCATGAATTCGACCACTCACTATGATGTGCACTGACCACCAGGGGGTGGCGCGGAACATGGCGGGTGTTGGCGACATGGCGCTGGCAGCAGGCAGCAGTGTAGGCGCTGCCAGCCCTGATGGGCCCGGACAAGAGTGGGACCACAGCGGGATGGTGGAGCAGGTGAACGGGCAGTACCAGGCCAAGGCAGGTTCGAGTGAAGCCCGTTTGCCTCACCAATTGCCCTGCAGATGGCGACCAGTGCTGGTGGTGGGGGGCAGGGCTGCTGCCCGGCTTTCAGGGGCTGAGGGAGCCAGGCGGGGGCCCGATGACTCAGGCAGAGGGGGATGCGTGGGGGCCTGGGGGCCCAGGTGCTGCCCAGGGCCCAGAGTTAGCTGGGACCTGCCCTTCCATGCCAGAGGCTCGCGCTGCAATATCAGGCCAGGCCTAGGGACCACACCCGTGCATGAATTTCATGCACCGGGCCTTGAGTATGATATAAGTGGAGTCCACCTGAGAATTTTGCAATAAATGTGACTCATTTATCCTTATTCCTGACCAGAATCAATCGGGAAGTGAAGACCAGACCTTCAACATCCATCTTGTGATCACAAAATCACCACAATGAAAAGGCTGAGGGAATCCCAGAACCCATCCCTAACATTTATGAGCCCCTGAAACCATATCAACAGGCAAACAATTTTCTATTATGTGGGAAAAATAAAATTCCAATTTCATTAGGCTACTATATTAGGGTCTCCTTTACCTGCAGCTATACATAATTTCTAAACAATATAGCTAATAATGAAATCTAACTGGTAAATGTCATTATTTCTGCCCTTTCATTACAAGTTGTTCTTTTTCCTGATATCACTTGAATAATTTCCCCATATATCACATATTAAAAATTCTGATGTTAGATTTGTTTTCTCATTATTACAATGTAGCGACTTTATTTTCAAGAAGTAATGAAAAGATGTCATACTGTTTCATAAGAAAGATATAAATTAATAAAGGGAATTTCATAACCATATTACTGAAATAAATTGTCCTCATTGGTTTAGTACATAATCAAATGAAAAGTGAAATAAGCACAGTGATTCAAACTTCCTTGTTATTGGAAGTAATGTATACACATAAAAAATGGTCAGAAAAATCAAAATGCATAACATCAACATCGAGGGACCTTACTGATTTAACAATACTGTTAGTTCACAGAAAGATAACATTATAGAATAAGAATTAAATTTCTTCACTTAAGCATCAGACTCATTCTTCATCACTCTGATGTCTTGATTTTCCAAGGGGCTAAAATATTTATATGGGTGTTGCCTATGTGTTACTTTGAAGTATCAACCAATAGTTCTATGCACCTATTCATTCAGCAAGTAGTCATCAAGCACCTACCATATGCTAGACAGGCCCTGATTTGAGGCCAAGTATCAGAGGTATTTAAAATATATTGCACCCCTACCCTTATCAGGATTATAATAGAGGGTGATATGACTAAAGGAACCAGAAATGTATAACAAAAATTATAAAAAGTGCCATGAAATAAAGATTAAAATATTTCTGTTACAGGTTTCTGTTATAAAAAAAATTGGTGGGGGAATCTTTATTGGCTATAATGATCAGATACAAAGTATGCCAGAGAAGGGTCATTAAAACTGAGACCTGCCTAGTTAGAAGGATGAGAAGAAAATGATGCTTAAATATGGCAAGTTCTTGGGAAGGGTGATTCTGATGTACACTGAGGTAACATTTACAACAAGAAGAGACAGAAAAAAAAGCGGTGCTTCTCTGAAGACAAAGAAGAGTGGTGGGAAATGCTGTCGCTAGAGTCCTATCTCTGAAGATCTTCATAAGTGGCATTTTGTCTGCCCGAGTCTTACCTCATGGTCACAGTAAATAAGCAGCTGTTCTCAAAATCAGATCCTAACAGAAGGAAAGGGGGAGATCAAACAACCTTCTCCCCATGAGTATCCTTTTCTTCTGTAAATAACACTCTTAACAATAATTTGTTCCAATAGTGACATTTAGGATTAGGGTTAGGTCAGGGCCAGTGCTGTTCAAGAGCCAAATTCATGGATGTCTGTAGAGATGGTCAAAGTTTTCACCAAACCCCCCTCTGTGTGAGACACAGATTTTAGCAATTAGGTTAATTTTAGGAAGAACTACAAGTGAAGCTGCTGAAAGCCAGAAGAAAATAACAAAGATGTGATCACAATAATTTCTTCTTCTTTACCAAGATTACTGGAATTTCAGTGCTACCTCTCCATTTCTTAATCTCAGTTCTACCCAGTTACCTTATGTGATGCAATGATTATTTTAGCAGGATTATGCACATTCCTAGAGTGAAATAATATAATTCAGAGGGCTTTCTGTAGTTGATCAAAATTCTTGGTGATTACTGAAATGTTAGGATCTCTAATCATATTTCTGTCACTTCCTTTTTTAAAAAATAAGACTTTTTTGAAAACCAACAACTCATCTTAATGTGTCAAGATCATCAAACTCTGATTTCCCTAGAGTTTTGATTAATTTTAATCTGTGAACATCTGTGTGCTTTCAAGAAACAGGACTCATTTAACTTGATTTAATTTTCCCATCTAATAGGACATCCTTATTACAGTAACTTTGAATTATCTACTTTCTCTTCTTTGCTTGATGGTATTAGCAGTTTTAGTTTTAAAAAATATAGCCATTTAATGTCCAAACCACCACTTCAGAATACTCAGTGTTCTCCCACTTCTATATGAAAAGTCTTCTAGCTGGGTTATAATTCCCAGGGATATTCAAGTATATCCAAAGAAGGCTTTCTTCTCTGTAATTTTTGTCTTTGTTTTTAACATACACAAGGGTGGTTTGTACTCTGTACTCCAGAATTTTCTGAATTAGTCAGGGTTGTAAATGGAATCCTAGTTGGAGTCCATGATTCAGGGGTGATGGTTCATATGATGTCATCAGCTGCCAAGAGAGCTTTGGGTAAACACATCTTCCATCTGCATCTATTTGGGCTCCTGTTATTTTCAGTTTTGACCTATTTGTACCATATTTCAGAGGGTCAGTAGACATTTGAACTTTGATTCTATCATTCTGAAGGGTGTACTCCCAGCCAAGATGTATTAGAAAAGGAGAATTAGAAACTTCAAGGATAGATAAATATGAGCTTAAACCAAACGTATTGTCAAAGAAAAACAAGTTTGGCATCAAGAATGAATTGTTTCTGTTAAGACTTTGGGAAGGGCAAGGGCAAAGGAGAAGACTCTTTTGATCACCCTGTGGTTTATACTAAATTTAATTTCAAGTGAGCCAACCTCGAACTCAGAAACGTGAATTGTCTCATGACTTTGAAATTCCAATAACTATAAATAAGGAGTTTTTACATTTGGTTTAACTTCTGTCTAACTCCTCAGCCTGAGAGCTGCTCCATTACTGAAATGAAATGTAAGAACAAACAATATCCTATAACCCTGAAAAGTCAGAGCATTCTAAGAAAAATAGGGATGCAGGATAAAAAGTGTTCATGGACCCTGGCTGCATTGGAGTTGATTTCCATTAGCCTGGCTCTGACAGAATCCATGTGGATGTGGATGCTTAATAGATTTTGTTTGGTGATGGTGGGGGTGGGGCTGGTTATTTCTGCAGCTGGTTTTGTGCTGAAGCCAAAGGAGTATAAAATCCTTTTAACTAGCCTCCCAGCCCCCATTTGTGATAAACATAGGAGGCTACCTCACTAGCACCAGCAACACGTACAGTGCAGTTTCCTTCTGCAGGGAGATAAGAGGATCTTAACGGGTGGCTCTGAGCTCTGCTTTTCCTATTTCACGCTCAGTGCATACGACTTAGGTTAACTCTCTTCATATGTCATGGATTCTTTAACAAGCTCCCACTGCCCTTCCCAAGACACAACACTGCCCATTTCCCCTAAATGTGCAGTTAATTGTCTTAGTAAACCATATCGAATGTTTAAATTCAGTGATCAGAGGTGTGAATATTTAACTAGTTTTATCTAACAGATTGATACCTGGTGTCTATGGAAATAGCACAACACTCTGCAGAATCAGGCAACAGAATATCTGTAATAACTATTCAATTCTGAAGTTCAAGATCCAGTTGTCAGATGTATCAGTAAACATGCATTGAAGGCCCAGATATGAACTAGTGTCCTGTGATTTAGATGACAGTCCCGGGCCCCAGCTTCAATTATACAAGATGTTCTTCCTGCTGGGGACGCATTTGCCATGCACACCAAAGGATCCCTGTCCTTTTTAAGTCTCTGTCAAGCAAAGGGGATGCCTATTATTGATCAAAACTATGGAGGAAATATATTCCACCCCATGTCACTAGATGCTGTATTGTGAAGTGGCATATCTCGTTCCTGAAATTATCATCTGTGCAGTTCATAGTTTATGGAAAAGAGCATTTGCGTTTATAAACAATTTCATTTCATGAGTATGATCAACATAGATAAACTTATTTTTAAAAAATTAAACAGTGCAATAGGAAATTTCACTCTGACTCTGAGAACCACTTCCTGGGAGTGTACCAGGAACATTTCCTTGTGCATGTCCCAGACATCCATGTCACACACACACACACACACACACACACACACACACACACACACACCTATGTTCTGCCTTTTTCATTTAATAATGTATTAGCACATACAACCATACAATCTATACAATATACATAATTATTTTGTGTGCCGCTTAGTATTCTATTATATGAACTTACCATATTTTAGTAAATGCTCTTCTAAGGAATCTCTCACATTTACAACAGAAAGAATTCTGCCATGCGCATTGGTACATGTATCTTTGGGCTCACTGGTAAATATGTCCATAACCTACATTTCTAAAAATTGATTCTAAAAGTTGAAATGATGGATCAGGAATATAAGGATATATGAAAGGGTTTTACTGTCTCTGGGTATCTCTTTTATATTCCAAATTCATATTATACTGATTGCCCATATAAATTTTGGAATCCACTGAGTCAGTTTGAATAAACGGACGAAAAGAAATAATACTAGCTTGAGTACAATACAGGAGTACATGCTATTTTTTTCAGTTCCTGTATCATCACAACTGAACGTAACTCCCTCCATAGCCACCAGGTTAAAATAAAGCATCATTCATAAATACATCATGCCCACTATTTCCAAAAACATGAACAAGAGCAAGCTTTATTCTTACCTTCAAATTCAGGCTTTAGACTGTCTTGGGCATTGGTAGGGTAACATTTCTTCAAGCCTGAGTTGTCCATAATTTTCGTCCCTAAAATAAAACATAGGAGGATATTTACTAGTCAGCATGGGAAGAGCAGAGGGAATGGAGCTGAGGAATGTAGTGCACAGGTCTGTCGATGTCTGCTGGTCATCCCCACGGAAGTTAGGCTGCTGCCTCCACAGCCAGGGGCCCTATATTTCTTGAAGGTTACATTTCAAAAGGATTGTTCCCAGGACCTAGAGGAAGACACCCCTGGGTTCTAGAAGATACAACCTCTACCAGTGGCAGAAAATACCCACAAGGAACTGGACCTTAACAAATTATATGATGAATCATTACAAACCTCTGTACTTGGAAAAACAAATTTCTAGAAGGAAAGCACTTCCAAGCAAGTCAGTTATATTTGTTATTCAACTTATGTTGGTGCAAAAAATATGTTGTGCTTTTCACCAGGATTATATAGTAAAAAAAAAAAAAAATGATTTTCCTATGGTTTAACATGAATCCCATAATCAATTCTATAAAGAAAGAAATTTGGTTTTTGTGAAACTACATTTATTAAAGGACTAGAGGCCCAGTGCACAAAAATTTGTGCACTCGGGCGGGGGGTCCCTCAGCCCGGCTTGTGCCCTCTCGCAGTCTGGGACCCCCTGGGGGATGACCACCTGCTGGCTTAGGCCCGCTCCCTGGGGGATTGGGCCTAAGCTGGCAGTCAGACATTTCTCTGGCAGCCCGGGAGCCCTTGGGAGATGCCCACTTGCCATCGGGGAGCAGGCCTAAGCTGTAGTTGGACATCCTTAGCGTTGCTGAGGAGGCGGGGGAGGTTCCCACCACCACCGCTGTACTGGCAGCCATCAGCCTGGCTTGTGGCTGAGCAGAACTCCCCCTGTGGGAGCGCACTGACCACCAGGGGGCAGCTCCTGCATTGAGCATCTGCCACCTGATGGTCAGTGTGGGTCATAGTGACCAGTCATTCCCAGTCGTTCTGCTGTTAGGGTCAATTTTCATATTACCCTTTTATTATATAGGAGTGCCTGGCCGCCTGGGTGAGGGGCTGATGGCTGTTTGCAGGATAGCCACAGCCCCTTCAGTGTGGGGGTCCCCACTGGGGTGCCTGGCCAGCCTGGGTGAGGGGCTGAGGGTCATTTTTCAGGCTGGCCAGACCCCCTTCAGGGTGCGGGGATCCTGCTGGGGTGCCTGGCTAGTCTGGGCGAGTGGCTGATGGCAGTTGGCAGGCTGGCCCAAGCCCCCCAGCGGGGACCCTCTGAGGGTGTGTCCAGCCTGGGTGAGTGGCTGATGGCTGTTTGCAGTCTGGCCACAGCCCCTTCAGGGTGGATGTCCCCAATGGGGTGCCTGGCCAGTCTGGGTGAGGAGCTGAGGGCCGTTTTCAGGCTAGCTAAGCCCCCCAGCGAGGACCCTCACCCCATGAGGGTGTGGCCAGCCTGGGTGAGGGGCTGATGGCTGTTTGAAGGCTGGCCACAACCCCGAGCCACCCAAGCTCCCAGTGAAGGCTGGCTGGAATCAGGTATCTGGGATTTATTTTTCTTCTATAATTGAAACTTTGTTTCCTTTTGTGGTGGCCACAGCCAGCCCAGGGCAGGCGGGAAGCTTGGCTTCCTCCATCACCCAGGCAACCAAGCCTCCTGCTTGCTCCAGCTCTGTGACTGCTGGCCGCCATCTTGGTTGGGTTAATTTGCATATAGTCACTCTGATTGGCTGGTGGGCATGGCTTAGGGTGTAGCGAAGGTACGGTCAATTAGCATCTTTGTCTTTTATTAGTGTAGATCAGTGATGGCGAACCTTTTGAGCTCAGCGTGTCAGCATTTTGTAAAACCCTAACTTAACTCTGGTGCCGTGTCACATATAGAAATTTTTTTATATTTGTAACCATAGTAAAACAAAGACTTATATTTTTGATATTTATTTTATATATTTAAATGCCATTTAACAAAGAAAAATCAACCAAAAAAATGAGTTCGAGTGTCACCTCTGACACGTGTGTCATAGGTTCGCCATCACTGGTGTAGATACATTGGTAACAGATTTTTACTATGTTTCATACAATTATAACTTTGAAAAATAATTAATAGTTTGGAATTTTGAAGCCTTGACACACTTTTTTAATCTTGAACTATTTAGTCCACTTTTGGAAAAAATTAAATTTCTAAGAAAAAGAAAGGAATAGTGAATGTTTTCATTAAAGAAAACAAAGTGTACTATGAAATGTCTATGTTGTGACCAATCTAATGTTTACTGCCTAGGACTCGATGACGGCACTTCTCAAATCCAGTGGTTCTCAACCTTCCTAATGCCGCAACCCTTTAATACAGTTCATGTTGTGGTGACCCCCAACCACAAAATTATTTTCGTTGCTACTTCATAACTGTAATTTTGCTACTGTTATGAATTGTAATGTAAATATCTGATATGCAGGATGTATTTTCATTATTGGCGACCCACAGGTTGAGAACCACTGCAACTGTCCTCAAATTCAGCTAGCTTCCCAAAGAGGTTTGCAAGAATGTATTTTATCCAAGCTGGCATGGCTCAGTGGTTGAGTTTCAACCTATGAACCAGAAGGTCACGGTTCAAATCCAGGTCAGGGCACATGTCCAGGACTCAGTGTGGGGCATGCAGGAGGCAAGCAATCAATGATTCTCTCTAATCATTGATATTTCTCTCTCTCTCTCTCTCTCTCTCTCTCTCCCTTAAACTCCAAAATCAACAAAAATTTTAAAAGTAATTAATTTTATTAATATGCTCCTACATTCTTTGCTATGACTATGTAATAGCGTAAAAAATGAAAGCATGGATTTGCCATGAGTCCATGAATGTAGGAAGTAAACATAGACCCTCTGCCACAGTTCTTAATGCCTATTCACTTTTACTCATTTGTTTTAGCATGAATTTTATATTTTATGAATTAATTCACCCAATTAACCATGTCTTAAGTTGGTTTTGAAATGTCCAGTCTTTCACTCGAATCTGAAATATGAGTTATAATAGCTGCTTGAAATATTTGGGGAAAATAAGCACTATGCCAATTGTCTACAAGAATATTCTTTGGCATTGTTCTGTATAAGGATGCTTGATTATAGTCACACTTTTTTCCAAAAATTAAAAAATATACGTATTTGGAAGAACCCAGAAGCACAGTTGAACCATTTTGTGTTTTTATTATCATATAAAAAATTGTATACATTATATGAAGAGATAATAAAATGCACACGCAGAGTTATTGACCTTGTCATGATATTGATTAAGCCAAGTCCACCTAAACAATGCCCACTTAAACAAAGGCCTCTATTGTAATGGGTTTGGCACATAAACCTGTTTTTCAGTTTTCTTATTCAACATTAGGCTTATTAAAATATGACATCAAGTCATCAAGAACAAATAACTAGTCATGTGAATTGTGAATGAACACATTAAATAGTATATTTTTGCACTGAAAAATATATGTACAAAGAGACTTACTGATTTCAATAACTTTTGAATTATTGGGATATAGAGTTATTCAATAATTCTATATTAATTGTAGCCTTCTAATATCCTACCTTGCTTTTAGGAAAGGTTGTATTTTAGTATAGTGTGTACCCTGAAATGTAATTCTGACTAATTGATCAACTGTCTAACATATGCATTAGCCTCAAGGTGACATATAAATTATGCCTTCATATTTGAATAACTTAAAAAAATTTTTCAGTCTTATTACTCTAATAATTTTCAAATTGAGTTTTCTCATCCTATGTGACACCCAGGTTTCTTTTTAAAAATGTGGGTTCAAATCACTCAAAACCCTGTGTTCATGAATGTGGAGCTTTCATTGGAAAGCCAGCTAGTTCCATAAGGTTTTAGACTCTGTGGTTTCAAGCTCAGAGACAGAAAGCTCTGGATCTGTTTGTCTATTAAATCAATATAAGGTTTTGTAGTTTTAGTTCCAATTTCACTTTATCCATAGTTTCCAGGGTTAATCATTAGATCAAAGTCTGAATAAACTTCTAAACTATAAAATATCTCCTTACATCTGGTAATAGCATTTATTTTCAATAATAATAATGGTAATAGTTTTCCTATGATCTACATTATACTGCTTCTGATTTCCACATCATCCCCCCTTTGAAATTCATAACATGATTTTCTATCTCTGGTACTTCATAATCACTATATCTAATTAAAATGCCCTTTTTAAAATCCATACTCACAACTAATACTTGTAAAATAACAAATCAGTCTTAAAATATTGAATATTTTGTTCTCCATAATATGATAAGTATTTAGACGAACTCCCAATGCTTGGGGCTATAATTTTTAGTCAGATGGCAGGCTTCACGTTTTGTTATTTTTAAATTAAAGGTATAGGAAGGGGAATAAACTTGAAAATTTTAAAAAATATTTTGAATTCCATTCATTGATTCATTCCACAAATAACTATGAAGTACCTATGATATGCTACTCACTGAACTAGGAACTGGGCATAGAGGTAAATCATAAATAAATAAATTAACCATCTTACCAATGAGATAAATTACATAGCAGAGGTAGGAGCAAAGTACTGTGAAAGGACAGTGTGGATGGAGGTCTTTGTTAAGTTCTGCCCACTTTAGCATCAGAGCATTTTCTGGTGAAGGACGGTGACGGATCTTCTCAATCCTCAATTGACAAATCTTCCCTGAGTTTTAAATTCATCAAGAAAGACATACATAACAGTGGACGATAGCAAAATTTCACCTAAATTACTGAAAAATGCTAAACTTGAGGATATATATATATATATATATATATATATATATATATATATAGATTGATGAGCTCATCTAGTCCCCGTCAGAGTATAACAGTTGGATTATGTGATGGTCTCACCTGTAAAAACTTAATGTGTGAATGAGCTCCTGGGAAAAAGTGGGAGCAGAGAGCTGGTCACACATTCCAATTCCTCTCCTGATCTCATGAGCTCCTGGGAAAAAGTGGGAGCAGAGAGCTGGTCACACATTCCAATTCCTCTCCTGATCTCATCAATCAGATCATCTATTCCAGTTCATGAAAGGAACAGGGATACAGCTGATGACCAGGAAATATTAGAAATGATGGGAGTAGGAAAAAGAATGTATCCTGTTAAAATCAAGACGACGGGCCCAAGATGGCGTCACTTACGCTAAGTCCCACATCACCAAACTTAGGCTTAATCACAGTTTGGGCTCCCACAGAAATGGAGCTTAAACCAGTCTACCAGGAATCACCTGATCAGCACCAGTTAGGCCATCCATCTGCCTGATAGACCTCTAGCATCCCCTAAAGGACAGTGACCTTGCCATCACTCATCTGATTTGTCCAGGATACTTTCTCATTCCCCCTCTCTTCTGCCTGTACAGGTCTTTCCTTTTGTATGGCAACTCAGAACTCCTTTCTATCTGCTATATCAGATTATTCATTCATGAATTGTTGAATAAAGCCAATTAGATCTTTGAAATTTACTCAGTTGAAAAAATTTTAACGCCATGTGTATATGTTGAAAATCCTAAGAGTACTGTAATTACTTTTTATCTTTTTAAAAATGTATTTGTATTGATTTCAGAGAGGAAGGGAAAAGAAGAGATAGAAACATCAATGATAAGAGAGAATCATTGACTGGCTGCCTATTGCATGCTCCATCCTGGGGATGGAGCCCGAAACCCAGGCATATACCCTGACCAGGAATTGAACTGTGAACTCCTGGTTCATACAGTAAGTCAACACACAACCACTGAGTCACGCTGGCTAGGCAATTACATTTTATCTTTAATCCCCAGTCTATCCCTATCAACCTTCATAATTTTATGTTTTAATTATTTTTATTAAATTTATTTGTGGGTGACATTAATTTAAAAATATGTATAGGCTTCAAGTGTACAATTCTATGGTACCTCATCTGTATATTGCATTATGTGTTTGCCACCCAAAGTCAAATCTCCTTCAAACTTCCCCAGATAGATATAAGCACAGCCACATTAGCGTCTGTGCCCTTCTAGATTTCAGCACAGACATGTTCTATTCGCTGTGCTACCACCAAATCTGCACTGTCTAATGTCCAGAAAGCCCTCAGAAACCTTCTGCTGCATCACTTATACTTAAAAATGTGAGAAAGCATCTTTTCTGCACGAGTAAAGGAAAATTAACCAGTCTTTTCTCAAAAGAGGAGACTTTGAAACTTTTCCTGACAGCAAACATTTTTATTCTTGCTGAGCACTGTTTAAAACTCCTCCAACAAAAATAACCATCCATAATTTTGTTATCTGTGCTACTGTTTATAAAATAATAAAGAGGGACATAAATAAACAAACATTAATAAAAAGCAGATGCTTGACTAAAGCCTTACATAATTCTGCAGAGCATGGAGATTTTCAGGGGCAAAGGCTGTGGAAATTCAGAAATAAAGGCTTTTTAGTTTTGTTTTTTATTAAAAGACAATGATTAGGTTAAAAAGAAGAAGAAAATTAAAAACAAAACTGCAGTGCACACTGACACAGTACTTGGTGAGAACGGCACTTTTGTAAGTTAGATCATCTTTTAAATGAGGTAGGGAAACATTTAAACCCTGACATCTCCCCAACAATCATCAGCCCCAAACTTAGATCCAGCCCACTGCCCCTTCCCTTTTCCACCACAAGCTGTTGCCAGTCCCCTCTTGTCCTGATGCTACCGCACTTAGCAGGTGACCCATTTCCTGCCACATTGATAATAAACACGGCTACCAGCATGGCTCCCAAGGTCCCTTCCAAACACTCTCTTCACTTCACCTGGCCTTGCATGCTTCTGGTCCTTCTCCTCCTTTCCAAAATTCTTACTGAATATCTGGCTCTCCTCCCACCTCTATACCTTTTACTGTTTCCTCTCAATGTTGGCGACACGCATGTTCCCTTCTTTCTCTTACAAGGCCACTTTCTTTTTCTCCAGGAATTCCTACCTTCATCAAGAACAGGTCTTCCGGATCGTCAAAATCCTCTATCATTTACCAAGTCTTTCATACTATTGACCATGTCTTCTTTTGAAATCTCCCTCAGCTTCTAAAATGCTAGAATCTTGGGGTCATTTAAATGGTCTCTTTCTTTCACTAGCTCCTTTTACTCTGAAGTTCCTTTCTTAGTTATTTTTCTATTATTGGCTATTTGTATTTCACCTCTGAATGCTATATCTAGATTATCTCAAATATGGCCATTACTTGACAAAGTACCAAATAATAGCAGACTTATAAATTGATCCCTAATGGATTGTTTCAAGCCCTGCCTCTTTTGAGATCCATGCAAGCATTTCTGAGTGCCTACTAAACTCCATTTTTTTCGATAGATACAGACAACTGAGCAAGCTTTAGGAGTAGGGCCAAACATTTATTCACTCACCATTCCTATTTTCAAGTCAATAAACACCCAGGAGAGGGGAAATATATTAATTATTGGTGATTTTTCATGTAAATTCGGTGACTTCAGCTGCTGTTTCTCTTTGGGAGCTGGCTGCCAGCATGGAGTGTGGGTTCAGGGCTGCTTCTCCACACTGTTAAGTTTTACAAGGGCAGAAAATATACTATGAGAGTTTGGCCTAAATTGTTCTGGGAACACATATCTAAAATAAGTAATCACACCCAGTAAAAAGTGGAAGTCAGAGAACACTAAAAAGAACTAGTAAAATGTGAAGACCAAGTAGATATTTTCCAGTTCAAGAGTGAAATCTCAGATATTTCCAATATAAGAAACACCAAAAAATAGCAAAAATGCTGAACAGAAAAAACAAGGTCCCTAGAAGATGAGGTATGTGAGGTGACATGTGAGACTAGAGGACATAGTACTGGAGGTTTGGGAAGGAAACCTGAGGATGTGACAATGAGCTGTAGACCAGGTCCTTCAGGAAGACAAGGGGCAGATTTGAGTCTTCCTATGCCTGGTTAAGGAATTCACATCTCAACTTGTGCGCACTGTGAAGACATAGAAGGCATTAAATTCATTATGTAACGCCAAACCGGTTTGGCTCAGTGGATAGAGCATCGGCCTGTGGACTCAAGGGTCCCAGGTTCGATTCCGGTCAAGGGCATGTACCTTGGTTGCGGGCACATCCCCAGTGGGGGGTGTGCAGGAGGCAGCTGATCGATCTCTCTCATCGATGTTTCTGGCTCTCTATCCCTCTCCCTTCTTCTCTGTAGAAAATAAATAAAATATTTAGAAAAAAAATTCATTATGTAACAAAGTAAATTCTAAGTTTTAAAACAATATTTTAACCATAGGGAACATTAATTGGAAGAATAACTATTGTCTGTGCTGAGTATAAAGCAGCATTTGGCTCACTGTAGGACTGGCTACCGGACACAACTGTTGAGTGAGTAAATTGAATACATGGGCAGAGAGGCCAAGATAGATATAGAATGGTTTAAGTTGTGGTGATAATAAAAGGAGAAGAGAAGAGTCAAGGCAGAGTTTGTTGAAAGGTACTTTCAATAAGAAAGGTGGGACTAACATGATTTTACCTTAATTGCATGTCCAAAACTGTTTTGCATGTTCATTCATGTAGTCTTCACAATATTGCAGTGTGAAAACCAAGATCCAGAATGATTCAACTTTTTAAAGTCATGATGCAGGGAAATGACAGAGAATAACTCTTAATATTCAAAGGGCAATAAATTGTAGTGTTTGGAATCATTTCTTAAGGAAGAGAGGATGGAATCTGCATTGTTATCCAGCATTTAAGCACTGAGAAGAACAATATATTAAAGGGGGAAAAACCATTTAATAAAACATTACTTTTTAAAAAGAATGTTGGTTCACCAAATAATAATATGTAGATGTGTTGCTTATTAGTGGAGTTAATTATATACCCCAAATAACAGGCATATCACTCTCCATAAATAAAACATGTGGAGTATTTTTATTCTCTGCCCAAAAGGATCTTTTTATATAATTATTTGAGATATCATTAAAACCATTTCTGTAAAACAGAAAACAAAAAAGATTCAGACCAGCTGTACACAACACTATGTCCCTTTCATGCCCATAAATGTATTCTTTCATTAGAGAAAAAATATTTATATTTCCATTAGGTTAATGCTGATATAAATTATTGAGCATGAAATAAAAATTGCTTGTAAATATTAAACAAAAAGAGATCTTTTGTGAAATTAATAGCCTTTTCTATCCTAAGCATGTCCAATATGGCAGGGAAATCACTCAGAGCCCCAGGCTAAGGAGTTATGGCTTATTTCTTTGACCTCTTCTTGAAAGGACTGTAAGATCATTTGAAGTGAAGGTTGAGCATTGTCATCACCCATTCTGATTTCACATTTCTAATTGGGCCAAATGTATTCCAATCAAAATATAATAAAAGTATATTAAAATACCCTCAAACAAGCAGATTTCAGGATAACAGTACACAAATAGCAGGATAGAAAAAATGAATTAAAGAAAGTGCCTCACTCAAATGACTTTATTGATATATAAAGAAAACCATAAAGAATAAAAGTAAACAAAGAAAGTGCTAGTGGCCCTGTGATGGTCAGATAATACAAATGTCTCTTTCAAATAAAGTTAGCATAATTTTTTTAAAAACCAGAAAGGTAAATGGAAGGAAGGAAGGAAGGAAGGAAGGAAGGAAGGAAGGAAGGAAGGAAGGAAGGAAGGAAGGAAAAACAATCTTAATATAATAGCAGATTGTCTCTTATTGTTTGTTGTTTAGTGAAAAAGTAAATTTATATTTAAGATTCAGTTGGATGAACTATCATATTTCATAGAGATAATTTTTGTCAATATATTATTGCTAAAGAATTGTGTTAAAAGGGCAAATGTATAATTCACAAAAATATAAAATAAACATCAAAAATTTAACTCATTAATAAGTGAAGGAATCAGCAAGATGTTAAAGCAAGTGCAAAACAAATCCAAAGACACACACAATTAGGAAAACTGAAATTAGTTTACAAATAGATGCATAACTCTTAATATCCAAAGGGCAATAAATTGTAGTGTTTGGAATCATTTCTTAAGGAAGAGAGGATGGATTCTGCATTGTTACCAGAAAAAACTCACTAGCATCTTTATAAACAGGAACTATTTGTATAAACATCATCCCTATACAAGTTAACATCTATCTCTAAAAACTACAAAATAAACAAGGTTAAAACAATGACAGGAACAGAACCCTATAGAATAAGATAGTTCCAAAGACCTACTCGTCAACATTGAATATTGCATTGAAAGGATCACCTGCAATCTTTTCACCTATTTTAGAGATTTCACACTTTTCCCAACACTATGCTCCTTTCATGTCCAGAAATGTACTATTTCATTATAGAAAAAAATATTTGTCTTTCCATTAGATTAATGCTAATATAAATTAGTGAGCATACAAAGCTGAATGGACATGGACTCATCTATCAAATATATTTTGGTAAATATGAATAGAATCAAGTAAATTATCAATTCCATGAGATAAATAATAGGATAGAGGTGTGAATGTTAATAAAACATTCTTAGAAGAAACAATATTTGAGATGAACTCTGAAGACCACCTAGGATGACCAGTTTAGTTAGATTTGTGCTTCTCACAATTCCGGAGGCTAGAAGTGTGAGCTCAGGGTGCCAGCAGAGCTGTTCACGGTCTCTCTGCTTGGCTTATAGATGCCTATTTTCTCCTTCATCTTTCACTTGTGCGTATGTCTGTCCAATATCCTCTTCTTATGAGGTCACCAGTCACATTGGATTAGGGTCCAGCTTGATGACCTTCTTTTACCTGTCTCCAAATATAGTCACATCCTGAGATACTGAGCTTTGTTAAGTGTTGTCATGTAGGCATTTTTAGATTGAGCACTGTTATGGACTGTACTGCCTCTCCTTCCAAATAAATAGTACAATAATTAATAAATAATAATACTAGAATAAACTCTGTGTTTCATGTACTGACAACTGTAAACTTACTTTGCCCACCCTTGTACATAACAAGCAAAATAAGAGAAATAGTATGGTATATCCATGAACTGGCTTAACTAGAAAAAAAGTTTAGTTGAGTAAATGTATAATAACAGGCACCTTGTCCACATAGATTGCTCATAAAAAGGCCAAATTTATAAAGTGAAATCCTGATATAAAATATTTATTTTTTTACAGGATACAAATCAAATACTTCTTCATAATTCTATAAAAAAGTAATGACCCACTTTCTAAAATCTGTATTTCCACTCCAGTAATTTAGTGACTCTGGGACTAGGAAACAAGAGTGTGTCAATAAAGAGGTTTTAAAAATTATAATAACTACTTTTCTTAAGCAACTTTAAAAAATATAAACAACAAATTATCTTCAAATAAACCTTCTCTGTAACTTGTTTCTCAGTTATCTACAGTAAAATAGTTTTTATATAAAATATTTCACTAGAAATCTATTTCTTCCTTAATTAGATTCCTTTTGACATTTAAACAAAATTTTTTGTCATCATTACAAAATAAGTGCCAAAAATGAACATTTTGTGTGTACACTAAACTTTAAACACACACGTACTTACATCTATGTCTGTATCTATATCTCTCTACATATATACAAGCTTAAGCTATACGAAAAGCTCAAATTAAAATTCTAAGTATGAATTCAATTTATTTTCATTGTGGTTCATTAAAACTCTGTTTAGTGCTCCTAATTTATATCCTAGATGTACAAAATAGACTGAGAAAAAGCAGATCCAGTTATTACTTTAATTGATTTTAGAATCATTTTCAGAATATATGTATATTATTATGTCTTTGAATGTGAATGTGAAATTTAATTAAGGCTCAACATGTACTGAGTAAATGATCTGGAATTTGTTAAACTCTTTGTCCAAAGGGTAACACACATTAGAAATGTTTAAGACAGGCAGCCATTCATGGGTTTCAATGAGAAAGTGTTACTTTTATAAATACAAATCAAATAGGTATGTAAAAAGGCATGGAATGTGTTGAGTATTATGAAACAATGATAAGCTTGTACAGTCTTGAAAAAAAATCTCTAACCAGTAAGTAATACTATAAGTGGCTAACCTTTAAGAAGGTCAGAAAATCTGAGACTAGTTAAGGAAATTATGAAGTTGGAAGTGAGATATGCAGAATTTAAATTATGAAGATCAAGTTTTCAATGTCAAGAAATAGAATCATTTCAGCATTAGAAACAGCAACAGTAAACAGTTGGTTAGATCATTACTCAGCCAACATTGCAAATGTTGGACCAGAGAGAATGAAAGCTAAAGGAAAGGTGATAAGTTAGAAAGTTATGGATAACTAGAGGCCTGGTGCCCGAAATTCGTACACGGGGGGGGGGGTCCTTCAGCCCAGCCTGCACCCTCTTGCAGTCCGGGAGCCCTCAGGGGATGTACGACTGATGGCTTAGGACTGGTCCCCGGTGGGGGAGCTAGCCTAAGCCGTCAGTGGGACATCTTTAGCGCTGCCACAGAGGCGGAGGAAGCTCCCACCACCTCCGCTGTGCTCACCAGCCGTGAGCCTGGCTTCTGGCTGAGCAGTGCTCCCCCTGTGGGAGCACACTGACCACCAGGGGGCAGCTCCTGCGTTGAGCATCTGCCCTCTGGTGGTCATTGCACATCATAGCTACTGGTCGTTCTGCCATTCGGTTGATTCGCATATTAACCTTTTATTATATAGTATATGCAGATAAGAAGTAAAGAAACTCAGACAAGGGAAGTGGAAATTAAGGAGAAAGATATATCAAGAGATATTTGGAGATAGAATTAATATGATAGTGATTACCATATTTTACCAATTTTAAGATGGACCATTTTACATTTTTTAAAGTTCTGAAATCTTACAGTGGACTGACAGTGTCTTATAATCACTGAGGCAAGGTGGCTGCCATGATTTAATTATATAAAAGTATAATTTTCAAATGACTAACCTATAGGTTTAAAATGAACTAATGTCTAACAGTTATTAAATTCATTAATTAAGTAAGTTACCATTAAGATGCTAAAACTTAAATTTACCAATTTTAAATAAAAAAGTTTATATAGAATGCTCTTTTCATAGGTTTGGCATTTATTTGTAGACATGAGCACTGATATTAATTCTGATATTAAGAATTATGATATTCTTATCATTTAATATATTAACTGGAGTATTCATCAGAATTATACAGAAAAGGATTGCTTTCAGGTTTTTACTTTTTGTCCAACATTGAAAGTGTTGATGAATTTCAGCTGTCTTTAGACTATTTGGAGTTTGTCCTGGACTCTTCTTTGCTCTACAAGTGGCATTTCTTTATTTACTCAATGATTCTTGGAGGATGAGTTCCATCTTCTTAGCTTTATTTAGAAGATCTAAACTACATAAGAGCAAAGGTCAAGAAAAAGACCACAGATCAAAAATCTAATAAAAGGTCAACATTTATAAAACCCCAACATTGATGGAACTAAACTAAACTGGAGATCAGAGGTCAGGTGAAAGGCTAAGGATGGATGGAAACAAAGAAGTCACAAGGTGAGCTGTCCCAGCATTGCACTCAATTCCCATCCAAAGAGCAGAGGGAGATACCTGGGCCCATTCCCTGAAGTTTAGGCAGCAAGATCTCTAAGAAAGATGCCCTCATTTAATAAAGCAAGATTTCTGAACAATCATTCGTGTCTCAAGCCTGTTGCTAATTCAGAATAGTAAGAATGCTTAGGTAACAAATTCAAGGATGTTGCTTCAGCTTCTCAAGCAGAACTTAGCTTCAAGAACATCAAAAACTGTCCCTGACCTATGCCTTTTCTGCAGTCCTCCAAAACAATTAGTCTCCAAGGCATTCATGATAGAAAAGTCTTGGATAGGATACACATTTCTTTCTCCAAAGACATAGAACAAAGTCATTTGCTGGCACAGCCACCTCACTGTTGTGTCTTCATCTGTATACTGGGAATAGTAACACTTGTCATGTAGGATTAATTGGCATAATGTTCATAAAATACTTTGAGCTTCTCAGATAGAGGACTCTTTAAATATGACATATTAACATCAAAATCATTGCATGTAATGGCAGAGTTACTATCCAGTGGAAAAACTGGTGATCTTTTCCACTGATCCATGGATTATGGCTATATTTAATTACTGTAAAGTGCATAGAATGTTTTACTGAAATAAGAGCTGAAAAGACATTTTTTTGGCTCAGGTGCTAGTGGAATATTTTCTTTACTCCAAGCCAAGTGCAAAACATTATAAAGAACACTGAAAATGAGCTAATCTTCAGCACATATTAGGCATGCAACCTAGGGAATAGAGTTATAGAAACCTAAAACCTCCTCCTTCAGAAATGTCTACTACTTATTTATAGAAACATAACCTAATAGTTCACCCTGCCTTTTTTCAGAACTCCTGCTACTTTTCCCTTACACATACATTCTTTGAATTTTTCATCTACCAAATGAATATTTATTACATAATGATGAAATAGTATTTTTACTAATTTGTGCTAATTAGTTCCTACAGACTCAGAGGTAATCAACCTTTTCTTTTAATTAAATTGGTATAACAATACAAACAACTGCAGTAACACCAATAAAAGAAAACCATATCGCTATCAGTGTATCCAATATGAGTAAGCATGCTTTTTTTCAGTTCTTATAGAAAATTGTAAATACCTTTATTAGCTAAAATATTCCTAGGAAAGCTTAGATGACCCCAGATTTGAAATCAATGTTACACGAACCAAACTTAAAGTCAGGATGACAGCTCTCATAAAGAACACTTTTCTTGAGACACTGTTTAGGGTTTAAGATGTATCCAACACTGTTTTAAGTGCATTAAATGTGCCAAAACTTTTAATCTTTACAACTTCTCTGAGATTAACTATTATTGTTCCATTTTCACAGATGAGGAAACCGGACACACGGGATTATTCTGATATAGGTCAGAAACTTGGATCTACATAAAGAAAGGAAGAATACAATAGAATGCATAAAAAAGCATTCTCTACAGAATAATTTAAAAGGCAATTTATATTAAAAAGAAAAAAATAGCCCCACTGGTGTGACTCAGTGGTTGAGCATCAACCTATGAACCAGGAGGTCACGGTTGGATACCCAGTCAGGGCACATGCCTGGATTTCTGGCTTGATCACCAATAGATGCGTGCAGGAGGAAGCCGATCATGATTCTCTCTCATCATTGATGTTTCTATCTCTCTCTCCTTCTCCCTTCCTCTTTAAAATCAATAAAAATATATTTTTTAAAATGAGTAATGGTTCCTACAGATAGCTATCTATATATTTAATGTTCACTAAGCATTCAAGTTCATTGAGTTTTCATTTTCTCCCTGTATATCTCCCAACAAGAAGTATAACAATCAATTCTTTCTGAAGAACTTCACGCCTTCCTTATTATTTACTCCCCAACTCTTTCTCCAATCTATATCCAGTAATTATCAGTACTAACTCAACCATTCCCCTCCTCACCTATAAGCACTGTCCTGTCAGCAAAATCACCTTGATTAGCTTTCAAGATCAATCAAAAGGAATATCGATTATTCTGATCAGGTGAAGCCCATCCTTTCAGCCAGGTGAAGTGGGTTGGTCCTGGCACACTACACCCTTTATTCACTCACCCACTTACAAATCACCACTATATGACAGCCACAGTGGAGAGCACTCTGAGGGTGGATGGTGACAGGAAGAAGATGAATCCAGTAGAACCCTGATCTCAAGCATTCATGAAATAAAAGTAATACAAGATATTGAAATGTAATTTTTTTTTTACTGCAACACTTCCTTTGGTCAAGCTTGAATTCAATTGCCTATCCATAGCAGCAACAAATGGCTCAAAATATCCACCCATAATGACTGGCTACATTATTTATATCCAATGAGTCAAAAGTTAAAGCATCTACTTAAAAATATTTCAATAGAAACTCAACTTACCAACTGCAGGTATCAGGACATTTGGGAAGGGGAGAAGACTTGGAGAGATTCAGGGGTTGCCTGACTTCCTGCCTCCCACACTCTCAGCCTCCCTCCCTCCATTCCTTCCATCTTTCTTCTCTTTTCTCCATCTCTTTCTTTCTCTCTTACCCTTCCTCCGTTCCCTTTAATTTTCTTGGAAAAGACTAGACTCGCCACTGGAAATATCTGAATAACTACTATTCTTTTAATAATTAAAATAATAATTCTATTTATCATAAATAGCATGTCTCCACTGTTTAAGCAACAGAATTCTTTATTCCCTCACTTTTGTAATATAAATACAGGCAAGAATAAATAAGGAAGCATTGATTTAAAAAATTAAATTAAATAGGGAAATGGAGACATATTTTACTTTTAATTTTTTGAACACCTGATCAAAATCATCAAGTAAAGAAATTCATTGCCTTTTATAGAAACAATAAAACTTCTGGTAACTATTATGAAGTATATTCGAGTCCTGGCATTTGCTATATAATATTCTATGTATTGAAATTGTTTTAAAAATAAAATGCAACAAGCTTTTGATGAAGTTGGTAGTATGTATACTGCAATGTTACTGAATGTCCAATAGCAATATGAAAAAAATAATAAACACCTTAGCTTGAATTTCATGCATAATCCTATTTTACAATAATTACTTGCCAAACTCACCATCCTATAAGGCAAGTACTGTGGCTATCTTTCAGAAATGTGAAGAAGTAGTTTGTTATCCTCTCCTACATTCTCTGGGTTTTATAGGCCAGTTCATTTTGTCTCCACTGTGAAATACCTTAAAAGGTAACCTGGTGTTCTGACTCTAGAAGTAATTTATTACACCCGTTAATCTTGTAAAATTGCCCTCTGGATGTAATAATTTGTTATTCTTTTATTAGACCTTCTTCTGCATACTGTGTTTATCATAAAGATGTCACCGTTGTGATGCCTAGCAACCATTACAATGTTCTGGAGGCGTTTGCATCAATTTTCCTGGGGGAGCGAGTCGCCTGGGCCCTGCCTGGGAGAGCTGTCAGGGTATTCTGATGTATGAAGATGAAGGCCCCCTGCTGCAGACTCCAATCAGCTCAAGTCAGGGCCTGAAAGCAGTGACTTGGGCATCACTATACCGTGTTAGAAAATGTGTCAATTATCACATGGACCGCCTAAGGGTATTGCCTGGGTCTAGGTCATAAAACCATCAAGACTGAAGGGGGGAGAAATTGATGAAGAAGTCAGTTGAATTAATTGATAACAAGGAAGTCTGTATAGGGAATGTTCCTGGTAACTCCAGAGCCCTAAATTTTTGTCTGGGAAGCTTCCCTATCGATGCTCCCCTGAGTAAAAGGAAAGCTGTCTATCTTCTCCAACATAAAGTATATATAACTGGCATTTTTAGGCATTTCCTAAAAGCCAGTAGGTAGTTGTCAAACTAGTCAAAGAGCCATAAAAATACAAATAAAATCATGCTAATAATGTTATGGTTGTTTTGCTATTATTGCTATTCCTCAAACACGAAGCCACTGTTTATATGTGAATACAGTAGGGACCACTTAAATATGTAGCCTAGGGCCTAAGTCATGAAAGCTTTATGCACCATTTATGTAGGTTTCTGTGCAGTTTGCTCAGGGAAAGGGGAGAAGTACACATTTTCATACATTTGCAGTGATTTCTGAGCTGCTTCAACAACCCCTTTTCAAACTTCCCAATTTGCCTCTTAAATTCCTGAATAGTATTCAAGGCATTTGCATCAGATGAGTTCCTCCTTTAAGAAATAACTGCTTAAGGGGCATGGGAGTAATCACTAAAGGAACTGTCTACAGAAGATGCCAAGACTTCCAATTAAGCAGATTTGTTGGAAAAATTAAATTTTATTAAACAACAAAAAAATCATTGTTTGCTTGATAATACAGAATAGGCACTTTGATTAAAATATTCAGGCAGCAGGCCACACACAGATTCTGAAGTATCAGGATGATTTCCCCAGAGTTTTCAAAAGAAAAGATCTTCTTCTCCATGAACATTATCATAGGTGCACAGGCCAGAATGGTATCCACCATTCTATTGGTGTTGGATAACCAGGTGCCCCTAGCCCAGCTGGTGTGGCTCAGTGGAATCAAACCTATGAACCAGAAGGTCACAGTCTGATTCCCAGTCAAGGCACATGCCTGGGCTGCGGGCTCAATCCCCAGTGTGGGGTGTGCAGAAGGCAGCCGATCAATGATTCTCTCTCATCATTGATGTTTCTATCTCTCACTCCCTATCCCTTCCTCTCTAGAATCAATAAAAATATATTAAGAGAGGAAATACTAAATTTCCAGTTGTATAAATACATATAGAAAGGCATTCCCTTTCTCACTTAAAATATAATAGGTGATAGTTATTGATATAATGATGATAATTTTGAGTAATATTTTCCAGTATAGGTTTACCTTCTGGCTCTTGAAAGTAAAAACAAAATTTGCACTAGAAGAAGCCATATCAGGAAAACCTAACTCTACTAAAATATTTAATTAATGTCTTTCATGTCTTGAGCTTGAAGTATGCTCCCTCTACTGACCAGAACTCCAGTGAAGCAAGCAGAAGTCTTACTGAGCCTGCACTCATATATTCTATTTTTGTATCATTGGTACCATCTTTCCATATGTGCAAAGTTAGACAGGAATGCAAACTTCCAGAGAGAGATTTTCAGTTATTAATTTATACTCTCTATGCCAGTAGAAAGATGACAGGCCCTGGAACAGGAAACTTACCTTTGCTGGGTGCTAGCTATCTAGTTGCTCAAGTTATAGGAGCTTTAGGTTACACATATAAAAAATATGTCATATGCTAACACCTGCTCACTCTGCTTCATAGAAATGCAGTGAAAACCAAATGCAATAATTGCTGTTAAAATGTTTCAGAAACTGTAGTGTAGCACAAAATATGAGTGATATTCATCCACATTAGACTGAAATTATTTTAGTCCATCACTTATCTGTCACTATAATTTTCAAAATAGTCAATTATTAATTGCCTACTATTTTTTAAACAGACCCAAATATTTTTTTTGATAGCTAAATAAAACAAGAGAAGGGTTCTTCCAGATATATATCAGTGTATCAATTTATAATTTTTATTATTTCTTGATTATGGTAATAGAAACTTGTTCTAAAATGAGAAGGGTTGTAAGGCTATCCCCCAACTATATGAAAAATCCAAATCTTGGCCCAAGACTACAGAAAGTGAGTTCAGAGACAATTCTGGTTCCTTATCTTCAGAGGGATACCACATAAAGGTAGAGTCGGGTGGGAGGGTAGGGATTTTGGAATCTGAAACTCTGTTTCAGAGATATTACACCAGATTCTATTAAAAAATAATAGCAAGAATTGTCTCTGAACACTAAAATCTAACTGTACTTGCTCCCAATCATGTGTGGGAAATACACTTTAAAACTGGCCTGAGTTTTGGGCTGTGGTTTTCAAAGAAGTTTCCTTTATCTTACTGCAACAAATTCATCTTCTAGGGATATCCCAGGAAAAAGATAGGCAACTCTTCCAGCAAGACAAATGGAAACTTGGTAATGAAAACTCCTGTATCTCAGGTTTTCAACAATACCCACTCCCTCTTACATGTGACATCATAACTCATGAGGAAGGATGGCCTATGGAAGAGCCATGCTCTTGAGCAATAAATAGTGTGCTGAGGTCCAGACTGGGGGCAGCCTTCATGGCCATAGCACAATTGCTTCTGAAACGACTCTAAAATAATTGACAGAACGTAAATTCAGAGGTTCTCCAACTTATGATTTTTGACTTCACAATGGTGGGAACATGATACTCATTCAGTAGAAACCGCACTTTGAATTTTGAATGTTGATCTTTTCACAGCTAGAATATGCCGCATAATACTCCCATGATGCTGGGTGGAGGTAGCAAGCCGTCATGTGGTCTCAAGGGTGAACAATGGCACTCTACAGTGTACTGTGTGGCCAGCACTTTTTGGACATTGTGTTTTTGCATCCCATCATGTCTACAAAATGCCCAGCTGCATTTCCTGCTTCTGGTGAGAAGAGGAAGGCAATTACTCTTGAGATGTATGTGTTGTGAGCAGGTTTAAGGTAGACTAGGCTAGCTGTGATGTTAGGCACACTAAATGCATTTCAGATTTATAACACTTTCAACTTATAATGGGTTGATTGGGATGTAACCCCGTCCTAAGTCAAGGAACATCTGTAATTCAGTTAGTAGGAAGTACAACATGGTTTATTAATTGTAATTAGAATCAGTTCAAGTGGTAGAAACCCAAAATAAAAGTGGATAAAATAAAGCCACTTTTTTTCACTCGTTCACATGAAGTCTGGGGATATGAAGCTCAGGGCTCTTATGTGTTTCAAGATTTAAAGTACTCTCGGCCCCTCATCGTCCAAGATGGCTGCTCAAGCTCCAACATTGCAAGTTCACATTCTAACCAGAAGGAAGGTTGAAGGCTAAGGAAATGTGCCTTATTTAGGGTCAAAGGCTAAGCTATTACACATCCCCAAATATGTGATGAAGGAGCAAAGACTTTTGTTTTCCTTACACGCAACATTCCAGGTGGAGTAAGCTGTTGCTCTACGCTTGAGAGGTCAGTAAGGGGCGGACTCCTTTCACCTTTTTCTTCATCATTCCTGGTCTGGGTTCGTACTGTGGAACCTGGGACATAGGCATGTCCACCTTTCAGTTCACAGGAAGGGGGCAAAGTAGAACATGCATGCAATGTTTTAAGTCCCAGACCTAGAGATGACACACATCCATCAACTCTACTCAGCCTTCAGTGGCAAGAATGTCATTACACGGCTACATTTAGGAGTGATTGAGGATGGACACGGCAGAGTCTGCCTGAGCATCCACCTCCCTGAAACAAATTTATTATATAAAAAAAGAAAAAAAACAAATTTTAGTTATATTTAGTAGTCTGCTCCACAAATGGCCTATACATTCCTTTCAGATATGAGTGACAGACAGAATACTTCCACTGACTGGAACGTAGTTGTGTGGCCACATCTACTTACAACAGAGACTGGGAAATACAGCCTTTAGTGTGGGCAGCTGTCAACCCAGTGAAAGAAAAACACACATATTCTAGTAATAATAAGAAAAAAGAAAATTGAGGCTCTTCCTCACCACACAGTCACAGTAAAAGTACTAAGCAAAGGATATTATAATTTAAGTTTAAAGCATAATATATATGAAAAAACATTTTTGTAACGGTGCTGAAATTAAAGTGATGGTGGAATAATAGAGCAAGAATATGCTTGAGAACAAATAGAGATATATAAGCCTGAGTAGTTTAGATCAATTTTAACCAATTTAAATAGCTGTTGTTAACACTTAAAATATTATTTTGTTACTACAATCTTAATATGCCATTTCTTTGCTTATCCAACTTAGTAGATTCCTCTCTCTATAAAATTTATCATTCTTACTGTACTTTGGTTCATCTCTATAAAAATAATAGCTAGCATGTTTGGGATAATTGTCAAAATTATTTTACCAACTCATTAATTTAATCTCCTAATATTTGCTGATAGTTAGTACCAAACACAGCTTAGGCATTCAGGATTCAATAACAGATAAAGTAAAAGCCACTGTCCTATGGCACTTACCCGGTAGCAGGGAAAGGCGGATATAAACAAAAACTAGAGAGTACATCATTTGAAAATTAGGGCTACTGTGGGGGGAAAAATGAGGACATAAAGTTATGCGATGAGGCAGGCGGTACTGTAGTCAGTGAGGTGAGGAAAAGCAACCTTGGTAAAGGATGACATTAGAATATAGATCCAAACGGGAGGATGTAGGGAAGAGCAAGTTAGGGGAATGGGAGGAAAAGAATCTGAGATGTGGGATGGGACCAAATCAAGAGAATCTTTTAAGCCAAACTAAGGACATCACATTTTATTCTAAGTGAGATGGGAAGTCCTAAGATGACACATAGAAGTTACATTGAAGTTACCTACTTTTCTTTTATTGCAATAGGACTGCTCTGACTGCAGGGCAACTAGTTAGGAGGGTAATGCAATTGTCCAGATGAGAGATAGTGACGTTGACCTCCGGATGCTGTCAGATACTGGACAAAGTGCACTGATGGTTTGCAAATGGTGTGTGCCCGACGATAAATCAAGTCTAGCTTGGTCCAGGTACTTTAGAGCAATTGGAAGAATGGACGGATGTGCTATGTATGGGCATGGAAAACCGAGACCAAAACAACTCTCAAGGGGGAAGTAGGGAGTTAGACTTGGGACATGTTAAGTCTGAAATACAAATTTCTGTGTAGTCATGTTCATGACCACACCTTGCAATCATTCTGGAATCAGACATCCTTGAAAATTTGGTTTCTGAGAAAAAGGAAAGCCATTATTTTTCAAAATAAAAATAGTTTTGATTTCTACTTGAAGTGAAGTGTGTGGGCTAAGTCGTATTCCATCAAACCAATTTTCTCAATATTGGGCTTTCTGCTTTAAAGGTGACAGCCATGAGGCCTAAACAATTTTTCATTTTTCTGACAAAACATTTATGTCTGCTCACCATACCTTGGAGGACTCCACATCAAAAAGGGAATGAACCAGAATCAACTAGGAACTTAGGAAGGATTAGAAAAATGATATTTCCCTTCAGAAGGGCAAGAACTGAATTTAATTTACCAGGAAAGGTAATTTAGAAATAATACTTCAATCTCTAGGTTCATGTACATGTAAGCAAACTAAACACACACACACACACACACACACACACACACACACACACTTAATCTATTTCTAAAAGATAAACTAGGACAGGAAAGGATACTATCAGGTAGAGTAAAGATCAGACTAACACCATTTAGTATTCAAAAGAACATTTCCAGAGACAGATCATAAGGGAAAATATTTGTTAAAAATAATATTATAGACCAAGAACTCTTTGTCTCTAATCTACAAGAAGTAGTCCAGCGATCTGCCAGTTGCTCCACCTCATGGCTTAAGGTGATAGAAGATTCATAGCAAACTGAAACCAGCTGGACATATGTGTAGAGAACACACGGACTGACTCGGGGTCCTTGAATGGATGTACGAACACAAATATGTGTGTGTGTGCACGCTCTGTGTCTGCTTCCTCTCAACAACCCTCATTAGGAGGGATAAAGGCTCAGACACATGTTTAATGTAATTGCTAGTAAATATGGTAACTATTTTCTTCTACTAAAGTTACAAAATTCTTTGAATTTTATATCAGGGACTAAATTTGTAATGGAAAATGATGTTTGATGGTGTTTAAATGCAGAGTGTGTCACTTTATAAAGCATAGGACTCTTTTAAGTTATTTTTTTTAACTTCTTGACATGTGTCACAATTTGGAATTCTGCTCTCATGGGATAAATGCCAGATTACATGGTGTAGTATTTTTATCCTCTGCACTTTCCCTGTAGAAGCACACAACATCAAAGGACAGGCGATCACTCACATCGGCAGAAAATGGAATAGGACTATAATATGCTGGCTTTGATCTTGCCTTCTAGTAATTATCTTGGCTACATGCATGTATTGAGAGCAAGATTTAAATTAACAAGGCCCAAGAAATCCTAGAAAATGTAAGAGGTATCCCTGAATATAAACGTCCCCTCTCTTCAACTTGATTCATTACAACGTAGTGCATGAAGTTGTGAGTTGTTAATTTAACACATTAATCCTGAAATGTTGGTCTTTCAAAGTTTTCACTACTATATTCAAGACAGCAATATTGGCAATTAAGACATTATCACTTTTAGGTCCAACCAACCTCTAATACATTTAACTAACATTCATCTGGTTTCATGTAGGTTTTCATGTAACAGAACCTAAGGTAAAAAATCATTAAATTTATTTTAAAGTCATTTTCATAACTCAGCCCACTATCATTAAAAACTAGTCTAACATTGCCTTAGGAAAGATATTGCTTTTGATATGGAAAGTAAATCAAATCATCAACATCTACATAGGATTCATACACTGTGTGTAAGGCTATTGTATTCTGAGTCAGTCTTTTCAATTTCCTATTTGTTTGTTCATGTGTTCATTGATATATTAAGTTGAGAGGATTCCATTTTTCTCCTCTGTGAGTAAAAATTACCATGTCTATTGCAGGTTAATAAGGTGGCTAGGTTTCTGAAATATCAAGGGCTAATATGTTCTACAGATTGGAAAGCTTTCAGCAGCAAAGTATTTCCGCAATATTTGAGGATTCAATTCACTTTGTAATTGATTAGCTACCACAGATGAGAGGCAAGGCATGGGGCTTAGTTGACACCAAATAGTAGGTGTTTTGCTTGGATATGAAATTGTCTCATAGACATTGTGTATTATTCTAATCAGAGACACGTTCACCTACGGTGGTATCGAGACCGTTATTAGAGACTCGCTAACTTATTTGTCCCTAAAATAAATTAGAAACAGTGTATTCCATTTTTACCTACCAAATGCAAGTTAAATGCACATGAATAGAGCCATCAGATAGAATAATAGGGAAGCAAGCCACGGCTGCCTTCCACATTACACAAAGGGATCTTTCAAACCCTACAAAGCAGGGTTAGAGGCCATTTGTGTAACAAACTGACAAAGAACAAATTCCTTTGAAGAGACATTCTCTCTGGGGATGGAAAATAATTCTTGATTCCCTCTAATGATCCAAACTCATTTTGTAATAACGGAGGGTTGAGAAATGGAGGATTTCCTCCCAAGAAAACAGCAACCACAGCTTTTATAATTTTTCAAGTGTTCTGCATTCTACTTTGTGGTATTAGCGATAATAAAATCATCTACTTCCTAAATGCAGTGTTCAAGTGAATCTAGTGACTTTTAAGCGAGCTGCGGAGACAGGGTAGCCTTCAACAGATGTTTACGTATATTTAGCCAGTCAAGTTGAAAATCATGGGCACGGCAGAGTTCTGATAGGAAAGGATATAAAGTCTCGTCACCTCCGGCAGACTTCCCCTAGATCCCTGATTTGCTCAGGACGTGGTGCGAATCTGCCTCCATGTTGCCGTCTGTAAACTGGGACAGGAGCCAGATAAGAACTCATGTCCAGTGAAAAGTGGTGCTTTGCGTACACCCACCGCCTAAAAACGCTGACAAGCAAGAAAACAGGCCTTCGTGTAAGGACGGACTGGCTTGCAGCGGTTCTCAACCTGTGGGTCGCCAACAATGAAAATACATCCTGCATATCAGATATTTACATTATGATTCATAACAGTAGCAAAATTACAGTTATGAAGTAGCAACGAAAATAATTTTATGGTTGGGGGTCACCACAACATGAGGAATTGTATTAAAGGGTCGCGGCCTTAGGAAGGTTGAGAACCACTGCGAGAGAGTTCATTCTTCACTGTGGGCAAAATGAGAAAAGCTGGAGTCCACAGACCAGCAATTAGCTAACCCAGAGTGAGCATCCAGCCTTCAGAAAGATGAAAGCACCTTGCAGGCCAGGTGACTGCTCACTGTGAGGGGCCCCTGGGAGGAGCCTAGGAACAGGTGTACCACCATGATCAGAAATATGCCTTAAGAAAACGAGGCACATGTATCATTGAGCAGGATTCCTACGCTGACAGGAGGGAGCCCCCTATTCACAGTGGCCTCTTGCTGCAGAAGTCACATGGTCTCAGTAGCTCGCAGCCCTGCCAACCCAAATTCTGAAAACTGTTTTTTTCCCCCTCTCCCACATTGCCGAGCTCCTTGCAGCCATAAGTGCTGGAGTAAAGGTCACTGGAGTGAAAGCAGTGGCTGGGCCGGCTTCCCATGTAAGCAGAGCCCATTCCCATGGCTGTTTCATGCTTGTTTTTCCAGCTGAGTGCAATCCAGCGGGGGCAGGCTTGTCTTGAGGCGAACACCACCCTGTCCCTTCAGCAGGGCCTGGATGGTAAAGTGGGGGTGATTTAGGGAGCAGTGCCGGTCGGCAGCCAGCCCGGGAAGTGCAGCCACTCAGATCTGGGAAGCCATTCAGCTGGCTGTGTGTTCGCCCCACTGCCTAGCAGTTGGAGCAGATTTCTTCCCTTGTGCGTTGAATGACTGTGGCTCAGTCTTCGAACAGAAGGAAATATGAGACATCCAGGGTGCTTTAGGATCCCTGAAGCTGGTTTCTCTGGCTTTCACTTGGACATAAAATGTATTTAAAATGCCTAAAGTTATTTTATACCAGAAATGTTCAGATTCCAATATCAGCACCAGATATAAAAGTAAATTATTTCAGTCACGCAATGTTGCGGTGAGAAAAAAGAAAAAAGAAAAAAAAAAAAAACCTCAACAAACAACAGCTCCTTGATGATCTGAAAGCCTATCAATTACGTTTATTATTTCTCTGAATTGTGGCATTGAAAAGCATTTCAGTGTTAGGTTGTTTATAGCACTTGCCTATTTCTACAGAATGCCTAAAACAAAGAGACCTTCCTGCAAATGACAGACTGTAATTTCCATATTTCTACACATCTCTTTCCTTTCCTACATAAACAACAGAAATTTCTATCAGATCTCCTTGACCTGATGACTCAGCCAGTAATTTAAACTCCTAGTGGCCCCTGGAAGCAACCTTTTGGAGACCTGTGGATTTAAGGGTCTGGCTGGAGGGCACAACCAATTCAGAAGGACAATGGGTGAGTTTTCATGGTCACTGATAGAGACCTGTCTGGGCTGATATTTGGCTCTCATCAGGGGAGAAACAGGACCTAGTGGAGGCTTTGAGTCCAGTATTTATTTCTTTGAGTTTGCCAATTCATTTTGCTTAAAGTACAGACACCAGGCACATTCTATTCTGGGATATCTAAGGATAAGTGTGTGTTATTGTTTTCCTGTGGCTCCAACCACAGGGCATCATTCCATAGATATAATTATTACCATGACCTCGGGCTTTCGTACTGAATTAAATGCTGCAGATTCCCATTCCCACACCAGCTAAAATGACTTTGTTTTTGTAATTTCACCAATAATATAGTCAATTAAACATAAGATTAAAAGAGATTATAATTCTTTAAAAAAATAAATTCTGACCCGAGGTTTAAAAAATGTTAAAAAATATAAATAATGTTACTGCTCCAACCTTCAGATTATGTTACTTAAAGATGCATGATAGTAATATTAAAACCTTGAAATATTTGTGACTTTATAAAAAAATAGAACTAGAAAGTTTGGGATCAGGTGTGTATATGCATAAAAAAACTACATACAAGTATTTTGCCTTCACTAAAAGAAAACAATGAAGAGCAAACTAAATCAAGAGAATAGCTATGAGGAGGTATGCATTTTGAAATATTTGTAATTAATTTGTTTTGCTAGACACTGGAAATGTTCAGGGTTGTTTTTTTCTCCAGAATTTAAATAGAAATTCTTGTAACTTTGTTCCTTCTCATGTGTTTTCTGGCAGATAATGTCGAAATGCTCCATTTACTTGGTAACATAGGAAACCAGATGTTTGTATTCTGCCTCTTTGATGCTGCTGTAGTTTGAAAAGCACCAAGTAACTTAACTATTTGACATGAAATAAAGGCTTTAGGTGACCACTAGTCAACCTGTACATCTGAACAGGTGTTTCTCAAACATCCTGGAGATAGCCCTCACTTTACCTGTGACAAATGTTTTGTCAAAATAATCATGAACCTTCTGATAAGTGGCTCATTCTCCCTAAAAGACCAGTTCGAACGCCAGGTTCTATCCCTCTCTTCTCTGACTCTGACCTTGGTCTTGCACAGTTGGCACTTATTAATAACGTATATAATTAAAAAGAATACAGGGAAGTCACTTTATGTAAATCTACTGAACAAAACCAGAATAAATCCTTTACAACCAGAGTGAACATAATGGTGTATTCGACAAACACAATCAAGCAGTTAAAAAAAGTAATAATAATATGCAATTTACATCTCTCTTGTACCTCGGTGTAGAAAGTATCAATAGGGACTTATCTGTGATGGTCAACCATCCTTGTAAAATATCTCCATTGCGTGCGTCTGTATTCTCACACAACCTATCTGTAATCCAGATCCTCTCATCATCTGGTCATCTCAAGAGACAGACTATTCTCTTTAGAAAACCCTCAACTTGGTCTAAAACTTAATGTCAGGCTGTGGTAAGGCTGTAGAAGCCTATGCTGTCTTCTTATGCAGAGCAATTTTTATTTTTTCTGCAAGTAAGCCATTAGATAATTCTTAAGGAATTGGGGATTTTGGGAACAACATTTACCTTAACACTGTAATGGCCTTTGTTTTCTGTGTTTGTTTCTTTGTTTATTTTTTGAGGGATGAAATTTCTAAAGGACCTTAAGTTTCTTAGAACACACACTTATCATGGCTGGTTGTATTTGTGAAATAGATCACATGCTCTTGAAGGTCCTTTCTGATTGCAGCTGCTGACCTCTGTATGCTCTTGCATCTAAGACCTTGGACCAATTCTCGTGTTGTTCAGTTACTAAAATACAAGATGGGATGAGTAGGTTTTTAGTTGTGAGTATGTGAAGTGCAGAGTTTATTCTTGTATTATTATTTATTTATTGTTTTATTATTTTCTATACAAACAACTATAAACCTACTTTTGCTTCACGCTATGTTTATGTCAGATCCTGACACTTGGCCTCTAAAAAAAAATCTGTGAAAAAGGCAAGTGTTGTACTTGATCTTATAGTGCTCAATGTCTAGTGAGAAACACAGACAAGTAATCAAAAATTAAAACACACTGTGATAAAAGCTATATTAGGGGTAATATAGCATTTCATGGGAGCATATCACCTAATGCAAATCTGAAGTTTCAGAGATATCTTAGAGAAAATAGAAGTCTACATTGAAATCAAATGGAAACTGAGACAGGTGCCAAAGTGGCATAACTCATTGAAAAGTGGAGTAGCTCAGTGAAAGGTGGAGTAGCTGGGGTTATAAAGTGAAGGATTGGGTAGATGACAGGGACTGCTCTAGACAAAAGATTCATTATAAAGGTCCAACGGCAACAAGAAATAAGTGCAAGCATCAGTATGGTAAAGGAGGACACATCTGGAATCAAGTAATTCAGAGTCTTGAAAGCTAAAATGAAATATCTAGACCTCAGTCCAAGAGCAATGGAGAACTGTTGACGGGGATCGTAGGAGAGTGGTGACACAATAAGAATTGTGTTTTAGGAAAATGACTTTGGCAGGAGTGTGTGTATAATAGACAGGATAATGACAAGACAAGAAAAAGGACAACAAAGTTACCCTGGTCTTGGTGAAGACAGAATAGTAGGGACACATGAAGGCCTAACCTTATACAGGATGTGAGATATACTGTCTCTGGCCGTGGCTGGTGGGGGGAGGGGGGGAGAGATAAGAACATACAGAGTGAGACAGACACTTTCAAGTCAATACCTGAGGGCCCCTGTTTTCTCAAGCAGCTATTATAATCCAATAACAGCGTTAAAAGGTCAGGAATAAAATTGTGAATTAATTATCATAGCAGTCTTCAAAGCTGTGTTGTTTTTTATCCAACAGTTCACTCAGTAGCACAAATACATAAGATGAAAGGGTGACTTTGTACTTGACCTAGAAATGTGTTTTAGGAGTGAAGAGATACCAATAGGTGTATGGTTCTCATGACCACCTGTGTCAAGGACAAACCCAAACCTTAGTAACAGCAAAGTCACATGCAGATATGTTAAGTGTATGGCAATCAAAGATGAACTCTGCCACATTATACTACCTTCGAGCGCTCTTTGCAGAGATCAAGAAGTGGGTAGCTTGGTAGAGTTGTTGCTGATGAGTGGGGTGCAGTGTGTGGAGAAAGATGTAGGTCGGATGGATGGAAAATGAAGATCCTGAAAGGCACCACATGTCAGTGAGACCCTAAGAGAGTCAGAATGATTATGTAGCTTTGGATAAAGGCTAAGGAATTTGAGTTTAAATTTTTTGATCTGATGACATTTTTAGATGACAAATCCCTTATGTACTCATGGGAATGGCTGGCTAAACTGAGTGTGTTATCTGTGCGTCTGTGGGTACGTGGGTGATGGGGGGTTGGGTTATCAGGGGACATCAAAAGTTAAGAATCATGAATATGTATGGTTGGATGGACAAGCTGTGTGAGAGTATAGTCACAGAATCACGAACAGCAACACCAATCTTTAACTAGAGGGCAGTTACTAGGAAAATGGAGGATGGCGGCAATGAGGGAAGGCGGTGGAGTGTACTGGGAAGGCAGGCACCTGGGCAGCACGTGTGGTCGGAAGCTGGCAATTAGGAAGTGGGACAATGCCTTTCCAACCTTTGGATCCTGTAATACGTAATTAGTTAAGGATGAGTATAGAGTGTTGAGCATTGGAAAAAGATTCAGAATATTCCTTATGAAGGCAGGAAGCAGAAACAGGGAGAAATACAACAAAGAAACAGCAGAACAGGGAATTCCCAGGGGGCCTGGAAGTTTAGGTATTGACCATGGATCACAGGAACATGAGATGTGATGAAATCAGGTTAAATGCAACTAGAAAATAACATTGGACGTTGGTCAAAGAAAGGGATTAGGGGAGTTTGCCAAAAAGACTGTTCCACTGGGTAACTCACAGCTCCGGTAGCATCTCAACATCTGAGCACATCAAGAACCTGGACAGACTCAAACAGAGCAGAATCTGACATCACTTTCACACGGCTGAGAAAACAAATTAAATGCAACTGGACCCATTATGAAACCACACTGAGCTCCATTATCATTTAGGAAAGACCTCTTATAGTATAGCCAAAAAAAAATTGTTCTGATTTCCTCATTTTTTCCTGCTTATTTTGGCCATGGAAAAGCCAGAAAAAATATTTAAGAATGTTGGGATTTGGGAAAAGAAAGGGAATACTCCTCCAGTCTTAGACTCAGCTTCATTTCAGCTTTCCACCCATTGCTCCCCTCTCTCTGTAAATAAGGAGGGCAAAGGAAGGCAGAATCAAGCTTATTATTAGGAAAGTGATGTTTTATTTCCTCTGCATTCTCTTTATTCAGTATATTTGAACTACAAGAAAGTAAAAATCAGCACATGACCTGCTTGCTCTGAAAGACCACCTAGAATGTGAGAAATAGCCTATTTGAGTGAACTCTAGGAATTTTCTAAGAAATATTTAACTATGAAAATTTGAGGATAATATAAGAAAAATAATATTTTTTAATTTTTCTTATCATTTTTATTGTGCGGTACCCACCCCTGTCTCCCAGGGGTCTTGAGGCTGTCCAGGCTGAGAAATGGACTGCAGCCTATAGACAGCCCATTACAACACTGTGCTGACCAGAATTTAGTCCTGAGCACACAGCACCACCAGCTGGAAGGGTGCTGTAGGGCAAGGACTATTCAACATCTTTTTTTTAAATTGATTAATTTAATTGGTGTGACATTGGTGAATAAAATTATATAGGTTTCAAGTCTATAATTCTATAACACATCATCTGTATATTGCATTGTGAACACATAACACAAATTCAACTTACCTTGATTAACTCTCTTGAGAAGTATAATTTTTGCTAAACTTTGATTTATTGTAAAATTGGATTTTAGAGTAACTGTACATGTATATGGGTATACTTGGGAGTACAGGAGAGTTGGAGATAGTTTTGCCATATATCTTGCAAGTCAAATTTTTATGACATTGTCACAAAGCAGAAATACTTTCCCCCCTGGCTAACATTGTCTACAATTCACCATTAAACTAAAACATTGAGTTTGATGATATAGAAATGTTTATCACTGGTAATTATTATTTTTTACTTATCACTTTGCATAAATTGACTTTACACAATGAGAATATCAATGATCTTATTTGCCTTACAATGCTAGAATTTTTTCCATTGAGCAATTAGAATGAAAGCATTTTAAGAGTTACATGTATTTGAAGCTGTAACCGAACATAATATTTAGGTGATTTTTAATGTGTCAATAGGCACTGACATATCTTTCTGATGACTCTTTTATATATATAGTTTAATAAACATCTCTTAAATGCATCCAACTAGAGGAGGACTCCTTTATCTAACATCTTCTTCTGGGATTCATAGGAGACTCTACATATAATTCTCCATGGTTCCTAAAATTCTCAGACTAGGAAATCCAAGCTGTTATGATGGCACCTTTCAGTGGTTACAGCATGTGAATCGAGAGTTTACTTTCTTTTGTCAGTATTTTAAACTAAACCTGTATCTTGTTGCTTGTTTCACATGAACATTGTGATTTTTTTCTTTTGTTAAATTTATGTTTCAATTACATTTCACATACAATATTACATGAGTTTCAGGTGTGCAACATAGAGACATTTACATACCTTCCTAATGAAGCGATCCTCCTGATAAGTCTAGCACCCATCTGGACATTATGGCTAATAAAACAGAGACAAATAGAAACAATTCCTTCTTTTCCTTCAAGCTCTGGACTTCACACTTGCTGCACCTCATTCAATTCTTTATAATGATTGTAGATTTTAGATTGCCTTCTTCTGTAGAGGCTTAAGTACATATAAGAAAAAAATTTGAAGTAAAATGGAATAGAATGGTACACATAGATAAGAAACTGGGGCATAAGTCTAATTTGTCTCCTTTCATCAAACAGTGGGTCCTAGTAATTTCAGTAAGATAAACTTGCAAGATGAATAGACTGGCTAGTAATTTCAGAACTGGAAAAACAAATATGGGGAGACTGTCATAGAAAAATTTTTTAAATATTTACTTCTCAATGGAAGTGGTATGCAAATAGAAGCAATATATAAGTTGAAATATTCATTTTCATGAATTATAGTCTAATCATTTGACAAATAAGTTCTCCCAGTGATTGGCCATGTGTCATTGGGCAAGCTACATAAACTTTCTCGACCCAAATTTCCTCATATCTAAAATGGAAGTATTGATAGTTCATAAAGTTTTTTTGAGGAGTATTACAGTTTTTAAGTCAGTTCATGAATTTAGAACTGACTTGGTATGCAGTAACACAATAATCTTAAGATCCACAATCTTGCTAGTTTCCTTAAATTGTCTAAGATTTTTGACACAATCATTTCAACAGGTTCAAGCCTTCTCAACCAATAAAACATGTCCTCATCTGAAACTTCATCTCACTGTTTTTAATTTCCACTTTAAGTTCTTGTAAATAAAAACCTGTTTTCTGTTCCCTATCTGTGCATTCCTGATTTTACCCACACAATTGCCATTTTGGATTCATGGTGCTTGGGTTGATAGCTAAAACTACACTTAAGCTACTTGGACTTTTTACATTTATGTCCAACCCAATCAAAATGTTTAAGTTGCTGACAGCAATAAAACTATCTATATCAAGGCTTGTAGCTTGAATACAACCCCAAAATAAATCAATCTGAACTACAGAGACCAGCTCATTGGTTAATGAACTAGCCTTTCACACACGCACACACAAAAAAACAACAACAACAACAAAGAAAACACTTTGAGTTCCCAAGTGAGTTGGTTCAGTAAAGAAAAACTGTAATCGGAGCCCTGTTTATTCCAGTCAACCTCATTCTCATTGTCACCTCCCCAATTCTGTCTTTCATTCCTGCCTCCTCTAAGCCGATATAAACATACTCCACACACACCATTTGGTGTGACTGACAGTTCCCATTGACAGTACCAGTTAGGGACTGTTTCAAATGAATTGGTTTATGTGAGAGAAGAATTTTGTTATTCATTTACCTATATGCTGCCAATCATCTCTGATGAATTTCAGTGATTCCTACGATCAAGGCAAGAAAGAAATAATATATTTATATTCTCCAGGAAGATAATCTGATCATAGTAATTCCTTAAGAATCATGAGTGAAACTCAGCAGGGACAACCTTCATTGTCCTTTATAGCCATTTCACAATCTCTAAGTTTCATTGGAAATCACCCCATGGATTCTGCCCAATGTCTTTCTCTGTATTTATTAGTTAATTAAATTACTTGTTGTATTTTATTTTGGTGATCCCTTTGAAAATGAAAATGTGTAACCACACGATGCATTTGGCCTGCTCAGGTTAAAGTTAAATACTGCCTTTTTAATTTTCACATCCAACAGAAGATATGTGACAAGTGACATAGTAATTTTCCCATTTCATGTTCATAAAACATTGATAACATGATTTTTACTTTGCTTTGTTCTCAATTAAATGAAATGCTCCAGTACAATTAATGTGCTCTTGCAATTTTGGTTTTCTTTAGAGGTTCCTCTTGTCTCTGATTAACAGCATTTTCCATCCATTCTGAGAACCCCCCGATTGCTATTCAGAATGTTCCATTATGCCTGCCAGCTATAAATACAATTGTGAACCAATATCATTTTAATTGTTTCACTAATAACTTGTTTTAAATGATTCAACAGTCATCAGGAAAGATAAGTGCTCTTGTACCCTGAAGGCTTATGGGCATGATGGTATGAGGCTGTGCGGAGTGCTGTATCAGAATAATGAAACCATATGCACAAGATAATGACAGAGCACTCACATTGCTGGAAAGATAAATGAAAACAGTAGATCTTCTTTCCTCGGTGATATAACATCCATTTCCAGCTCCCATTTCAATCATTAGACCTCACAAACAGATTAATGCCCAAGTACACATATGCAACATGTCCTATGGAACAGCCATATGCTCCCACGTTTGCAGGCGGGCTGTGAAGGATGGAGTTAACGAGCTTTACAAATGCTCTTGTTAATTAACAAAAATTGTTACTTCCTCATTGGAGGGGGGCTTTATAAATTAGACTTAATTACACCAGATAATTGCAACTGCCAGGCTCTGATCAACTCCTTCTCCTTGTGAGCTTTCCGTGGCAAATCAACAATTGCAACCCTTGCCTGTTTGTGTCGATGAATTTAATAAGCAAACAGCCCTTTTATGTTAATGGTTTACTGGTATCCGTGGGCCTGGCAGGAGAATCGTGAAGGGGGAGGGTTTGCTAATGGCAGCACGTAATCACATTAATTAAAATATAACTGCCATTTAAAGATTTGTAGTGTGGAATTAGAGCATGTTGGGAACTGAGAAAATCAAGGGAGAGTGCATATTAGCACCATTACTGGGTGCTCCTGCCCAGCAGTCAGCAACCTCGTGTGTCATAAATGTAATTTATGAGCGCTATTTGCTTTGAAATATATGTTTTTAGTTCACTCATTAGAATGTAAAAATTTGCAGTGTCTGCTTCAGGGGGTTCAAAATAAATTCACTAAAAGCTGAGACCCATGATCTGCTTTTAACAAATCCCTCGACAATGATATTTTTAATGATGACTTCCATAATTTCTTAGAGTAAAACCAACCATCTCCTGTTCTGAAAACAAATGGAAGTCTTGATGCTACTATAAATTACACACTTTTAGGTATGTTTCTATAATTCAGTATAATTTTTATTGGGAATTTAATAAATATGGCCCTTTGTTCTGTTGCTTTGTTCTGAAGAAGGTGGTGGGAACCGCTAAATGCTTTCAAGTTGGGCACATGCAGAGAAGATAGTTGAGAAAATTTCTGGTAAAGCTTTTTATTAGTCTGTCCCTGAGATCCACTAATGAGTTTTAAAACTATCCTGCATCTAAATCAGACCTATTTATGCTGCACCTACAAAGAGGCAGTGAATGTACAAACCCTGGATAAATTGCCGAGGAACCATGGCAGTACCTAGGGAAACAATGCTTAATTGATTCTTAATAACCTCAAAAGGATTTTAGTTTCAGGAACCAGTGGACTGTGACCAAATCTCACTTCATCAAAGCCTTAAACCTTTAAAAATGTAAAAAAATTAACAGTAAATTTTCATTTCTATGTGTTCACCAGCCCATAAAGACTCCAAATTTTAGAACTACAGGCTTAGCCTTCTAAATAGGGGAATTGGCTGAAATGCCGTGTGCATGACTCTTGTGGGCCATGTGTTGCTATTTTTGTGAACTCTATGGATGGATGGCTTTCCAACACCAGTAACTCGAGCATATTGTTGCTGAAGAGATGAACACTGTGCCAGCCCCAGAAAACCGACAGCCTGGCCACATGAGTGAGGGATCTTTTCATGTGGAATCCAGTCCCATAACTGATACTGTTTCCCAAGCTAACCCATTGTTTCCCTGAGGAAGAAGGGCTTTTTGGAGCCAAGGATGGATGCTCTGGAATCTTCAGCCCTGTAAGGTTTCAATGGGCTCCTTTAGTTAGTTCTAAAGGCAGAATGCAGGACCATTAGACATAGAATAAGACATTAAAAATACATGAAGACTATGCCCTAGCTGGTTTGGCTCAGTGCATAGAAGTCGGCCTGCAGACTGAAGGGTCCCAGGTTCAATTCCAGTCTGGGGCACATGCCCAGGTTGTGGGCTCAATCCCCAGTGGGGGGCGTGCACGAGGCAGCCCATCAATGATTCCCTCTCATCATTGATGTTTCTATCGCTCTCCCTCTCCCTTCCTCTCTGAAATCAACAAAAAAATATTTTAAAAATCTTTAAAAGGAGAACCTATGTAATACTTTCAACAATAAAGATTTTAAAGAATTCCTTCTTTTTACTGCAGTGTAGTATTCCATTGTGTAGATGTACCACAGTTTTCTAATCCACTCATCTGCTGATGGGCACTTAGGCTGTTTCCAAATCTTAGCTATGGTGAATTGTGCTGCTATGAACATATGGGTGCATATATCCTTTCTGATTGGTGTTTCTGGTTTCTTGGGATATATTCCTAGAAGTGGGATCACTGGGTCAAATGGGAGTTCCATTTTCAGGTTTTTGAGGAAACTCCATACTGTTCTCCATAGTGGCTGCACCAGTCTGCATTCCCACCAGCAGTGTATAAGGGTTCCTTTTTCTCTGAATCCTTGCCAGCACTGTCATTTGTTGATTTGTTGATGATAGCCATTCTGACAGGTGTGAGATGATATATCATTGTTGTTTTGATTTGCATCTCTTGTATGATTAGTGACTTTGAGCATGTTTTCACATGTCTCTTGGCCTTCCTTATGTCCTCTTTTGAAAAGTATCTATTTAGGTCCACTGCCCATTTTTTGATTGGGTTGTTTATCTTTCTTTTGTTAAGTTGTATGAGTTCCCTGTAAATGTTGGAAATTAAACCCTTATCGGTAATAACATTGGCAAATATGTTCTCCCATGCAGTGGGCTTTCTTGTTGTTTTGTTGATGGTTTCTTTTGCTGTACAGAAGTTTTTTTTATTTTGATGTAGTCCCATTTGTTTATTTTCTCTTTAGTGTCCATTGCCCTAGGAACTGTATCAGTGAAGATATTGCTTCGGCATATGTCTGAGATTTACCTGCCTGTGGATACCTTTAATATTTTTATGGTTCCCCATCTTATGTTCTTACCATTTGCAACAGCATGGATGGAATTGGAGAGCATTATGCTAAGAGAAATAAGCGAGTCAGAGAAAGATAAATATCACATGATCATACTCATTTATGAAATATAATGAACCACATAAACTGATGAACAAAAATAGATCCAGAGTCAGAGAAGCATCAATCAGACCGCCAAACCTCAGAGGGAAGATAGGGGATGGCGAGGGTAAGGGGGAGAGATCAACCAAAGGACTTGTATGCATGCATATAAGCCTAACCAATGGACACAGACACCAGGAGGGTGAGGGCATGAGTCAGGAGGGTGTGTGAGGGGGCAATGAGGGGATAAGGACACATATGTAATATCTTAATAAAGAAAAAAAACAAATATTTTTTTTTAATTTTTAAAAAATCTTTTTAAAAAATACATGAAGCCCTAACTGATTTTGCTCAGTGGATAGAGCGTTGGCCTGCAGACTGAAGGGTCCCGGGTTCAATTCTGGTCAAGGGCATGTACCTTGGTTGCAGGCACATCCCCAGATGGGGGTGTGCAGGAGACAGCTGATTGATGTTTCTCTCTCATCGATGTTTCTAACTCTCTATCCTTCTCCCATCCTCTCTGTAAAAAAATCAATAAAATATATATTAAAAAGAATCGCTTTAAAATATAATAAAATAAAATAAAATAAAAAAAATATATGAAGACTATGATAGAGCCTCCATGCTTAGTGTGTGCTTTCCACCTGGGGTGCTGTGCATTTTTCTATCCACATTTTCTTACTTGGTTCCTTCTAACCACTGGCGTGTCTTTTTAAGATGGATTGTTGGGTCAGGGCGGCAGTTTCTGCCTACGAAACGGAATTTTTATTTTGTTTTACTTTTTCTTTGTGTGTAGATCTTGTCTTGATTCCCACTGTGGCCTCTAGAAGAATCCTACTTCCTGAAATGTCATTTCCGGTACAGCAGGGTTAGAATGGTAACTGTAGAGTTTGGGGCTGGAATAATGTCCAAGGGTGATTCAATACAACCCCTTTAGCTAACTAGGAAATTGAGGGTCACTTCAGAACCTGAAGTGTTTGGTCTGAGATCTCATAAGAGGTGAATGCAAAGATGCGGAAAACCTGGGAGAAATACCCAGCCCTTTTGATTTCTCACCTAATTCATTTGCCAAAGCAGTTCCCATGTTTTACTAGAAAAAATAGAATTTTCTCTAAATTTTTAGTTTGTTGGTCAGTTCATTTTATTGTCAGTTGGTTTACTTCTGTTTAGTAAACATTTATTATTAAGCCTTTGTCTAGGCACTAAAGGTTCAAATACGAAGAGACATGGACCGAAGTAGTCCAGCTTGCTGGGAGAGAAAAACACGAAGATATGTATATTCAATCTCACACGGGAAGTGCTAAGATGTGTGCTGTGTGCTGGGTGTACTGGAAATAGAGATACTTAAGCATCCAAGGAGAGAGGAATCACATATGTAAAGGAAAGGATGAATACAATAGATTAACGTATGAGGAAAAATATATGTTTTTATACCAGGAGGGACTCCAGTGGAAAGCAACTGTTTAGCAGGAGACTTAGTGTGGGGCTAAATCTCATGCCATATATGGGGCACTGGATCCGACGATGGAAGGCCATTGACATGTGCTCCATGTGAAGGTGACACAGTCAGATCTTATCATAGTAGATTGGTCACTATGTGATAATGCAGAAGATGGATTAATGGGACAAAATTTGAGGCAGAGAAACAAGTCAGGAAGCTGTAACAGAACAGCACTAGCCAGAACAAAGAGGAGAAATACATGAAAAAGACTTATGTGTGAGGACTGAGGAGAGAATAATCTACCGTGTGGCCTAGGCTTCCGACGCAGAGGCGGGCTTCATGGTGCTTCTCACTGACCATTTCCCTACTTTGACTCTGCTTTACTTTGAAGATGCAAGAACCTCAGTTTCAATTTAGTGCTTTGGAAGCTGTAAGAATATAAGTTAAAATAAATGACTCTGGAATCAAACAAATCTGAATTGCAGTCCCAGCTCTGTCGTTGTTCTTATTGTGATATCATTTTACTTGTTGTCTGTGTTGCTTGGGGCAAGATATTAAACCTCTCTCAGACTCAGTTTCCGAATGTGGAAACTGGTGTGTTTTTGTAAAGATGATAATGCAATCAATGAGCTGGTTTAAGAAGGTGCTTAGCCTGATGTATGGAACATGATGAGTGATCAAAAAGAGGTGCCTGTCATCACTGTTGCTCAGAAGTGAGGTGAAGGGGAACTTCAAATAAAACGGAAGATTTCCAGGTAACCATCTCTACTCTTGAGGTCATGAATGATTCTTCCCTGTCTCCCTTAGCAAACGTCATCGTGTTGGCATCCAGCAGGTACTTAAGGAGATGTGTCCATATGTGCACAAATGAATGAATGCCCCTACCCAGCCTTCCCTAGAGAAAGAGGACTCTGACTTGTTGTTTCAAGCCATGTATTTAAACTGAAAGAAAATTTCACCTGCAACACTGCATGCTCCACTAAATGTTAAATGACAAGGCTGAGTTTCCAGTAATGAGACTGGGGAATGCCATCACTCCACAGGCGCTGAGCCAGGTTCATTGCAATTCAGCACTATGGCAGGGGGACTTGGGATCCTTAATTTAGTGCTATCATCATTGTTTTTATATGAAAAAAGACTTCAAGTTGGAAATAGACACTCACCTGACTTCCTGGACTCTAGGAATGCGTAAGTGGTTTCTTTGGGCCGCCACTGACACATAGGTCTCCACATACCAACACCTTCAGTACAGGTACCTGGCAACTGGATACAGCTGTCAGACTGGTAAAGGTGAGGCTTATTTACTTCCCAATTCTAAGCATAAAGATGAAGCTGAGTCATTATAGAAATTTACTTGCCATGTTGAAAAGCAAATTTGGAGCTAAAAATAGAGAGCTTCTAGAGATCCTATTGCTGCCTTGTTTCTAGCCTTCACACTATTTCTAAGAAGAGGTTTCAAATGGATATGCAAGGAGGCATTTAAAAAAACGAATCGCTGCGTTACCTGGGTGTTCCCTCTGTGCACAACATAAGAATACGGTAGGAAGCACTACGGCCTCTGAGACATCACATCCCCCATGACATAAAGCATTGACTACAAAAGGGGGATGTTTCCGGAACTTTGCAGAATGCTCAGGGAAGATGAAAGTACAGTGACTGATGGCCGCAAGCTGTCTTGTTCTTTAGCAGATGAACTGAACAGCAAGGTCTTCGCTTACTGTCTTGAATGACCATCTGAAAATATGAGAATGCCACTTGGCATCCGATTTCACCGTCACAGCGAAAAGAGTGTATCTATCACTGACCCGGAAAAGTTCAAGTTAAGGCACCTTTCCAGAAATAAAATGGCCTAGATCAGCCTTGGGCAAACTACGGCCCGTGGGCTGGATCCGGCCCGTTTGAAATGAATAAAACTAAAAAAAAAAGACCGTACCCTTTTATGTAATGATGTTTACTTTGAATTTATATTAGTTCACACAAACACTCCATCCATGCTTTTGTTCCGGCCCTCTGGTCCAGTTTAAGAACCCATTGTGGCCCTCGAGTCAAAAAGTTTGCCCACCCCTGGCCTAGATGAACACTTGACCCAAGACCAAGTATCAAGAGGTAAAAGTAATGTCTAGGAAAGCGCTGTGCCTAACATTCCCCTCCATGCTGCTCACACACAAACACACATGCCTCTGGCATTTCTGGGGTTTGATTCCATTGACTTTATTAATCCTCGCATATTGAAATATTTAGTAACATACGTGCGCCTGTATACCTAGCATCTACCTATGATTACATTTTGTCATTTTGTTGATCATTAGGACATTGAGTGACTGGCCCAAGACAGGAACTCTATAAATACTACTGCATGTTCCATGGAGGGGATTTACCTGTACAGTTGAGTGTTTGGGGATGTGGTTGGTTAGAATAAAAGGTGCAGATATCTGGTGAGAAAAATAACATATTTTACAAGCAACTAAACTACTCAAAATCTTCCATGTGATGGATTGAGCCCACACTTCCAGTCTTCCATTCCTGCTCTAGATCTCTAGAAATGACAGCTGTAATACTACTTTACAAACCATAACTGTGCAAAAAAAGCAAGAGGAGTACCACTTATCTGATCAGAACATAATGTCAAGGTTCTTCATAGAAATACAGAGAATGAGATCAGGTTGAAACCCTTGAAAAATATAACAAAAATTTAAAAATAGTCTCTTTCAAGTAAGGACCCCAAAGAAGAAAACAATTGCCAAGAATACTCATGTGAAGGAAATACTAAGAAATACGTGTGCCATCCTGTGTTGCTCATCACTATCCTGAGTGGACACTGAGGCAGAAGATGCTTCTACAGCAGATTCCCTTAGAACTACTGGGCAGGGTCCCTTGCAAGAGAAGCAGAGGTTTGGAAGAAAGCGCGCAATGCACACCAAAGGCTATGGCCCATGCACTCAGAAAGCCTGGGTGTGTGTTCTCTGGAATTTGGAAAGTCAGGGTGGGAGTTTGACTTCTATGGTCTAATTCTTAAAACATAGAGCTGGCAGAGCACAGCAAAGAAGTCTGTTTAGAATAAGTGATTTTTATAAGAAAATATGCAGAATTTTGTATTATTTTATTGACAAACTTGAACCTTGTTATGTACAGGAAGTAGAAAAATAAATATCAACAAGGTTTTAAAATTAGGAATGTCAACTACTAATGCGTTTTAATTTACACATTTTCAATTCAAAAAGTATTAGCTTGTTAACATCCATCATACTTTTGGGAGGAAATAGTAAAGATAGAATTCCATAGTATTAAAAGAAGAAGATGGCTAAATAAGCAAATTTAAATACTGAAAACATCATTTTGAAATTAAACTCTTATGATATTTCTGGATGTTTTAACTAACATGTTATTCCACAGCTATTTTCACTTTGGTTTAACTGATAGTTTGTCTTCCTAGCGTTCTTTTCTTTTCTAACTAGGCTATATAGTCAGCCTCTATAATTCTTTGGCAAAGTTCCAGATCTTCCCTGACTCACTTAATGTAAGGCGTAGTCCCCAATTCATAATCACTTTTTTACAGTCCCAATTCTCTGTTGTAATCAGTGACATGAGTTTAAACTGATATTTCTCTCACATCATTGAAGAACAGAATTGGCTCTAAATATTGACATGTACTGCATAAAAGAAAAAAGAGAAGCAGATGGGATCCCAGGAGTAAGAAATAAAGTATGCACCTCCCCACACAGTAAATTATTTTAGTACAACAGCAATTCCGTGTGTTTCTTCACAGTCAGTGTTCACACACTGTCTTGCGGACAGAGTAAAGCACCAGTCATTCCTGCTGTCCCACATTTGATCTCAGTGGAGTTGCAGATAAGGTGAACCCTGGAGCAAGGTGGTAATTTCACCATTAGTGAGAGGTACACAAATGTTTTAGCCATCATGGCTAAGGTGTAAGTAAACCTTGGTGTCTCAGGAATGGTGGACTTCTCACATGGCTCCAAGAAACAGAAATGGACAAATCTTTGTCTTTCTTCAAGATTTACAGATTATTTTCATCAACAACTATATGGACCAAGTAGCCAACAAATTCAATAGCAAAGCTGAACATCAACTGGAAGTCCAATGTGGTGCTAGGATCTGTGCCAACGGTAGGTAGATTAGTTAAATGACTCTGTGAGATAGTTTGTAAATGTGAGACAATTTATAAATTTAGTCTTAATGTTCACATTGATCTTCAGTAAACATTTCGTTGTTGTTAAATTAGGGAAAATAAGAAAATCATCAAGGAAGTAGAGAGGGCTTTATCTAAATGAAGTAAGTCAAACAGAGAAAGATAAGTATTGTATGATCTGACTTATAGGTAAAATCTGGAAAAAAAAAGAAACTCATAAAAAGAGAGATCAAATTAGTGGTTGCCAGAGGTAGGAGGTAGGTGGTTGAGAAAATGGGTGAAGGTGGTCAAAAGGTAGACACTTACAGTTTTAAAATAAATAAATCTGGGGGTGAAATGTACAGAATGGTGACTATAGTTTTGCATATTTAAGAGAGTAGATCTTAAAAGTTCTCATCGCAAGAGAATAAAGTAAAACTATGGGAGGTAATAGATGTTAACTAAAATTATTGTGGTGATCATTCTGCAATATACATATATCAAATCATGATATTGTCCCTTGAAACTTATACAATGTTGTATGTCAATCATATTTCAATAAAACTAGATAAAAAGTAGAGAAAATACAAAAGCCATCATACCATACCCCCCATAATCAGGGATAGGATTAAAGATGAGTTAAAATACCCAATGCCTCCATTCTTTTAGTGTGTCTTTTCTTCTTTAAATTATATGCAGGAAATGTGAGAAAACATAAAATGCCACGCAACAGAATTATATATCAAACAGGAAAAGATGGCCTTGCTCCCATGGATGGATAGGAAATATGCCAAGACTAATAAGTAGACTCTCATGGCCAAAAAAATTTATGATCCTTTTTTTCCCAAAAACAGTTATATTTAATTTGTTTTGCATTGTTAGAGAGAGTAATGATTTTTGCATTTGTACCAGTGGGAGGTTAATTCATACATTTCAATAGTTAGGACAAAAACAATCTATATTTTTATTAAACTCATTTCAGAGCAGAAATTGACAGTTAAAAATACTTTAAGCTACCTATTTACTGAAATTACATATTGTTTAAATATGTAATTATATTTAATTATATTTATGTAATTATATTTAAACAATAAAAAAATTAACATGAAAACAATACTAGAGAAGAGGCCTGGCCAACTGCTTTAGGTGGATTTGACTTCTGCAATCCCTGAGAGCGTGTCCACATGTGCTTGGAATTCTTCCAGAGACCAGACCTCAACCACCGCTCCTTCACTCTCATTTTCAGTTCTCCAAATATCTTAGGTCTTTCTACATATACAGGATAGATTTAAAAGATGTTAGGAAACCTATACTTGCATTTTTTAATTTAATATATAAAGTGGTAGAAGTACAAAGGAGCAAGAGTTCATAGGTTTATACGTAATTCAATAGGAATGAAGAACATGGGGTGAAAACAAGTAAAAATCTAATAAAAGGAAATGTAGCTCTTGAACTGTTTCAGGGAGACTGTAGAACGCAGTGGCGCACTGTGAGAGGGAACACGATCTCCGTATGTACACCCATCTTTCATCAAGCCCCTCTGCTTTGCCCCCCGCTTCCTGGTCCTCTGCTGGGCCTTCACCCCAGCACCATCTTTCCTTCAGGGACTTGGCCACCCTCCCCAGGTTCTCCCAGGAGCACCCTGACAGCTCGGGACTGCCATGCAGGGAACTGAACCCTGAACTCGTTCATAAGCTGCCAGCTGAAGACAGTGACAGAATTCATCTCCTCCCTCTTGGAAACAGAAAGCCAGAAGCTAACACCTCTCTTGATTTGCCCAAGTCTGTGACCACTTGTGGCCAAGAAAAAGTCTGACTTAGGCATAAAAACTGTCTGTAACTGTCCCAATAATTTGCATATTCATAGTAAGTTAAAAAGCAAAGTCCACCAATAAAGCCTCTTGGATAATAAACACTCCCTACCACTTAGGGAATGTTTTACAGTCAGTTTTAAAAACGTATGTACCTGTATTATGGGTCATAGTTGTTAACCTACTTCAACATGTTGCTTAAGTTCAGTCCTGGGCAGTAAGCCACAGTTTACTAATTCAGAAACAGGCACTCAATCCTTGTACCCCCAGTCAGGCTCAGATGTGTTAGATGATTACTGTGTGACAGCCCTGGGCCGCATGGAAAACATTCAGGGACAGATAAAGCACAGCCCTTTTCCTTGAAGAGTCTACAGCCCACCCAGGAAAAGGAGACGTTGATGGTACTTTTGAAAACCATGTAATATAAAGCCCTTATAGACATGATATCTTGGGCACTATCAGAGGGCAGATATTATCTATTGGGAGGAGGTGCTCCTGGGGTCAAGGGCTTCTAGGAGGAGTTGATGTTTGACTGGAATCTTAAAAGGTTATTAGGAAGATAGGGGGTAAGGGGGAGAGATCAACCAAAGGACTTGTATGCATGCATCTAAGCCTAACCAATGGGCACAGACACCAGGAGGTGAGGGCATGAATGGGGGGGTGGGGAGGAGCAATGGGGGGATAAGGACACATATGTAACACCTTAATCAATAAAGAAAAAAATAATAATATATAAGGTTAAAAGTCTAAAAAAAATGATAGGATGCCTAGCCATGTAGCTCAGAGGGTTGAGAGTCACTCCATGAACCAAAAGGTCATTGGTTCAAATCCTGGTCGGGGCACATACCCAAGTTTTGGGCTCAATGCTCAGAAGGGGGTGTGCAGAAGGCAGATGATGGATGTTTCTCTCTCATTGACGTTTCTCTCTCTCTCTCCCTCTCCCTTCCTCTCTCTGTAAAATCAATAAAAATGTATTTTTTAAAAAAGAATTGATAGGGGAATGGGAAGAGAATGACATGACAAAAAGCTGGAGGACCTACACACATACATAAAGGCAACAGTGTGTGCTGAGAGACACACAATTCCTGACCACAAGAGCATAAAAGCAATGGCAGGTTGAGGATGAAGGTGGAGAGGGAGGCAGAGGTGAGATCATAGGGGGTCCATTCATTGCTAATAATGATTTGGGAGGTTAACCAATATGAACTAATTACTCATCATTGTAGATTGATTGATTCCTTATAATTTAACAGGAGGATGGATTTTACTGAGACAAGACAAAGAGAAGAACAATCTTGTCCTTCTCTTTCTCGCTCTTTGGATTTAATTTTGACTGTAATTTTGACCACTGTTAAAAGATATCATCAATAATGTCTGCATGAAACATTGAGGAAACCTATGTTTTTCTCACAGAGAGGATGCCCTTCCAGTTCCTGCTGGTGAGAAATCTGAGTCCTGTTGGCAGTAACCACCAAGCAGGGTTTGCAACTATCTGTTGCCCATCCTTCCAGCTACATTGATTTTCTCATTGGCCCAAACACAGTAATCTATCATCTATCCTGTAAGAAAAAATTAATACTAAAGGTACTAGAGAGGACATATAAAGACACATTCCTAGGTCTCAAACAGTTTATATTTGATTAAAAAACAATCTTAGGAATTTGCACACGCAAACACAATCTACTTACAAGAGCAAAACTAATAATATCTCTATTAATTACTAGAAAACTTGTCTGAAATGTCTAAAGAAAGCTTCTTGGACAAGCTCAGATGTGAAAGGTTGCTAGGATTGTCATTGAAAAGAAGAAGAAGAAGAGAAAGAATATTTCAGAGGGCAGAATGGGATATAAAAACCATGGGTGGGAAATAGATGATAGATTACTGTGTTTGGGCCAATGAGAAAATCAATGCAGCTGGAAGGATGGGCAACAGATAGTTGCAAACCCTACTTGGTGGTTACTGCCAACAGGACTCAGATTTCTCACCAGCAGGAACTGGAAGGGCATCCTCTCTGTGAGAAAAACATAGGTTTCCTCAATGTTTCATGCAGACATTATTGATGATATCTTTTAGCAGTATTTTAGCAGTGGTCAAAATTAAATCCAAAGAGCGAGAAAGAAAAGGACAAGATAAAAGAGGAATTAGCCATTTTTACTTTAGCTTGGATGTGACATACAAAATAAATACCACAGGAGTCCGCTGATATTTGTAAATTCTGAGACAGTCCAGGCTGTGTGGGGAATTGTGGGAATTAGGCACAGGCAAGAGTTTGACAAAGATGTTTCTTCAGATTCTCTTTGCCTCCAAACTGACGGTTTCTCCACTGTGAAGACATGGTGTCATACAAAGCAGAGGTCATGTCAAAGGTCTACTGCGTGTCCTTCAGTTATTCAAATTGTATATTCTTTTCCCTCAGAATCTGAGCCATATCAATACCACTGGCTGAATGTGAGAATATAAATGTGCCTGATGCTTTGATTGAAGGGTTTTGAACTTGGTTTCCCTTGAGAAATTCTCTTCCTATCAGTCTTTGTTTTCCTGGCATTTTACTCAGTATATCATAATGCCCGTCAGAGAATTCAGATCAGATCTAAATACTGGCATTTCACTGTAAACTGTTCTATCTAAAGGATGCTGTTGGGCTCTCTGGAATATAGAACTGCCAGCTTATTTCTCTGGGAAGGGTCACAGAGAATAAACCTGTAATTTTCTTTCCCTGACATGAGTGGAAAATGCTTCCTGCAGAATCAATGCATAATAATTCAGTTTTAATGTCTTTACAGCACCTTAACATTGGCGTCTGTATGTTTAGAAATGAGTATTGAAAAACTTCAATGTATTAATAAAATTTTAAAAATGATTTAATTATAAGTAGTATATACAATACTATGATTATTATTGCGAGTGATGATAACACCAAGAGATGATCCAAGGACAAATGAACACATATTTTTCTAATTTATATGTTGATAAAGTCACTTAAGTGAATTAAAACGTGGAATTCTCTGCAGGGCAGTATGTTATTCTCTATACATGTGAATCATTAGGAAAGAATAAGTCAATTGCAGAAATTTATTATGTATAGTGTTCTACCTTGCATCTATCATGTAATGAGACATTAAAATGAAACTTATGGGAAAAGGAATATTTTAAATTATTGAGTTATAAATACTTGGCAAACCATTTCCTTTGATGAACTTATTTCCTGATCAGAGCGATGCTGTATAAATTTTGATCATCTTATATATTTTTTCCATCTGTACTTTTTTCAAGTATGGATGTCTTGAGTTTGTGGCTTGTCCCCATTAAATCGCCTGAACCCCATCTCAAAGCCTGAACCGTGCTCATGTTACATAATACCCAGGGGAGAATTTGTTTCCTGCAGGGACTCCGTTACAAAGATGCCTTTTCCACATAAAAATCTTTAATATTTCTGAAATCGCATTTTCCCTGAATGTTAAGATCTGCTTTCCATTACGATGTGATGGTAAATGTTTTTGCCTGGGCATCTGTGATCCAAAGGTTGCCTCGGCGGGGTCACTTCACAGTCTCTTAAAGTAAATGTGAGGAGCAGCCCTGGGGCGTGGCCACCAAGCTCCTCTCCGCTGAGGGGAAGCAGGTCGGTGCTGCAGGGACGGAAACCAGATGGATACCAGCACATGGGCTCTCGCCGGGCTGGGCCACTTCACCGGCTAGTTGTTTGTAATCAAGTCCACATTTCCAAAGATAACCAAGTTAAGCATTTATAATTTTAGGAGGTGAAAAGTGAAGGAAAGAAAGCCAATAGATAAGGGACCCGAGTGGTTAACTCATACTGACAGAAAGTAGGACAGTGGTCACCAGGGGCTGAAAGCAGGAGGGAGGAACGGGGAATGATTGTTTGGTGGCTACAGGATGGGATGATGAAATCATTCTGGAGATAAACAGCAGTGACTGCTGCGCAATAATGTGAATACAGTTAACACCACTGCACCGTACACTTAGAAATGGTTAACACGGTGCATTTTCTGTTATGTATATTTTGCCACAATAAAAAAAGTCCTTAGAAAAAGTAAGCAAATAAATATCTGTAATAATGACACTCAACTGCTAAATTTTCTTCTCATCCAATTTAAAAAGAAAATGTTATCCTTTGTTTTTCATGATTGTCCAGGTTTATTCTTTTATTGAGGTGAGAAAAAACATGTGCTGAGGCTTTGTACCTCGTAGGCTCCTATGTTTTCAGCTTTATCAGAAGCATTTATCAGTCCCGACGGTGCCTACAGAAACCTCAGGCCCTGCTGAGGCCCGAGAAAAAGATGGCTCGTGCCTACAACAGTTTCCAATCTGGAGATACTTCTTACCGAGGCTTAGGAAATGGCCAGGTAGCTTGCAGAGCTAACCACCATGAGGGCTCCCTCCGGCTGAGTGGTTGGCACCTTCATTTTCCATGATGACAGTTTCCCATGCGGAGAGCCCCAAAGCGTCAGGACCTACAGTTTCTAAAAAGTGATTGACTGGGCTATGGTACATGAGGGGGAAATGCTGCTCACAGTCCGGAGGGAGAATCACTTCTCCTGAGTCAGTAAGCAGTCTACAACACAGATGGGGCCATTACAGAGTCTACAGATTATTTGAACTCATAGTCTGTAAGAAGTTTGTCACTAGGCAATTATGATTAAATGAACAAACTTGGGCCTTGTGAAAACTGTGTTTAATGGTACTTACGAATGGAAAATTTGTCTTTTCTATTTATCGCCAAATATCAAAACCAGACTTTCTTAAAGGAGGCAATAACCTTAACTCAGTCATAATACAATCACACAGATGTAAATGTTAAGCATACACTTAAACCAGAAAGACTATTCGTGTTTGATTGTAGCAGGATTACCATTCTTCCATAATCTTCTTTTTGGGGGAAAAAATGATTATCCAAAGAATAAATTCACAAATTCTAATTTCAGTACCTTTTCATCATCAAGAGGAAAGGTGATTAAATATTTAGCACTCACAACTCCCTATAGAGTAGTTATCATCATGCCTATTATAAGATGAGGGGGAAAAAACACTAAAAAGGATTAAATAAATTGCCTAAGGACACACAGCTAGACGGTGGCACAAACAGGATTTAAATGTGTGTCTGACTAGGACATATCCTCTTACTTCCTATATTTCTTCCCAAGAAATCATTATTGAGATTGTATTTTATTATGGATACTGGAAAGCGCCTACATAGACTACAAATAGCATTTGGATTACTTCCTATGGATTAACTGATATAGCAAATTTACAGACACAGTGATACAATATTTATATATGTAGAAGAGAAACTGATCATTAAGACTAGAACATTCCGGAAAAGTTCATATGAAGCTAAGAAAGAAGCAAGGACTTCCCAGCTGGAGGAAGAGCATGCTTCCCACTGAGGGGGATGGAGAGCCCTTACCTGGAATTCCTTTGAATCATCACAGACAGGAGACCAGATCTTATACAGAGCAGATGATAGATAGATAGTTGTCAAATTAATGGGCATGAGGACCGATTAATAATTTGGCGGAAGAAAGGCAAAAATAAATAAATGGGACTGTATCAATGGAAAAGCTTCTACATAGCAAAAGAAACCACCAACAAAACAAAAAGGCAACCAATCAAATGGGAGATGTTTGCAAACAACAGCTCCAACAAGGGGTTAATATCCAAAATATATAAAGAAGTCATACAACTCCACACCAACCCATAAACAATCCAATTTAAAAAATGGGCAGAGGACCTGAACAGACAGGTTTTCTTTTCCTAAGAAGACATACAAATGGCAAGGAGATATATGAAACAATATCAACTTCACAAGCTATTAGGGAAATGCAAATCAAAACTACAATGAGACACCACCCTACACCTCTTAGAATGGCTATTATCAACTGGACAATAATAAAAAATAAAACTGGGCAGATAAATAAAGGGTGCATGTAGAATTGTTTTCACTGTAAGACTATAGTTTTGAACTTCATCCTTTAGAAAACGGGGGAGGACACGTTATGTTGGATGATAATGAGAGTCTGGGCTGGGGTGGCTGTGGAGAACAAAAGGAAATACCTCTGCTCATGAAATAGTGGAGACCTCTTTCAAGAACAAGTATGGTAAATATATTCCAACATAATGGAAATATTCCTATTCACCAATATCTCTTACAATTGAAGATAAACAAATATTGGAAGTAAAATGAATTTACTTCTATTTTAATAAATAAATTGTAAAGCAGTTTTGTTATTCAATTAATATTTACTGTCACTTACTCAGCTGCTCACATCTACTTGCATATATAGGAACTCACATGTGATTAGTGATAGATTCTTTTTTTTGAAATATGTGTGTGTTTTTTATTTCAGAGAGGAAAGGAGCAGGAGAGAGGAATAGACACATCAATGATGAGAGAGAATTATTGATGGGCTACCTCCTGCATGCCCCACACTGGGGATAGAGCCCACAACCCAGGCATGTGCCCTGACTGGGAATCGAACCCGTGACCTCCTGGTTCATGGGTCAATGTTCAACCACTGAACCACACTGGCCAGGCGGACAGATTCTTATAGAGTCTACACTGAAAAGGGGCACCAGACTTTGGTTACTTTAACAAAGAACTTGTTCTTCTCATTGTAAGGAAAAAACATGGAAATAATATCTTAGGCCAAAAAGATCATCTTTTACCTCAGCATTTGATGAAAGTAAAAGGGGAAAAAAATAATGAAACTATATTGGCTTTCTCCAACTCCTTTTTACTTTGAAATAAAAGGCACAGTCCAGAACTGTAAGATCATCCATTATTTGGACTGAATATAAGTTAATCTTTAAGGGAATATATTCTTGTTAATCCTGGCCTCCTACTATGATTAAAATAAGGCACATTGGTTACTTGCCAGCAGTCAAGTCTAACCCCACAGTCCAAGTGCATTGTATTGTTGTCTGACCTCTCACAGGGCAGCCAGGCTAAAGTAACATCCAAAAGTCACCCAGAGTTGCCCTTCAAAACCACTTGCAGCTACACGTTATTCAATCTTCACAGCGATGCTTTTGTGACATGGGTCAAGATCTCTTTATAGTCAACCAGGTGGCCAAGTCAAGTGACAAAAAAGTAGGGGTTTTAGGGCTTCATTCAGCTGCTCAATTTTCATTTCTTTGTTTATTAGACCAAAGTAGTAAGACTTAATCCAACTATGCATTCAAAACACATGATCATAAAAGATGGCTGTCTTGGCTGCAATAAAAATTTTAAACCAGAAAGATAAATAAAAAGATGTTTCATATAGCCATGGAGTTTGAGTTTATATAAAAGTATTTGTTAACACAATAACAATCTTGGCATTAAGAGCTTATATTTCTTAAAAGCTCTTCAGAGTTTAGAATACTTGCCAATACACTGCGGCAGATGCCGTATAAACCAGCCTACTGACTACTTTGCTTTTAAATTTCTGTGTTAATCCATATAGGAAGCCAAGAGAAGTGTTTTCTATGGGAAAAGTTGAAGTATCAAGGCCAAGTTTATGAATATAAAAAATAAAGCCAAGTACAAGAGCCCGGCTTGAAATAATGGGAAATAAATTGCTGTTAAAAAAGCAAGGAAAAAATAAGAAGGGTGGATTTTTCTACTTTTGATATCAAAATAGAAATGCTATTCATCATCAACTATTAAACCCCTGACTCCCCTCTCCCCAAATGTGTCAATTCTGAAGTATAATATTTAATGCCTATCAATGCAGTAGGGCTAATGAGATTATTTGTCTATTTAGATATCTACACATATACATTTACATTTAAATTCAAAACATACTATCATCTGATGCATTCATTTTTTAAAATGCCAATGTTTCATTTTATAGAGAGACACACACACAAAAATGTAAGGGAATAAGAAGAAGGGTCAGAAACAATGTGACACAGTAACAATGACACAAAGGACCCCGGGGAGCCATATGGACCTTTATCTATCTGTTAGAAGCCTGCAGCTTAGGAATTTAAGATAAATACCTGTCTCTGCTCTCTTTGTGCACATTCACAAAGCAACAGACTGGGAAGAGACACACCAGCTATCAAATTATTTTTCTTTCTTTTTTAAATGATTTTTTTTTCTTTTAGAGAGAGACGAAGGGAGAGGGATAGAGAGATAGAAACATCAATGATGAGAGTCATTGATCACTGCCTCCTGCATACCTCCTACTGGGGATTGAGCCCACAACCCAGGCATGTGCCCTGACCAGGAATTGAACCAGGACCTCCTGGTTCATGGGTCCATGCTCAACCACTAAGCCACACTGGTCAGGCCAAATTCTTTCTTTACTATTCAACAACACACTGTTTGAATAGCCATTAAACTGTTCTGTGCCTCAGGTTAGCCATATGTCAAACCATTGCATTACTTGATAAACTCTTAGGTTTCTTCTATCCCTAGGAGTCAGGAAGTATAGACTAAAATTAAAGAGATTTTTACTTACTTAAGTTGAATTCAGGAATTCTTCCAATAGCTAATAAATAAACTTTCAAGAAAAAAGGCCAAGTTTCAATATCAAATGCAGTATCTATCTTTGTATGTTTTGCCAAATATTTCCAAGAAGAAATGCAAGCATGTGTGTCTATTGTGTGTGTACGTGCATCTGTGGTATTTGCCCACACCTACATATATATAAGAGTACAAAGTAATGAAACAGCATATTGAATATGATATGAGCACAAAATATATACCTTCTCATATAAATATTAAGCATCTTAATTCTATGAGATATATCATTGGGCTTGTAAATGTCTAAGATGTAAATCATGGAAGTCATCAAAATACAACAGTCCTAAATCGAAGGCGGTTAAAGTCATATGTGTAAAAATTGGCCTGGTCTTATTCTACAATTGACGCATTAAGTAAAGACATTTAGGCTTATAACCTAAGCGTGTAGTCATTCCTTTTTAAAGTTGACCTATCCATGAAAAGTTGGAGTGAAAAGAGGGCCAATAAAAACATGATATATGAAAAATGCCTTTAAATGATGTGTTGCAAATATATTGAAAGAGGGCAAGAGATGATGAAATTAGAAGGCTGCTGTTGCAATAATCCAGACAAAAAAAGAAGGACAATATATTGGACAAGGGTATTGGACAAGGGTAGTCATGGTGAAGATGGAAAAATAATTTGTATTCTGGGTATACTGCCTTTGGAAATAGAACCAACAGGGTTTGTCCACAGACTGGGTGTGGACATGAAAGGAAGTGAGCAGTTATAAATAACTTCACTGTTTTTGGTATAAGTATCTGGGAGGATGGACTTGACTTCATGAGTCAGCAAAACGGTAGGAGGGGTAGGGCTGGGGAATCGGGGGGAATCAGGAGTCTGGTTGTGAAATTGTTTAATGTGAGATGACAATTAGATATTTACCTGATCATATCAAGGAGGCAGTGAGGTACACTGTCAAGATGTGGTTACTCCGGGAGCGAGATCAACGGGGTGGATTCATAATTGTGAGGGTCATTTGTCTCATGCAAGTGAGTAGAACAATAAGTAATGAAAGTATTTTCACTTCAACCCCATCCAACCTGTTAGCAGACATGTAAGAGATCATCTTTGCAAGCATGATGGACAGCTGCCTAGCGTAAGGCAAAGGAGCAGCCTTATCAATTCTTGGTACCATTTTTTTTCTACCTCTTCACCTTTAGACATTATTTGCCTTACATTATATCTCTGAATCCAGAGCTTGTTGAACTTCATTCTTATACAGAACAAGAGGTACGGGGTGATTATTGATTCCAAACAGAAGGAGAAAAAATAAAACAAAATAATTGACTACTATTCACTATCAAATTTAGTCAGAAGAGTGATCCCTAAAGAGGAAGATACCCGTTCTATATATATATAATTTTTTTTTTTGTTAATCCTCACCCAAGATATGTTTTCCATTGGTTTTTAGAGAGAGAGGAAGGGATGGAGAGAGACAGAGAGAGAGAAACATCTATGTGAGAGAGGCACACTGATTGGTTGCCTCCCGCACATGCCCCACTCAGGGCCATTACCTGGACTGGAATCAAACCCAGGACCCTTCAGACCAAGGGCTAACTCTCTATCCACTGAGCCAAACCAGCTAGGGCAAGATATGCTTTTAAATCATGTTCATTGCATCAGTCTAAATGTGTGTTCCTCCTGTTACTAGTTCTCACTTTTTCCTCTAACCTACCTTTACTTTCAATGTTTTCCTGTTCTCATCTAAGTACATTCAACTATGTGGGAATAAAATTTTACCTACTCCTGAGATTTCTGATGACTCATTAGCAGGAACGGTTTCATACACTTGATTAAAATGCTTTGTATTGCAGGCTATGGGATAAAAGCATGTTTTCTTATTTATGGAAAGATCCAAGTTATTCCTGAAATACTGGGAGATTATTTGAATATGTAGCTATTGCTTAGGATACCTCCTGTAAACTTCCAAAACATGTCTTTCAAAACCCAAATGTATTTCTCATCTAGTTTGTATAATTTTTTTTATTTAAGAGTTCTTTCTAAATACATATACAAATTCATAAACAGTGCCTGCTAGGATTAGAACTGCAACACTTTGTATTTCATACAAATTTTTTTGTGCCTGTTCTTTCATTTCATTGTATGCCCATTTATTTTTAATTAAATATAATCATTTCTCACCAGGATGCTTCTTTTTACTCAAGGATATTGCTTCTAAGTTCTTCAAACTGCTCAAAATCCACTCAACATTTACTAACAGTTGGATCCTTTCTTTGGAATGTCTCTAAAACAATGAACGTTTTATGTGCCAAATCAAAATATGCATACCACTGTCCCTAGATTTCCAAAGCTGTTTCTGATTACTGATCCGAACTCTCCTGTTCTTCATTAAAGGCTGAGCTTCTTTTAAAATGCTTATTTACAGCTCCCTGGTCTGCAGGGGCACACTGTAGATTTAATCACCTACAGCACCAAATCGCTTTTAACATTTGGCCAAGTAAGCATTAGGTAACTTGTTGGCTTGGGGGGAGGAGGGAGGGAGGGGGGGAGGGGTGCCGTGTTCCTACTGGGTGTATGGATAAGGTAGCCACAATCCAATATGCTCCATTTACTCCCAAGTAATATCAAGGCCTAATGAGCATCACATCCACATATCAAGAGAAGATGAAGATTTGGGTCCCTGGTTCTCAGACTTCATTAAGCTCAGTATTGTTTCATTCAGGGGCAAGTCTCTAATTTTAGAATGTTCTTTAAAGACAGATGAAAACAAACACGCTGTAATTAATAAAAAGTATTGCTTCTTTGTTTAATAGGTAGCATGCATTCAGCTACAGCTGTGAGTTTAAAAAGATACTTCCTGGGGGTAAAAGAAGGAGATAATTAAGTGTACTATAACAGAAAGTAATTCATTAAATTACGGTGAATTTTATTTTCTCCTGCTATAAGTGAACCAAGCAAGTGTTCACATTAATTTTGTATCTTCTTTTATGACTATGATCTATTACGTGAGGTTCTCATTTAAATTTTTGTCACATGATTAATATTATATTATTTACTCTATGTGTTTGCTGTATGTAGAGCTCTTAGCTCTACATCTACTATATAATCTCTAAAACAAATCTTCCCCTTTGGGATTGTCAGTTTATTTATTTTTTCTTACCCTAAATCCAGAGTATGTTTTCAAGGTCTCTTCTAAAAAGATAATCTTCATATGAGTCATAGAAGTTTAAGAACATCGCTGGATTAGTCTGGCTTCAGTGAGGTTAAACGCAGCAACACTACTGCCTACAAAGAGATACGATAAGCAGCTATAATGGGTATCACTCAACACAGCACCAAATATAAATCAAAACTAACAAACACCCTCCCCCACAAATCCTCTCAAGCTAAGTTCCTTGAATTTAATTATTATAGCAAATGGTAATATAACAAGAGCGTCTACTGTCAGGAAAATATGTTTAAAACAGATGTGAACAATACAAAGCATATGTAAAACACATGTGATCCACAGCGAGGTCACAGGACCCATTGAAAGAGCACATGTGCAGTGCGTGAACCACATGTGGACACATGTTGTGAAGTCACGTGTTTCTGTTCATTGCCAAGACTCATATCATATTCTAAAGAAATCAGGGGCTCTTAAATAAACTTTGTACTTCTTAAGGTAAACGGATACCTTTTTGTTTAAAATCCCTTAGTGTAGGCAGACAGGGGTCCTCAATTCTAATACTGGGCTTGAAAGTACTCAAATCCCTTGTTTCACTCCTGTTTTCCTATCCCATGGTGACTCACTTGATTATTCTAAGGGAGTCAAGATTTTATCCTTGCCCACAGCTAATTCTTTGAGGATGACAAAATAAGACCTAAGCAAACAGACCCTAAGTGTGTGAATTAGGAGCAACTGGGACTTGAATGGACTTTTTCTTTTCTTAAAAGACTCAAACTAGCGGGACATGATGCCTTATCTGGAATAAAATTAAAATCTTCCATACTCATAGGAAATCATAAAAGTGTAAAAATTCAAGGAGAATATTTACCTTATTTTATAATTTGGGGGATGAACATGTTTCTATAATTTGAGGTGAATTAAAAGACATACCTATACATGGAAATCAATACAAACATGTCACATGTCTTTCACCCTTAATTTCAATAGCATGATAACAATAACTGTACTTTATGCATAGGTATTCATTTAACCATAATATGAATATATTATTTCTTTATCCCCGCAATGAAGCACAACTGCATGATATTGTTGAAAGAACCTAGGATACAACAATAGAGAGGAGTCGACATTCCACTCCCTTAGCAATTAAACTTGTGGCTTAAAGAAACATACAATTGCTTACTTATATGTATGCTGTAAATTTCAGAAACTATTATATGCAAAATCATTGCAAACAGAAATATATTATATTAATATGTGTTCGTTATTTTCATCAACAATTTGCACATAGAAACGCTGAAAGGCAAGCCAATTATCTCATGACCAATAATTAGTAGGGCTAAGATGAGAAAATAGGGATTTCAATTTAAGATTCCTCCCTTATCTTTCAAAGGCAAAGCTGAGCAGAGCATGTTTCTCATTAACAGGACATTCATCCTGACCCTAAATCAACAGACATGCATTAATACCGGAGATAATCATGATTACAATAATGTCATATTCATTCATATTTATAGCACTTTGTTTTCCAATATAAAGCAGGATCTATATTTTTATTTGTCTCTTGCAATTTGTACAGTAGGTAAGCCAGAAAATTGAAAGACTAGTAATCTAATGTTCTGAGACTATAATAAGTGTGTTGTTTGAATTCATATATTTATTAAGAAACAAAACTAAGAATCTAACTCAACACCTGAAATTCTAACTCCAGTAGTTCTTTTCCATTAAGCCTAAATATGTAAATATATAATTGGAACACTCTCGATATTATGTGTTTATATACTCATATCCAAAATAACATTTCTAATGATGCTACTATTAAAAATGGGGGTGCAATGGGAGAAAATCATGGCCTTTAGGAGTAATTTTAGCACTGAATGGAACAAAACATTTTCCTTTGTTACTGTTTTGGCAAATGCACTGGACTGCCTAGCACATCCTGAAAAGATAAGAGACCTCAAGCTGCTTACTGCGCTTCAAATGTATCTGTTATTGCTTTTTAAAGCAGCATTCTATTACATCTCAAGATTTTAGAACTCTAGAGATATATTTTTTAGCTATAATTTCTTTGTTAGTATGATTTTCCCTTTAAACCAGGTTCACTGTCTCTTGTAGTTCAAGACAAAATTCTTGTATCACTTCCGTGAATCCTTCCTGGACTACACTACACAGAGTTGCTCAGTCTTCCAGTTGCACCTGCCACATCATGTTACGATTTATCTATTTGCATGTCTACACTTTACTCTACTATTTTGAAAATTTCTCAAGGATATAGTCATTATTTTTATTAGCCTTGTACCCACAGTTCTTGTAAGGTAATTATGATGAGTAAATAATGAATGAATGAATGAATGAATGAACAAATGAATGGTAGATATGTTGTCACTTTTCCTTTTTGTTATCAGTCCACTTAAAAACTCATATACGTCATTTCAGGTGCAATGTAATAATGAGCCATATATAGTAGTACAAAATTACTTTCACCCCAAAAGAAAATAGCCAAGCCACTGGATTTTTGTTCATTTCTCTTAAGTTGTCTACTTGTGCAATGTCCCTTTAAATAAGCAGCCAGACAAGTTGGCTGCCTCTTCTTTTCGATGATTATATGCTGTACATCATCTACCATAGTATAATATTTCAGGAGACACCTGCCCCCATGGCACTGAAAAGAATACTTATGTCAGGCTAACACAGAGAATTGTAGACAACATCACTGCATTGGGTCTGGAGTTACTTTTCTGGATTTTGACACTAGATTATGTACACACTTTCATCATACCCTGTATCTTCACTGGAAATACACAAAAGAGTAATATTTTGTCATTCCAATTTGCCACAACTCATTGACAGATCTCTATTAAAGATGTGGAACTGAAAATGTGATTCTCGCCCCTTTTCGTCTCATCTTAATGAGCCATGAGGAATGAGAATCACTCAGTATTTTGGCTGTACACTATCTCCCATGTGCGAGGCAGACACAGCGTCAGCCAGCCTTCCAAAGGGTATGCTGCTCTTGCATGCTTTCACATTTGATCAATGCAGATTTACAGTCCGCTGCGTGGTTCCTTCCCAGGTTGGGTCTTCTACAATAAAACAGGAATAAAGTTTCCAGCTCAGTCAGAACTGATTGCTCTATCCCCCCACCCCCATCTAATTCTCTCCCCATCACAAACTATGCACTTTCATATGACCCCAAATATGTTTATATGTTTTCAAACCTCCTCTTGTGCATCAGGTGAGGCACAAATTACCTTTGTACACAGGCATGGTTTGTCCAAACCAGACCCAACCTATCTCATCAGGCTTGCCTTTAACCACTTTCACTGCCCCCTCTTATTCAACTGTCTTCTCCAGCCACATGAAGTTCTTATGGCTTTTGAACTATGGTCTCTCCTTGTGCCTGGCTTGACCTATATCTACCTCTGCCTGTAACAATTCTTACTGGTCCTCCAATAACCATCTAAGAGATGAGCCATCTTGTGAATCTCTTCATGTTTAAAGGGTCCTTTCTACCACTGCTTCAGAAGACATTTTTACAGTGTAATAAAAGTATTTGCCTATGCATTATATTTTGCCCTCAATTGGAGAATTTATCAATGTAAGGAATTATGCCAATGCATATTTCATTCATTTAGTGATTAAAATGGTATACAGTAAGAGCTTGAAAGATTAAAGGAAGCAATGGAGGGAGGGAGCAGCAGATCTTATATGGAATGGAGACCTTAATGCACACATCTCAAAATAGGCTTTGATGAAAATTGAGAATTTGTCATTCTTAATCATTTTTAGATAATTCATTTTTAGATTTTAGATTTGCAGATTTTAGATTTTTAGATTGTAGATTTATAGATGTAGATTTTTTAGATTCATTATTAGGTAAGGGTGCCCCTGAACATAAGGATCCATACTATGAATTCTGAATTAAGTCTTTCTTCGCTCTTATAGAGCATTGTGTTTGTTTGGGGGAGGAATGGTTTAAGGTACAGCATGATTTTTTAACTTTTGTTTTTATTATGACATGATCAGATTCCAACATTGGATCAACTATTAAAAGCAAACAATCTTTTACTTATCTATTTTCCTTATGCACATCATGATCACAGCTGATTCATCACTGACTTTTGGCTTCCTTACACAATGTTGAATGTGGCCCTCATGAACCCATCTTGGGATGACATCACCCAGCAAAGCATAATGTGCAGTCATATATGCCTAATAAAACAGATAAATACGAGTGTCTGCAATGTGCAGGCTGTCCTGGAAAAGAGTAACTCAGTAAAATACCTGTGAGATCCACGTTAGTAAAGGTAAATCCTGAGGAAAATTCATAAATAGTTAAAAGTTTGTTTTTCTTTCAGTTTTTCTGAGGATGTGGATGCTATGAGTAGTGTGAATGTGAAACAGTTTTAATCTCTGAGAAATTCCCAAAGATGGGACTGTTCTCCTATGTGTCCCCAGACTATGTGACCCCAAGTGAAATTTCCACTGTCCCTAAAATAACACATGCACACATATGCACACACGCACAAACACATAATTGATAACAGAATAATTATTGATTTTGAAATCTAGTTTGTTACCAATCAAAATTCACTGAATTATGCACAGAAAGCTGCATGTGTACTTAACTGTGCCTAAAATGAGACTTGCTTTTTCCTAAAGATTGTTGCATTATTCTGGGAGATATATATTTATAAAAAACACACATTTAAATTACTTAAACCATATCTGGCCTTGTAGTTATATTATTGCAAATATTCCTTCAACACACGTTTCTAAAACCAGTGAGCACTAGATTGAGAAAGTACTGCTTAATGTAGTGTTGCTGCCTTTTAATCATCTCCACAGTCTTCAAAAGGATTTTCATTGGATCAAAATTTTAAATTGAGTCACTCGGCTAAGGTTCGTTCTCTTGGAACATGCCAGAGTTTTCCTGAGACCTCCATGCATATCTAAACAATTATAATGTGAGAAGGATGTGCAGAAGGCAACAGGAAGATGGTTTAACTTGATACCATTGGGTGCCACCAGGGCTTGTTGGAAAGCATTCTCACAAAAGAGGTTGCAAGAATCATTTCCGGGACAGTGCATGGGAATTAGGCACTTCATTCTGACTACAATAGTAGGAGTGGTGAGCTTAATTCCACCCACATATTTTTGTTAACTAAAATCATTATTTCTGAGCTGCAAGACTTCAAAATTCTGGTTCCAGCAGCAATGATATCTGCCAGTGTCCCATAAAGCTTTATTTCCCCTAGGTTCCCAGAATATGACATATTTGGATCATGTTCAGTTCCTCTCTTCCCCAGTGTACATTCATTCAGTGCATTTTTATTGTTCTCTTAATTATCTGCAGGTAGATATTAATTCCAGAATGTACAAATGGGCTCCATTGCGATTTCTCCACCGCACTTTATATGATAACATCCCTTATGAATGCTATTTACAAGTTTCCAGGCCGACGTGTGGTTGATCTAAATTTGTGGGACAACAGCATTCAGATATCTGCTTTCAATTTGTGTGCATGTTTTTCCCGGTTATTTTCCCGTTTTTATGGCCGTATTAATTGTTACCAGAAGTCTCTCTGAAATGACTGAGCAACCCAACAATGGAATGTAGCAGATTAGAAATTACCCCTTTGCTCCATCCGAGAAACGTGTTCATGCAGCCTCATCTTTATGTCTTGGGAACATTCCTGGAACCTTGCACCACTTGCTTCTCAGCCTGTGGGCACTAACTGACCACTGGGACAGGGACTGTCCTAGCGTGGATGCTTTTATCGACCCATTTGACACTTACGGTGCTTGCAGAAATGATGAAGCGAAAACTAACCCATCACTAAGGGAAACAGGACGTGTGGGAATTGGTATGTTTCAGCTCACTAAGTCTTAAGGCGTTAAGGCTAAGGATTAATCCAAAGAGTCTGTGGCTGGCATCTAAGCCAGATACAAGCAGCATGCCTCGGTGAGTTCGGCAGCAGAATGGGGAGCAGAGGGCCCTGCAGTCTAATCCCCAAGCATGGACTTACCAGTTAGTCAGGTTTATTTTTGTAAATGTCTTTTGACACAAGGCAATATTTTCTTTCATTAAAAAAGAGGACTAAAAAAGGTATATTTAAAATTGCTATAATTTGAAAACATAACTTAAAAGGATACGAATAAAAAACCATCATTTGTAAAACATGCAACTCTCATGGATCTAGGCTGGAAGACCCCCGCAAAGCTACAGTGAAGTCAATAGTAAGGTCTAGGATGTAACCAATTTAAAAGTATGGCTGGGTCTTTAGATTGAAATAAAGTGTAATTTGATCTAGTGAGTCAAGAAATTAGATGACAAGAAAATGCCTCTGAACCCTTCCTGGTGCAATATAGTTGTTATTTTAATATCTGTCACCTCTGTAGTCAGTTCAGGAGGATACAACGTTCCATTAATCTAGAAAATGGTAGCGTCTCTCTCTCTCTCTCTCTCTCTCTCTCTCTCTCTCTCTCTCTCTCCCTTCTTTCTCAATCCCAGCTGCATTTTAGAAACATCCAAGGAACTATTAAAAATATGAATGTCCAGACTCCATCCAGACTGATTTAGTCAGAATCTCCAGGGGCATGGCCCAGCCAAAGCTCGTTCTTCAAACCCCCCGGGGGGTGCAAATGAGAACATGTTTGAGGTGCTATTCAGCAGCTTGCTCAGTGTAAACAGCCGTATGATATATGTGGATGAGTGTGCATGTATCTACAAACAATTCCCAGCGTAATTCCAAGCTCCCGAGTAATAATTTGTTCCACAGTAATGTTGAGCACTCATTGCCAACAGTTTAGTAATATTGTTATGCTTGACTATTTTGTTCTTTTTGCTTCTTTCCCACTTTTCCTTTTCTTCCTTGACCAAATCAGAGGGGAAATCCCTCAGACTTTCTGAAAACATCCAGCTTGGTTGACAACACTCCACTTATGTGGAGAGAATTGTTTCTGCACCATGCTACTAAGGGACAATGGCTGTCAGCTTGGGCCAACCTCACTTTGTCCCGTCACAGGATACAACTCTCAACACCCATGTATAGAGTCAACTGCTATTGTCACTCAACCTTGAAATGAAGAGTCTTTCTTCCTTCCCTCCTCACATACAGGCTCAAAGCTGGCTGCATTCCCTCAGTACAGAAGATGAAATATGACAACATGGCAAGCAGCAATAAATGATGACTGCTAGTCTTTGCCCTCATGCACATTCCAACAAAGGTTCACTCAATAAATACTTAAGAAATATTTCCTGGCCCTATCCAGTTTGGCTCAATGGATAGAGCATCGGCCTGTGGACTGAAGGGTCGTTTGATTCTGCTCAAGGGCACATGCCTGGTTGTGGGCTCAATCCCCAGTAGGGGGCATGCAGGAAACAGCCAATCAATGATTCTCTCTCATCATTGATGTTTCTATTTCTCTCACTCTCTCCAGTCCCCTCTGAAATTAATAAAAATATTTTTTTTAAAAAAGAAGAAATGTTTCCTGAATGCCCGTTAGATGCATAAGAGAAGATCATGTTGTATTCCCTCAGGCAGCTCAATAAGTTCATACTCTGAGTTACTGTGGGTCCATGGGAAAGCCAATGATAAGACAGGATTAGAGTTGAAAGAATCTTATTAGGAGAAGGAGCATGAGAAGGGAAGGAGAGACTTCTGAACATGACACAGATCTAATGGTCATGCAAGGACAGAAGAAAGGAAGGGAGATTGAGGAGGAAGAATCTCAGACTACATTGCAGTTCCAAGAAAGGTTTTTCAAGGCCAATGGGACATTCCAGAGCCAAATCTTGTCTTGTGTTTGACAGGGGTGGTCTGATTCACTCACCCATCCAGGCTCTGTCCTGTACCGGGAGGAGCCTGCAGAAAGTCTGACAGTCACTGCAGCCATCAGTCAATTATGATCCACATAGGAGCAGTTCTGAGTCATGTTTTCAAAGCTACCCCAGTCCATCCCTTATGTTACACATAACCAATTCTTCATACCATTTGGAGGAACAGCTCCTCTGTGGTTCCTATGGCTCATTTTCCTGAGGGCAACCCTAAATGTGGAGTGTTAGTAATTGGAGAAGAGGTTTCTGCAGTCTCTTCCCAAACAGGAGAAGTGCTAGCTCTTGGGATAAAAAAGTAACACAAGCTAAAGAATTTAGACTATAAACTCTTAGAGTTCAGGAGTCTGCACAGTCCCATTCTTACTTCCAGGCATGCTTCCAGGACTCTCATCCCCACTTTCAGGTTCAAAGGTGCTCAGATCCACTCCAATAGATCTCTGATATGCTTCACAAAGACTTGACTGTGGGGGATGAGAGCCCTTTGGTCAGTTATCAAAGAGGCCTCTAACTGCTTGCTAATCAGCCTTGGTTTTTCATTATCTCTCTGCAAAATGTCAGTATAGACGAGCAGTAACCAGCACCTCTGCGGTATTTACAGGCATAGTTCCCATCATAGCTTACAAATGCCTGAATCAACTACAACCTCAAGGACACTTCCCTCCACCAGGATATTTCCCCATGTCTTAAGCAGGGAAATTATTAGTAAGTGGGTGACCACCTTGTGTTAGGAAGCATCTAGGCCCCAATTTCCACTCAGAAAGGTGTCGTTTTTCACCAGCATGGTGGACTGTAAATTGATCCCAAACCTCATCTGGCCACTAGTTTTCTTGAACTACTGTAATTACCAATTACATTAGAGTTCTCCAAAAAGCAAAAGACAAAATGGGGTTAGGGGTGAAAGTGACCTGGAGGGACAGCTGAGAAAGTGGAGAGAACCTTTGGGGTTATGATGTAAATATGAGTCTCGTGTAAGTCAATAGTGATGCAATGAGGATTGCTGTAGGAGGTGCCATGATTGGAAGCCTTACTTCAGAGAAGGCTGTGGCTAGGGAACTGAGTGTTCTGCAGAGAGATCTATGCCTTAGGAGCCTGGCTTTTCACTGGGATGTGTCTGCCTTATGCCCCCATCATGTTCAGTCACTGGCTGGGAAGAGGACATGGAAAACATACCCTCAGTGCTAAGAAAACATGCCCTCAGTACTAGTGCAAGTGATCCATGGGGGCAGCAACTGGGATCTTTGGGCACTGATGTTCCTCAGAGCATAAGATCTGACCGGTGTATTTTCATAACCACTTTCCACACGTAGGTGTGAGTAAGTTGTATTCACTTAGGTCCCTGATATTAAACCAATGAAGGAAACTCAAAAGGCTCCAAGTAAATCAAATTGCTGGTTTCTACAGGAGAGCTCCGTGGGAAATCGACGTATCTTCTGCACCGAGAAGCATCCACATTAACTTCTTACTCTTGGTGAGACTTCTGGGTCACACGTATTGAGGAGAGAGAGAGAGAGAGAGAGAGAGAGAGAGAGAGAGAGAGAGAGAGAGAGAGAGAAGAATGTCACTTGACACATATTGGGTTTGTGGTACTAGAGGGGAACTGAAGGATCTAGAAAATGTCAAAAAGAGTTGGAAGAATGGAATGCAAGCTGGATAGAAAATTCAGGAGAAGTAAGTTCTTTCTATATCCTCTCATGGAGGTACCTTGGTGGAACACTTAGTTGATATAAAAACCCAGAGGAACCACATAAATATAGTGTGTGGGAGGGGGCGGTAAGGAGGGCGCCATTTAGCATCACTAATTTAGTCTCATGAATTACAATAATTTGAAAGTTGATATGCAAAAAGTAACATAAAACAAAAATAACACTATAATTTGTTTAGATTATTTTTAATCTCATAAACTGTTTATGTACAAAACCCTAAAGATACCATTAGCTGCTAAGAATCAGTTTTCATTCCTCAGTGGACATATTTTTTTTAAAAAAAGATATGGAAGAATCACCTTCAAATTTCTCATCTTGACCAGCACATTTGAGTACCCACAGGTAGAACACACCCAATATTTCTGTTTTAAGAGAGAAAACACGTACCATTAAAAAAACCTTTCATCACTCTAAACACCACAGAAAAATCTAGATCACCACATTATAATGTGAACGAATTAGTTGTGGTCCAGAGAACAGTCCAGAAAAGTCTTTGTAATGCTAGTAACACCAGCAAATTCTTTTTATGAAACACATATAGGTATTCAGACATATGTATAACTACATCTAAGAAATTATTAAATAAGGTTTTTTTATTTGAAATAAGAGCACTGGTTTATGAAAAACCCTGCAAAAGACTTGTAATGCAAGGGTTTTGAGATAATAAAAAAAAAGCCACAAAACCATTTCAGTCTTAGAAATAGACAGGGCAAATGCAAAATTCAAAAGTTTTAGGTATGTAAATGAAAACAGCCATCCTGAAGGGGGAAAGGAGAGAAACCAGTTAAAAGTATCTTCTCAAACACTTGAGGGTGCCCTGGGATGAACCATTTAGAAAGCCCAGATCAGAGAGGTCTCTGAATGGAGATCAAATTTTATCAAAGCCTCCTACTTGGTCTGCAAGTGGAACAAAAGACATAGTTTAACACATGCAGAAATAATGAGGGTTTCAGATTTCTAACCAAGGCACCAAAAGATATACTCTAGTCTCAAATTTCAAAGCGTGGGAGTTCACAACTGAAACTCCACCACCACCACTCAGAAATTCCATACGCAGAATCCGAAAAAGCAGAAACTTCAGTCACTCTCTCATTGCATTTCTATAGTGAGAAGAAAATATATGCTGGATCTAACAACCTATGAGAAATTTGAAAATGCCAGTCTTTGTGTTGATTCACCAAAGAAGTCAGTTTATTCTATAGAAAATGAGACTTGACTTGGGGTAGTGAACACACAATATAATATACAGATGATACATTGTAGAATTGCACACCTGAAACCTATATAATTTTATTAACCAATGTCACCCCAATAAATTCAGTTAAAAAAAGAAAATGAAACGAATTACTCCCTGAAGATACTCAAAATGCCTACATTCAAAATACTGACATCCATCACCTAAAGAGCATATTTCAAAGTTGCACATTTGAACTTGTGTCGTGGGTGATGCTAACACTTTACAATAAAATACAAAGATGTAAATAAATTTATAAATGTAATTATTAAAATAGCAAAACGTTTTTTTTTCTTTTCTTTTTAATGAGATCCTAAAAGTAACTTTGCTCTCCTTGTTTATTCTGATTAGAAGCACAGAAAATGAAATCTACATCATGTGAATTGATCTTCCCTGTGTTAGCTAGGTGATCCAATCAAATAAATCTCAGTTTCCACACATTAAAACTGAGGCTACTATTATCACCTGCCTTGTAATAATATGTGAAATGAAAATGTTATAACTAAACTACATCATGTACTGGATGCTTTAAAAATGTAGTCATCATTAAATTGTTATTAATCATTAAATTGCTTCATTGAGGATGGAGCAATTTGAATGTTCAGTTAATCACATAATGACTTCTATATTAAAAGATTACACATTTTTAACTTTTTTTTTGTTGTTAATCCTCACCCGAGGATTTTTTTTCCCCATTGATTTTAGAAAGAGTGAAGAGGAAGAGAGACAGAGGGAGAGAGACATCTATGTGAGAGACACATTGATTGGTTGCCTCCTACATGCAGCCCGACCCAGGTCAGGATCAAACCTGCAACCCAGGTACATGGCCTTGACTGAGAATTGAACCCGAGACACTTCAGTGCAAGGGCCAATGCTCTAACCACTCATCACACCAGCCAGGGCAAGATTATGCCATTTTCATATTTCAACTTTTATGAAGTAGTATCTTGATTGCTTAAATGTTGGCTATATTATGACCAAATGCCAATGAAACAACAGTTAAGAGTTAAATCCACTCCCACCTACTCAAACTAAGATAAATCCAACTTGATTGAATTATGTTATTTCCTTACTGGTCTGATGCCTAAGGACTCAATTATATGTTTCTTAGGTTGCTGTTAAAAATTTTATGCTATGCAATTTTTTCAATGGATAAAGTATCTTGCATTTATTTCTATCACTATCTTTACTATAATATGTTAAAATTTTTCCATATTTATATATAGATCTTCCATATTCTGGTAGGCCTTGAATGGAAGGACCATCTCATCTATTTTGTCTGTTCTAGGAGGCTATTTCACACAAAGTTATTGCTCAATACATGCTTATTTATTAAATAAAGGAGGGCACTCTGTGTCCACAGAAAAATAAATTTTTCCTTATTGTTTCCAAGAAAAATTTTATTACTTTAATTTATAAATACATATATTATATAATTCTTAGTGTCATTTGTCTATACGTTAAATATTGAATCAAATAGAAATGAATTATCATGAATAACTGTGTCAGTGCATTAACACAGATACCTGTTCCACACTTTTTTCCATTTTAGCCTCAATGTTTTTTTGAATATTGATATTTATAGGGAAAAGTCCTATGAGTGACTGACAAATAAAATATATTTACCAGTGTAAGGTTATAGCAATGTCAAAGACTAAAAGCTAACTCGTAATGCCAATTGATAAGCTTTGATTGAATTCCATTCCATTCAATTCAATTCAATGTTCAGCTCACATCACCTGGACAGCATGTATTGAATATCTACTGTTAGAAATACAATCTGGGGGATGGGGGGCACTAAGAAACACAAATATAAGAAGTCATTACTAAAAAAACACTTAGATCTCTCAAAGTTTGGTTTTGAAACATGAATCTCCTATTTTAACATTATGTTAAATAGATCATTAATAAACTCAACCAATAGCTGGTGAGGTCATTATGAATTTTACAAGTATGCCTTCAATACTGCAATGCAGCATGTAAACAATTATGAAGTATTAGAGACTCAGTGCACGAAATTTGTGCATGGGGTGGGCGGTGTCCCTCAGCCTGGCCTGCATCGACACCAGCATCCCTGGCCCTGGCCTCTGGCCTGAGGCCCCTCCCCTCCCCTCCTTCCGTGCAGCCAGGGCGGGGACACTGGGCTCGTGTTGTCAGGGCGATGCCACCAGCGTCCCACCCCAGCCAATATGGGCGCCACCATCTTTGTCACAGAGTGATGGTTAATTTACATATTACTCTTTTATTAGATAATACATGTATAAACATGGTGATGTAATTAATCTATGGACAAATCCGTGTGATATCAGATTTGAGACAAGAAAATAGAGCAGTGAGTTTTACCCCAATGTGTACTCACTTTGGAGCTGCCTCCCACTGTTTTGGCAAGACTTTTCAAATATTTTCTTGCTCCATCATCTTCCAACAAGAAAGCCAATAGCTGTGGCCAAGGCAACAATTTTGGCAGTGAGAGTGCCCAGATGACAACCTCTGGAGTATCTCTCTCCAGCAGTAGCAGTGACATCTGGACCACAATCTACACTTGAGAATATGTTGGCTCAAGTCCACACCCACAGCTGTAGAGCCATCTCGAGTGCTCTCTTCAAGTAGGGAAACATTATCATGACAGTTATGTCCTCATCCTGTGATTAGGAGTTTATTCACATTCTGTGTGTGTGACTTCATAATTGTTCTGTGTGTGTATGTTTTTTAAGTAGGATTAAGACCACAATTTATTTAGAAAAAAAAGAGAAGTACACTTTATGTTTGCATTGCACTACATTTAGTTTTGTATGTATATTCAAAATGTCCCAAAAATGTATACACACTTTGAGTTATTATAAAGTGTTTATTAACATACATTAACATACAGTTCATTTTCAAAATTTAAAAGATTCTATAGAAATGAATAATTTTTTTTGTCAACACCTGTTTTCAAACTGATTACCATTCAGTCCAGGCACTGCTGATAACACGAAGCAAAGGAATATCAAACATCAAGAATCATTTCATTTGATATTTGTGTGCCCGCAATTTGTCAACTGTTAATCGTTTTATACCATAAACTTTATATTTCATGTTTCTCCATAAAAAAGTCTAGTGGGTAAATTTTCTTTGTTCAAAGCAATAGGCCCAGTTGGGGTCAAAGCACAATTTCAAATGATTTCAGTGGGGTGAAGTTTCAGTGTCTACAATGCTCTTCAGATTAGTCACACTGATGCACTAGCCAGTCGGTGACCTAGGCAGTGGTCTTTCTTTAAGTTTAGTTCTCAACATCTGCTATTTAGGGTCAGACCCATCAACATACAATACCTGAGTAGTACAGAAGTTTATATATAAATCAAGGGGGTAACTTTCCTAAACTACCCCCTCCCACAATCTCTCTGGTATTTTCTGGTACCCTGGGCTCCCTGGGTATTTTTGGTTCTCTGAGCATCAGTCTGGGGGGGTTTGTTTTACCCTGTTCTGCCATGTACTCCCCACAACAGTGGGACAAGCAGGGAGAAGTCAGAGAAAAAATAACAGCAACACAGCACCACACTCTTGAGACCATAGCTCCTTCCATTAGAATAAACTTTTCTCTCCTTCTCACTTGCATGCCCCATGACACCTATGCCATAGGGCCCTACTTGGTGGCTGAAACACAACAAAATAGAAAAAAATGAAAAGAAAACAACAATGAAGACTTCTTGCACTCTTCCTGAGTGTTAGAGGACCCCCTTCCAAGTTCTCACAAAAGAACTACAGGAGGTATGTTGGAGCTTTTCTCTCAGTGTCAATGCCCACTCCCACGTTCCCAATCGCATTGAATCCAGTCCATAGAATACTGCAAGGAAAAAATAGTAAACCCACTGCCAGTTTGATATGATTTTGAATTCTACTCTTCCCCAATTTGCTGGCTACAATTTGCTTTCAGAGTCCTCAAAGAGTATCTCTAAAGCATTTCTATCCAGGCTTTATAGCTACATTGAGTGGGAGAGGCAGTGTTCTTATTTTATCTCATCCAATATGTTTTTCTACTCCACCTATGTCTTCACCCATAAATCTAGTTGAGAATCGTATGTGGTGCAGTTTCTATTTCAGCAAGTTGTCACCATTGGTGTTCAAACTCTAGTCTCACACACACACACAAACACACACACACTCCATCCCCAGAAGTACATGAATATTGTTTAATACAGCTTCACACAGGTCTCCCTTATTCTTTTCTGCCAGGGTGTAATCTGAAGACAGTTCAGTTAATCCATTGGGAAAAAATAATCTGCATCTAAGCAAACCCTTTTGGTTATGAGAGTGTCTGGTATAAGTGATTTTTCACTCCTTTTTTTTTCAGCATGCATGCCAACTTTTTCCTGGAATTGAAACCAATTTCCTCATGAAAGGATAACCATAGGAGTCCTCTCTCCCCCATCCTCCATAGTGGAATGCATTGGCTCCAGGTCACAACATTCCTGCCAGGAAATGTACTTTTCTGAGCTACGATTGTTTGCAGAGCATATGATTGTAGCCTGCAACTTGAAGACCTCCATGTCACTACTTTCTGTCTCAGTATTTGACAAATTAATCACTGTGACTAGTTTGGCTGAATGAACAGCCAGAATGCCGAGTCTTCTGGGGGTTAGGCGATTCAGAAGACCTTGGAACATTTTTGGGCAATGATTACTGAAATAGCTGATCCCGTTACTTAAAAAGCTTTATAGAGCAGTGACATTACCAGCAAGAAAACAAAACAAAACCTTAAAAACTGGTCTCCTTTGGATCCAAAATATTTATTTTTAAGTCACTTATTTTAAAGGACATGACATATTCAAAATCTCTTTCTTCTTAGTGTCTTCATATTTCATCACCAAGCTACAGTATTTACAGGACATTTGGAAAGGGTTATAAACAGATTTTTTGGTGTCGCTAAATGAACACAAAGCATCAGCGAAAGCAAAATCATACTTGTTGGCACCAAAAAATATAGTCATGTTTCACATAGCTTTTTTTTCTTAATTGAAAGAGAAAATTATTTAAATTCCAGGATGGTTTGCATACATCGTAATAAAAGGTGTTGAATGAATAATATTGGGAAATTGAGTTTATCTATAACACTCCTGATGTTTAGCTTTTCTTGCATACATACACATGTTCATGATCATCGACTACTGATATTTTGCCAGTAGAAGAGAATGTTGATTTTATTTACTTAATCTAACAAGGAGAGGAAGTGTGATCTTGGGAGAACTCAGACCGGGACATATTTTAGAATAAAAAATAACTATTTTTGGATTTATAGTTTCATTTGTGGCTTATTTTCAATCAAATTTAAAGTTTACCTATAATGTATATCTTACTTCTTGATATATTTTAGGGCCTAAACTGAATCTTATCAGAGAAATTGAAACATGTGGCAGAGATTGCTAGTGCCTTATCCAATACCCCTCTTCTGTTCTTTCTTTTATTATGGGTTCCTGAAATTTTAAGCAAAAAAAATAAATAAATAAATAAAAATTCTAGCCTTGAGAAAGGCTCGCAAATGTGTCTCTAATGGCAAATTCCTTCTTTGACTTTGGCTAATTTCTCCCTTCATCCTGCAGGGATTGCAGGCATGCAGAAATCATCTTGGGAGCACAAAGAGAGCTCACAAATGGAAACCACGGGATAAGGATGGGACAGGAAAGACATAAGGAGCCTAGGCCAATGAGGTCATTGTGAAAGCTAGGATGTAATTTTGTTATGAGTAATTGGAAGAAAGTACTATTTTATTGAAGTTATCGTTACTTTGTGCCCTTGTTGTTCACAGCCAAAGACATTTTCTCCCAGATAAAAAAATATATACGGTTGACCCTTGAACAACACAGACTTGAACTGTGTGGGTCCACTTACACAAGGATTGTATTTTAATAACTATACAGTCGGCTCTCCATATCCTTGGATTTCGCACCCATGGATTCAGCCAACAACTAATTGAAAACACTACTTTCTATTCTCAGCTGGGAATCCACGGATGTGGAGCTCAGACTCTATGCATTGCTCTACACCGTTTTATATAAGGGACTTGAGCATCTGCAGATTTTGGTATCGTCTGGAAGTGTCCTAGAATCAATTCCCTACAGGGACTGAATGATGACTGTCATTAAGTTTTGTGGAAATCAAAAGTTGTTTGTGGATTTTCACCTGTGCATCAGTCAGTACCCCCTAACCCCTGCATTGTTTTAAACTGTAATATTTGAAGGTAGTGTGCTAAATAAAAGGTAACCAGAACAATATATGTGATACAATAAAGGGATAAAGGTAAGAAAATTTCCAGATTTCTGATTTAGTAAAGTTGACAAATTTTGATATTTTTAGGTTTAAATTAGTGGTGATCATTAAAAAAAAGCATTTAAAATACAGATGTATCAGATCAAGTGCAGAAGAATGAAGGTTTAGAGAAAATAGAGGAGAGTGTGCTTTTAAAGAAGTCAACAGCAGGAATGGGAGATTGGATGGGGTGGGGGTGGAAGGTTTTCATGAAGAAGGGAGTAATTGATCAACAGTGGGAATTGCTAAAGCTAAATCAATTGAGATCTAGACTACAGTTTATTACATGTGAAAGAGGTTTTGATGACCAAGCATTGTGTTTTTCTGTTTCCTGTTCCTACACACATCCAGACCAAATTTTACTCCTTTGTACTGCTCAATTTCACTTGGATTCTAATTTTACTTCATGTATCCATGACCCACTCTGCCAATCATGAGGGAGGATGGGAATAGCTCATGGAGGATTTCTGAACTCCTGGCAGCTCAGAAGTCAGCAGGATCAGAATGTCAGAATTTCTCTGCCCTACTGCAGCATATCACTTGACATTTAGCAATATTAGCCTGGATCTTTAACAGGATTTAAAAAAAAATATTTTACATGACCCATTCGCACTTACAAATCTCATTGCTTTAATGAAATCATCATTGGATAGACTATTTGGAGCTATGAGACTTACTTAGGGAAACATACCAACTCCAGTTTGAGAAAAAATACTTATTTCCATAAATTAAGTCCAAACAAATATCCAGTGTTTGAAAGGAATAACTTGTAACTGTTAATTGTTGTATGGTTGGAGAATATAGATATAAAATATTAAGTATATATATTGGAGTGACACATAATTTACATAGTTACTTTAATAATGAATGTATAATAATGATTATAATATATATTAACTTAAACATTAAATTCTTTTCTAACTTTTTAATTCTTTTTGTGGTTAGTTTTGAAGGAAAAGAATAATATTTTCTCTCAGGAAAATTATATATATACTAAAGGCCAAGTGCATGAGATCCGTGCACTGCGGGGGAGGGGAGTCCCTTAGACTGGCCTGCACCCTCTCACAGTCCAGGACCCCTCGGGGCATGTCGCCTGCTGGCTTAGGCCAGCTTCTGACTGAGCAGAGCTCCCCCTGTGGCAGTGCACTGACCACCAGGGGGCAGGTCCTGCATTGAGTGTCTTCCCCCTGGTGGTCAGTGTGCATCATAGCGACCAGTCATTCCTCCATTCGGTCGATTTGTATATTAGCCTTTTATTATATAGGACTAGAGGCCTAGTGCACAAAATTCATGCATGGGGAAGGGGGGTCCCTCAGCCTGACCTGCACCCTCTCCAATCCGGGACCCCTCAGGGGATGTCCAACTGCCGGTTTAGGCCTGATCCCACAGGGGTTGCAATCTGGGACCACTGACTCCTAACCACTCCCCTGCCTACCTGATTGCCCCTAACCACTCTCCCCTGCTGGTCTGATAGCCCCTAACTGCCTCTGCCTCAGCCTCCGCCACCATGACTTTGTCTGGAAGGACGTTCGGAATAACGGCTGGAAGTTTGTTCGGCTGTCCAGTCTAATTAGCATATTACGCTTTTATTAGTATAGATAGTGTTTCTTTTCTTTTCACTTTGCACTCTACTCCTTAATCATAGTGATATTTTAATTAAAGTAACATAATCACTAAGTCTTTTTAAATCCATTAACATCTTGCTTCCGTAAAATGTGTAATATATAGATTGTTAAATAAGTCTTTTCTTTAGTCACAGATTACCTTTCTGAGATTAACCCTTGACCTTAATTTTCCTAATTTATGCTAACCTCCTTAGTGACTCATAAATAATAAAATATATATATTTCTGTATCTATATCACCTACATGCATTGTTTTCTCCTCAGCCTATTGTTTCTTTAGTCCACAATGCCTTATATCTCCCTTCCTTAATTGGGGAAATATGTTTATGGGCTGGGAATGAGATGATATTAAGGACTTATTGTTAATTTTCAAGTAGGCTAATAGCATATGTTTGTGTAAGAAAGTATCCATATTTTGAGAAATGCATATTGAATTAGGTACTGCTGCAAAAGCATAATATCAGAAGTATGGTATACAAATGGGCTACTTAAAATGTGGTCCTTAGACCAGTAGCATCAGTCTTATCTGGGACTTAATAAAAATGCATAATCTCAGGCACCACCAAGACTTTTGCATTCTAGAATATTCTCTAGTGATTTTTATGGAAATTAAAATTTTAGAAATTCTGATTTTATAAACTCCCACAAAGAATAAAAAAGAGAAAGAAGGTAAATGGAGACAAGGTGGCAGGATTTACATAAGTGTTAAATTTGAAAATGACTTGCCTGACAAAAGCCATTGTACCATTTTTCTTACTTCTGAATGCTTTGGATATTGTCATAATTAAATATAAAAATACAAAAAGAGATAGAATTCAAAGTCCAACAGAAACATTTGGATAATTTATTCCATATCTATTCTTACTCTTGCTCTGAAATCTATATAATTCTAAAATTCAATTCTGCTGTATTGATGCTAAAGAGACATATGTTGCTCTGCTACTTAAAATATATGTTGTGTTGGAAAGCAGGAAATTCTGATAAATAAGGCTAATTTTCCCTGAAACATGATAACTGGAAAATTATGTCATGAAATTACTAGAATGTTTAGCATTAATGTCTGAACACAAGTTGTGGTTATATGATAATATAATTATGTTTAAAACATAACTGTAAAAATAGGATATTTTCATTAAATACTTGGCAAGAATAAATATTAAGTCATAGTGTATTTTAATTTTTATAGAGTCAATGTCATAATCACTGAAATAGAATTAGCTAACACTGAATTAGATAATGCTTAAAATATCAGAAAATAATCATCAAATTGTATTTTTTTGTGTAGAGATAACTGTGAGGACAAAATCATTTTGTGTTAGGAATCTGTAAATGTACTTTCTGGATGACATTCTAAATTTATCCCTTGTATTTGAAAGCATTATTTTGTTCACTAATATTTTTAATTATTATGATAAGGTAAATATTTACCCAGGAAAATGTCTAACTTTCCTTCAAGTAATGTGATGGACATATTTACAGAAAATTATCACTAAACTCTATATTCAGGGAACTAACTGATCAAATTGGAGCCAAGAGTTTTAATTGAGTCTTCTAGATTAGCAGTGGGGTTTTTTTTGTTCGTTTGTTTTCTATAAGGAAACCTTAAACTTTTATTATAGACCTCAAAGATCTTCAGTGGATTTTTTTGTGTGTGTTTGTGTGGGGGGTATATTTATTGATATTTTATGTATTAAATGTTAAATTTTTAATTAATTATAAAGTAAAAATGAAGAGAACATTATATTAAATAACATATACTTTAAGAATAATGGCTATATTTGCAAGAAGAAAAATATTAAGAATAAAAGTGGCATTATTTACAAATCTCTTTAACTTCTGGCTCAATGTCTATTTCTGCATTCAACTGGTTGTGATGTGCACAACATGGAAAACTCTATTTACCAAAAAAAAATGGCAGTGATGTCTAAGTATTATTAGGAAAATTGTTTGAACTCATGGACCCCAAGAGTCCCTGAACCAGAAGGAGAGATGAGACACAGCGCTCATCTTGCTTTTGAGGAAGCATTGGGAAAAACTCCTTGCCAGATGTCACTGAAGTGGGTAAGACAAAGCAGCTACGTCTTTCATGAGTTGTTGAAGGTCAACAAAGTTAGTTAAAATTCAGAGAACAAAATCATTTTGCATTAAGCATCCGCAAATGTGCTTTCATGAGCTACGTCTCATGAAACATAGGTTAGTTTCATCTGAAACATCTGGAGAAATGGGAGGGAGAAGGAGAAGAAGTAGAGGAGAGAGAGAGAGAGAGAGAGAGAAAGAGACAGAAACATATAGTGTACTGAAGGTAAATGTACAGTTTGGAGAGTTTAAGCAAGTTTGTAACTGCAAAAAATACAAAAAATAAGTGAAGTTCCTTCAGATAAATGAAGGAATTCACATTAGTACACAGAATATTGGAGGACACAACAGAAGATCAATTCCAGTCATGCATCACTTAACAATAAGGGACTTTCTGAGAAATGCATCAGTAGGAGAATTTGTCCTTGCTCAAACTCCATAGAGGTCATCTACACAAACCTAGATGGTACAGTTCCTCAGCAAACACTTCTGGGCAATGCCACCCTCATCCACACCCAATTTCAACTCTATATACAAGGTTTTGTATTATCCGAGGTTTCAGTCATCCACTGGGGGTCTTGGAATATACCCCCTGAGGATAAGTGGTCTACTGTAGTTCACAGAAATTTGTATCAGTAACAACAACAATAGAAATGACAATAAAAATCACCCTGGGGGACCAAATTTATATCACACTACCAGCTTTTTACTTTGCTTCATAAAAACTGTAAAATAAAACTATCATCAGCATCATTAGAATGAAAAAGGGCACTCGACTCTCAAAAATAGAATATTTTATTTACCTTAATAAATTTAGCCATTATAAAAGGATTCCTCACAGCATCATCCTTCATTTCCTCAACACAGACTGATATTTGGGGATTTCTGTTGTAAGTTATTTGAGACTGGGACAATGTTATTCATCTCTGCAGCCTAGTATAATGCTTGGCAAAAGGTAGAATTTTTTTAAAATGCTAAATAAGTGATGTAATCCAGGTGCTCAGTCCTGCAGGTCTTAAAACTTTAAATTAATATTTAATTCTCTGAGAAAGTCAGATAATTTTTGAGTGATTTCCAGATCTTGCTGAAGTGCCAGCCCACATTTCCTTATCCGGTAGGAGGGGGGGGGGGGTTGGGGGGAGGGGGGTAGGGATAATGGATGGCTCTACATTCCAAGCTTCCATTTCTTTTAAATATTCATGATTTTGATCTTTATCATATTTAAGGTTTGCTAAACTATTTGAGGTGATCCATTCTCTTATTCAAATTACAGATTTGACATAGCACACTGAGTATATTAACATATAACTTACTGATAAATGCTAATATCTGAAGCATCAATGTAACCTGATTTCCATAAAATGAACATGAGTCATAACTTTGAAAACATTAAAACATCTAATGAGGGTTAGGGTATTTATACAATAGTGCCTAAAACATTTCTCTTGATGCTTTAAGGCTATTCTCCTAGAGGATGGTAATAGGAAAATTGAGAGAAAAATTAGAATCTTAATAATAAATTAAAGAGGGATCTATATATTTGGATATTTTGGAAAACCAATTCACCGTTATAAATTCAGATAAATGGCTATGATAGCTTTAATGTAACCCAAATTATAATAAAGAGTTCTTTGGAATAAAAGCAACGGCTCTATATTCTACCTGTGGAAAGACAGAAAATCCGACTTCATGGAAAATTTGCCTCACGGGCCTGTGATAGCTTGCGCCTGCCCAATGCAGAGGACCCTAAGTAAGAACTATCCTATCATCTGTACATCAGAGGAGAAAGTACCTGTGTGCTGTGTTGATAGTCACTCTAAACAAATATTTATACAGCTGAGATAAGAGATATAAAATGTCAGTTCCCAATCCACCCATGATGGCACATAGAGCAGACAGATGACAAAGTCTGGCTCGGGTTGTAAAGGCTTGTGAAATACTTGAATCATATTTTGCAACCCTTGAAAGAATTCAAGTTGGAGATTAGCAGAAACCAGGCTCAGTTCTGTCCATAATCCCCTTTATCTGTCTTCCAGCCAACCAAATGAAAACCTTAAAGCCAAACTGACAAATGCACTGTGAAGGGCCTTCTCCTGCATTTAAGGGAAAACTAAAACTGCCTTAGAACTTATCTTTTATATTATTACTGTTGTTTTGTTGATTGTGGAAATAATGAAATAAATGCCTAAATGACACTATTTGCTGGATTCTTTACTATATGTAACATTCAAAAAATTAACTTCCTTCATGTTACACTGGGTGTATAACATAAACACTTGCAAAGAACAGAAATCAGTCTCTGTAAAGATAAATGACTTAGTGGTGCAGAAATCTATTATTTTAAGGCCAGGTGATAGGATCCAATAAGGGGTAAAAGTGTTTCAGGACAGTGTCTCTGTTACAAGTAAAACTTGGAAGTAAATAAGAAGGGGGGAACAAAGAAGAAATGATGCTAGTTAGATCTGTAGTATAAGATTATTCTATGCATATGAGACAGATGGGAACCCTGCATGAAGTTGCACATAGGAAAGCACTCCTAGTGACTAATCAAGCTATGTTCTCCAAGCATCGACATTTCAAGAAAGGGAAAGGGTATAACGAATGCAAGACTCATAACATTTAAGTTAATTGTAAAAAGGAGGACGAGGAGGAGGAGGAGGAGGAGGAGGAGGAGGAGGAGGAGGAGGAGAAGGGATAGAAAGGGAATAGTAAATTAGATAGGCTGAACTCATATTAGAAACCCTTCCTCCTAATCTAAATACATAATCATGTTGACTAAAACAGAGAAACAAAGAGCAAAAGAACAAACAATAAGTGAATAAACTTAGTAGTGAGTAGGAGCTAAAGCCAATAAATTCAAGAGGAGACACATCTGTTATCTTCTCCAAAAGACAATAGAATGGTATCATCAAAATGCTAAGGACATATAGCCATCCTAATTAACATGCTATATCTAGTTAAAAATCACTCAGGAACAAGAAATAAAGACATATTGATTTAGAGAAAAAGAGGAATTACCACACGCAAACCGTAACTGAAAGCAATGAGTAAAAGAGTGGTGGCAGCTATTGAAATCATCAGAGGAGCATTAAAATATATTTTGATGCCTGAATCCAATACCCCAAGATTACTTTATTAATTATTCTAGGGTGAAGCTTGAATATTGAGTTTTTAAAACTTCTCATAGGCTGCTCATGTGTGTTAGCTGAAACTGGAGACCATTGTACAAGGGATATTTTTTGATAAAAAAATAAAAACAAAGGGTGCACTGAACAGTGATGAGCAAAGAAATTAGTAATTTGAGGATAAATTTAAATAAGTGTCGGGTGTAAAAGATCAGAATAGTAAATAGAAAATACATATGAAGTTGAACTGAAACACCAGATAACATTCTGAAAGATTGGAAATCAGAGTTAACATTTTGGGAGCCCATAAAAAAGATCAGATGATGATCAATTTTGGACTTTGTAAAGTTAGGAATGCATATTGAAGATATAAATGACTAAAAGTGAATAATGCATATATGATTATGAAAAAGATAGCCCATAGAAAAAGAATGAAAAGTATAAATAAATAAGGAGAGTACAACAATGGATAAAACATGAAAAAATAACGAAGAAATAAGTCAACAGACATCAATAATCACAGTACATTTGACTACAGAGACAATAAAATTCTAGTTATTAAGTGCTACTTACTGAAGACATATGTAAACCACTTTTAAAATTCAATGCCATACTTCAATCAAAAGAATTAATTATAATGTGATAAATGTTTTTCAAGATTACATATTTGGCATGATGACATATATAAAATTTTAATAACTCAAAGCTATCACATTGTTCCTGAATATATTTGAATATAGTAAAAATAGTAAATTAGGGAATGAAAATATTCATATCAAATTCATGGTACCAGTTATCTTAGGAAAGGAAAAATGGGAATAAAACTGGAAGGTAAAGAAGAAAAAGAAGACATTCAAATAACAGGGCAAACTTGAAAAATGAATTTAGGAAAATGATTTTGGTGATAGGTTTATTGCAAATATGACTTCATTATTTTGCTTTTCATTCCAAAAGGGACAATGAAATTCTTATTTCCAGTATTGAATTCTATATCACAAATTTGAGAAGACCACACCTCAATGACTTGTCAAAATGTGATGCATCATATTACTCAATATTTGTAGCCATTTTCATTGCTTTTCTCACAGCATGAGTCACAGTCTCCACTGTGATATCAAACAGTATCAAACAGTATGAGCATTTATGGAGAAATTCCCATGCAAATGTGAATTGTGCAATGAGCTTCCCTTACTGTCCCCATCCATTCTTCAATTAGAATCTAGAAATGAGGACGGGATGTGATAGTTTAGTTAATAAACCAATTATTTTTTACAGAACATACAGGTTATGCACAGCTTTTCCTTTGCTTAATTATGTTTTATAACAGCAGGCATTCATTTATATCTCTAATTGATGGTTATCATACACAATTTGAAAATTCTTATTAATAGTCTTGAAATGTATTTGTTTGAATCATTGGAAAAATATTTTTTGATGTCACCCCAAAGTAGAATACATCTTATAACTTCCTACTAAAAATGGCATTTGTATTTACCTTTCCTAAAGACAATGGCACGTTTCCCAAATGTAAAGTAATTGTTTTGGAGTTATTTCTAATGTGAAGGCATTCATATTTGTGAACACAAATTTTCTCATAAAAATTTAGCTTCCAAAATAAAAAAATAAATAAAAACAAGAGTAGAAATTTATTTAGAGGGAAACTGGAAGATTGAAAATCCAATTTCTATACTAAAAGGAAAGAGGTTAGTCATTATAAAGAGAAAGGCAAGTAAAATACAAAAATCGTTAGAACACATTTCGCTCAGGTACAAATAATACATAGTAACGTGTAGCATCCATTATTGCATTGTTTTTAGCCTGTTTTTTAAATGTTTTTTATTGATTTTAGAGAGAAAGAGAGAGGGATAGAAAGATAGAAACATCGATGAGAGAGAAACATTGATCAGCTGCCTCCTACATGCCCCCTACTGGAGATCAACCCCACAATCTGGGCATGTGCCCTGACCAGGAATTGAACCTGTGAACTCAAACTGGTGAACTCTTGGTTCATGGGTTGATGCTCAACCACTGAGGCACACCAGCCGGACTGTCTATAGCCTATTAAAGGCCAGGTGCATGAAATTCATGCACTCAGGAGTCCCTCAGTCAGCCTGCATCCTCTCACAGTACAGGAGACCTTGGGGGAGCCCGTGGGGGGCAGGCCTAAGCTGGCAGTTGGACATCCTTAGCTTCTGGCTGAGTGGTGCTCCCTCTGTGGGAGCGCACTGACCACCAGGGGGTCAGTTCCTGTGTGGAGTGTCTGCCCCCTGGTGGTCAGTGAGCATCATAGCGACCGGTCATTCCACCGTTCGGTCGATATGCATATTAACCTTTTATTATATAGGATTTTAACTAAACATTATTGCATATATTTAAACAAGTCACTTGTGTGTCATTGGAAAGCATTTACAGTGGTAGAAGTGATACAATTTGTAGAGAATGTATTAAAATGATGCTACAAAAGACCTGGGAAGATATATACTTCATTCTTATTATTGAAAATTGCAAACCAGTCAGAAGAACATACATTCTCTTCAAGTGCAAAAGGAATGCTAATTTTATACACACATGTATGCATCTTATCGCATTGATTATGTAATGACTTCATTTCTTCTGTAAGCCAAATCCCAATAAACATAAGTCTGTTTGAAAATTTTGAGAAACATATTATATGTATTTTTTCAAGCACTAGAAACAATGTCTATAATTTGTCATTTTCTTTAGAATTTCTCAGATTCCTGAAAGTGACTATGTTAAGATATCGGGAAGTATCCTTAGAAAGCAACATAGGACATGAGAATCTAGACACCTAGTCTTGCAATTAGAAAAGAAAAAAAAGACTTCAAGGTCATCCAGAGACGCTCATACTATGTCATTTTAAATTAAATAGATATTAGCCATAATATGCATTACCCCTCTGATTCCTCATCAATTCCATTCTAAGTATGTTATTCTTAGAGTTCAGAGGGGCCTTTAATTTCCCCTCTGAGGACCGTTCATACCTCCACATTTGCCTACTTCATGGCATATCAGTGTTTAATTTATTAAACAAATATTTATTGAGCAATTACTCCGTGTGCTACACACTGGGGATCAGAGATGAATGAATATTCATTTGTGTTTAAGGGATGCAGTTCAGTGAGGAGAGCAGCACTCTGAACAGATGGCTGCATAAGGAAACAACATAACGTCTTGTTATCCGGAGGGAGAAGCCCCCATAGCGAGCACCAAGGAAAATCATGTCATTGTCCAAGAGGGGGATTTGTGATTGAGACTGCACAAGCACATTTACCTCATTACCCAGCAAGGATTATCACCCATTACAATCACAGGGACTTCTTCATGTCACAGCAGCTAGAGAAGGACATAATGCATGAAGCTGTCTTGTTCAGAGGAAGAAGGTAGGACAATGAGCCCTGGCTGGGTTGCTCAGTTGGTTGGAGCATCATCCACTGTATCAAAAGGTTGTAAATTCTCCCCAGCTGGGGTTGCTCAGTGGTTGAGCATAGACCTATGAACCAGGAGGTCATGGTTCAGTTCCCAGTCAGGGTACATGCCCGGGTTGCAGGCTTCATCCCCAGTGTGGGGCATGCAGGAGGCAGCCCATCAATGATTCTCTCTCGTCTTTGATGTTTCTATCTCTCTCTTCCTCTCCCTTCCTCTCTGAAATGAATAAAAATATATTTTTTAAAAAAGGTTGTAAGTTTGATTCCTAGTCAAGGCACATAACTCGGTTGCAGGTTTGATCCCCAGTCATGGCACGCACGGGAGGCAAACGATCAATGTCTGTCTCTCTCTCTCTCTCTCTCTCTCTCTCTCCCCCCTACTCTCTCTCTAAAAATCAATAAACATCCTTAGGTGAGGATTTTTTGAAAAGTAAAAAAAAAAAAAAGAAGAAGAAGTAGGACAATGAGAACAATGTGAAAAAGGAGATAAGACAACATATTCAAGGTTTATTTTAACTGGTTTTACTATTATTAATCTATTTGGTCAAGTCATTGCTAGAATTTTTCATCCAAAGTGTGTTATCAGACATTAAATATCAATATTGCAAAAATATTAATAACTGAATCCATCCACAAATTGATAAAAATGGATCATAACCATAGACTCCTTTATTGGAAGCAGAGTATGTAGAATGATCCAAACTCATTAATAGTCCTTTGTCATCTGAGGCAGACAGAAGTTTTATTAGGAAGAGGTCAAGCCTGGGCCAGAGGCTATTTAATATTTTCATCAATGACTTGGATGATAGAAAAGTCTGTAAACTTAGTAATTTACAGCTCTCTGTAGTTGGAAAGACTGATTAACACTCTGAATGTCAAGATCAAAATTCAACATGACCATAATATAACCTTGACAAATTGGAGAAGTGGTTTAAAGCAATGCAATTCAATAAGACCACAGGTCAGATACAGACTTTAAGGGAATTGAGAAAGAAATGAAAATTATAATAATGTATGTGATCCTGTGCTAGTGAGAATGTGTGTGGGTAAAAGAGACATAGGATATAATAAATAATATTTAGCATAAATTGAGTCAAGAATATAGCAATAGCTTTTAATTATTTTTCTCTCTTGCCTTGGCATGGTACTTACTCATTTAAAAATGTTTTTATACCTATTGTCACAATTTACTCATTAAATTCTATATTCCTGCTGGTAATATTAAATGTAATTTTAAGATATGAAGATATACATAAATGGATGAATATTTATGAAATGACTTTGTAAGGGTATCATGCATTACAAATACTATTCATCCATTTATCTTGTCACTAACACATTCATTCATTCACTAATCATTAAATATTTATAGAGTTCCTACCATATCTCATGCACTACATTAGGTGCTGGTAATACAAAGTTGAGAAAAGTAAGCAGTATTCATATTTTCTTAGAGCCTGAGGTCTAATGAATAATGACTAATTCTAGTAAATATAGACAAGGTAGAATGAGCCATGGAACAGGAAGCCAGTCTACATCTGGATGAAGGAAAGCATCCTGGTGAAATGTCTTCTTAACTGAAGTCCTAGGTAGGTAGGCGAAGGGGACAATTGATAAGGGAATGAGTGTTTCTTGCACAGGGGACAGCAAGTATTGCGAATCTGAGCTTCAGAAAAGAATGTTTCATGTTGTTTTATTCTCAATCAATCCAATTAAATTCTTGGTTGTTAAGACATGGCACAAAAACGGAGCAGTGGCTTTCTGCCAGAATGAGGGTGTCTGATTAGGATGAAAAATGTCCTCTGTGATATCAGGGACTTGAGCACGAGATGGGACTGGGATGAAGGGCACACAATGAAAGAGGCTGTCCTCTCTGGAGCAATGGCACTGCTGTGACCAAGGTCTGTGCCGGGCCAGTATTCCTGCTATAGGTCTAGCGATGCTGCTCAATGAGAAGCAAAGACTTCAAATAAGAGTCCCAGCCTAGGGCTCGGAAAGACAACTGCTCCGTTGTGATTTAAATTTGAGCTGCTGCTGGAATAGGCAATTTATACTTGAGGATAAATGGAAACTGGGATTGCTCTCTTTAATGATATCAATGATCCATTTTACTGTTAAATTGGATTTAATATGTTCATTTTACAAATCCCTGACCTCAAAATTTCTCCAAGGGAAAATAAGAGGAAAAGGATAAAACTATCTTGTTTAGTTCCATTACCTTGAATTTCAAATTCAAATTGAGTTGTGTTACCTTCCTCAGTGCTTCAGTGGAAGCACGCACTGTGAGTAGTGGTGATGGAGGAGACTGGTTCACTCTAATTGCCATTTCTGATGGGTCTGAAAGAAATTCAGGGAACGCAAGTCCTTGCATAGTTCATAGTCAATTATTTATCCTTAATGGAAAAATGCCGAAGCCTTAGATAATGTAAAATGGTGAATAATCTGAAACATTCACATTTTACCTTGAGGTTTTCCTGAATTGTACAAACTAGGTGAGAAATACATTTGGGTTTTGAAAGACGTGTTTTGGATGTTTACAGGAGGAATCCTAAGAAATAGCTCCATGTTCAAATAATCTCCCAATATTTTAGGAATAACTGGGATCCCTTCATAAATAATTCATGCCTTGATTATTATAATTGGTCCCAATGAATACTTAAATATTTCAGGAAGATATGACACATTAAGAACATGACACCATCTCTATGTCTTATGAGAGCTTTGGGATTGTCTCTGTTAAGAATTTAATGCATTTTGCCATAACATTTTTATGTCTGTCTTCTCTTCCAGGTTAGGTGCTTCTTAAACAAAAATAGATTGTGCCCAGATCTAACTTTGTTGCTTCCATATGCAGCACTACAAACGACAATTAAAATAGGAGATCATTTTGCAAACACTGCCATATTCCTGAATTGTCTTAAAGATTGGTCAATATAAACTTCAATCTCTAAGGTAACTCTACAATACATCTGATGAATGATCATGAGCTTGTACATGAATTTCTTCACTGCAAATGAAATTGCCACCTCAAATGTAAGCTTATTTTATTTTTAGAGAGCTCAATTGTTAGAAAACTCAGTATTGCAATAAAATCTATATTCTGCAACGTGTGCATTTTCCTGTTGTTGTTGTTTTTTATCCTAATTTGGAGCAACTTGATCATGTCTTGATTTAAAGCTTTCACATAGCTAAAGTTGGCCCTTTGTCCCTTACCTGTTTATAACTATTTTTATTAAAAGAAATGAATTGTGGTTTAATACATATAAAAATATACCAATTTACACATACCCTTCAATGAGTTCTGACAAATGTCAACATTTGTGTAACCTAGGTTACCATCAAGACAGACACTTTTCTATCACCCAAAGTAGTTCTCTCTTCTTTACAATCATTCTCCACTCCATACCTGATACAGGCAGCCAGTGATATGCTTTTTGTCACTATAGATTAATTTTGCCATTTCTAGAAATTCATATAAAAAGAAACATAAAGTACATACTCTTTTGTGTATAGCTTCTTTTGCTTAACATAATGTTTCTGTGATTCATACATGTGGTATGATCATAACTCAGTCACTTTATTGCTGAGTGAAATTCCATTGTATGGATATACCACAACCAGCTCAACCATCTAAATCGTGTTGGGCATTTGTATTGCTTCTTGCTTTAGCTATTGTGATTAATGGTGCCTTTAAATGCTGTGTACAAATTGGTGTGACATAGTCTTCATTTCTCTTGGATAAATACCTCAGCATGTAATTTCTGGTTAATGTGTAAATGTACATTTAATTTTACAATCTAGATTTTTTCTTCATTTAATTTACTATTTCTCATTGAAATCTTGTTAACCGCTGTTTATCAATGTTCTTTCCAATTGCTTATATATCCACTATAACCATCCCTAAGCTCTTTTGGTAAAATGCATTTTGATGGCCTTTATAGTTTTTTCAGAAGTGCAACTTTTAGATTGTTTGAAAGCTGTAGGTTGAAATGTGAATATCGTTCATCTTATGTAAAAGTTTTAAGAGTTAAACAACAGTATGCAATATTTATGGAGACTAAACAGTGTACGGTTATTCTTCCTCCAAATGCTGCTTGATAGATTCTGGAAAGAGCAAATAAATTACTTCTTATGTTGAAGTAACTTCAATATTTCTGTTCCCAAATGTGAAAGGGAAATATACATAGATGTATACACACACACACATACATGCACACATACATACGAGGACCACTGTAGTTCAATTTTGATTCATTTGTATCATTTGTTTCCCTGTAAATTGCTGCACTTATTTCTCCTGGGGAGCATTAAAAATGTTACAGAGGAAATTGTTCATTAATACAAACTAAAAAAACCTTTTTGGTCTGATGGTTTAAAAAAAACAGTTGCCAAAGATCTGAGCCAGTATGAGAAATCCAAGATTATCAGACTATAACCTGTTCACTACATCTGGCCATTCAGAAAATAGATTCTTCTCTTAGTACCCCAGTCTCTAAGCAACAACAACAACAAAAACCCACATATTTAAAATTCTTGTTGATTTATTTCTGTGATCTTAAAATATTTTCATAATGATACACAGTGAATTATTATTTTACACAGTGATCTGAAATACACACATGGATATATATATATATATATATATATATATATATATATAATTGAAAAAAATTGTTTCCCAATAGAAAGCTTATTTTTACTTTGAACAATACATGCTAGTATTTTTTTCACTTGGATGCTTCGTGCTACCTACTCGCAATGCTCACCCTCACTAGGTACAATGCACTGATAGTCTCTTCTCAATGCTCACCTCTCAATGCTCAAACTAATTTGGTATCATAAATCCACTAAGTGGTGGCCTACCTATAACTTGAAAATCACTGACATCAGTGGGATTTAGAATTCACTTTTGGTATGGCCATAAAATACTGGATAACTAACTCCCTAAATGCATAAATACACACATACTCTAAGCATAGACCAAACATGGAAAGGTTACTTTTCCCAGGGAAATGGCTTCATGGTGCTTGCCTTGGGCTTTTGCCAATGAAGATTGTTCTGTAACAATCCTGTAGCTAATGCAGAGTAAACCTTTAAATTAAGTACAAGAGCGGCATGAGTTCAATTTGCTAGAACACTCCCAGTTGCTTCTTGCAAGCAGAAGCTTCATTTACAAAATGGCAGCTGATGAACTCAGAGGGAAACTATGTTGGCTCAAGGACAAGAACCACGTACTCCTGAGGAATTACTGTTTTCACTGAGTTCTCTCTTCATGTGTTAATTGTAGGGTAGGAAGTGATTCATGTTTCTCTTATTCCTTCTCTACTCTTCCTTGCCAAATTCCCTTAAGGTGGTTACAGAAATAGGAGAGATGTTTGTAGAGATATATGTAGAAAGTGAAAGGACAATAGGCTTGGAATAATCTAATGCTAAATGCAAAAAGAAAGGCTGCAAAGTCTGTGTAATCTTTGACTCGTAGGATCATGATAAACAGTAATGCTAATGAGACTGCTCAGGGGATCTTGATAATTCTTTTTTGCCTTTTCAATAATGATAACCAAGTATAAAAAAGAACTAGGAGAAATTACAATGGGATACAAATGCACAACTTGGCATAACTATCTAAATCACTGGGATTTCAGAAAAAAATCTATTAATGTGGAAAACTCATTCATACTTTTTATGCATTATAGGTGAGAAAAATAACATCAAAACAAAAAACATCTACAATGTGGGCAAGAAAATTTTCCAGAAAAAAATGTTATCATTATCATTATAGAAGATAATTTTATTTTATTGATTGTTTGGGGGTGGGAAGAGGAAGGGAGAGGAAGAAAGAGAAACATCGATGTGAGAGTGAAACATTGATCCACTGCCTCCTACATGCCCCCCACCAGGATTGAGTTCAAAGCCCAGACATGTGCCCTGACTGGAAATTGAACCAGCAACTCTTGGTGCATGGGACAACACCAAAACCACTTAGCTACACTAGCCAGGGCTAGAAGATAATTTTAAAAGAAGGTCATCTTCTTTTCCCCCAGCATAGTGATGAACCCTTCAGGGAACTTACGAGACAATGATTTTGTCAAACCGTGGTCCCCACTGAACCCAATTCTTTTTCTATCTTTAGGGAATTTGAATGCAAGGGAGGTATATTCTCTCCAGTAACTCTCTGATGATGATTAATATTTGCATAGAAAATTAAATTGAGCAAAAAAGGAGAGCCTACTTAGTTTCTTAAGTAGAATGAGTTTCTGCTTAGAGCATGGAGGAATGTGGCAGAAAAAGCAGGAGTTGCAGGAATAGGGACCTGAACTCAGATTACACTGTGGCCCATCACTAGCTGCTTGGCTGTGATCAAAGTCAAGTTGCTTCTGAGTCTCCTCAATCAAAAGCAAAATGGAGAGGAGTAATACCTACCTCAGTGGCTTCAGTGAGGATTTGGGAGAGTACATGCAAATATCTGGGATACATTATGTTCTCCATAAACATAGTTCCTTTCTCTATAAAGGAGCTAATTCATTATTACTAAACTAGAGGCCCGGTGCACAAAATTTATGCACAGGAGTGGGGGGTGGTGTCCTTCAGCCTGGCCTGCACCCTCTCACAGTCCGGGAGCCCCCCCAATCCATTGCCCCACAGAAGGAGGCCCCACCTACCCACTGCAGCGCTGCTAGAGGGTAGCCAGGGCCTCCCTCTTTGGGACAATCGATCACGGGGCTCTGCGCTCCATTGCCCCAAAGAGTAGGCCCTGCCCACCCGGCTGGGGCTTCACAATGGATCACCCCCCTCCTCCCACAGAGGGAGCTCCCACCCACCTGCCTGGTAGGTGGCCTGGGCCTCCCTCTTTGGGGCGATCATGGGGCGATGGCCAGGCCCCCGACCAATCGCATCGCACCCACCTTGGTTGGCCTGGCGCCAGTGGGTGTCATAGCGTGGTCGGCTGGATGGTTGTTCTGCTGTTAGGCGGTTCGGTCTATTTGCATATTATGCTTTTATTATTATAGACTAGAGGCCCAGTGCATAGATTCATGCACTAGTGGGATCCTTCAGCCTGGCCTGGGGGGATCAGGCTGAAATCAGCTCTCCAACATCCCCCGAGGGGTCCCAGATTGTGAGAGGGCACAGGCCAGGCCAAGAGACCCCAAGGGTGCACGATCAGGGCTGGGGAGGAACTGCGGGAGGGCTCCAGGGCATGTCCAGCCCATCTCACCCAGTTCCTATTGGCAGGACCCCAGCAGCAAGCTAACCTACTGGTCGGAGTGTCTGCTCCCTGGTGACCAGTGCGCGTCATAGCGACTGGTCGAACTGTTGAACAGTTGGACACTTAGCATATTAGGCTTTTATTATATAGGATTATCTTAGCCTCTTTCACACCTCTAGCACATGAAGGACACCAAGGTAATGATGAAATACTGGCCGGGCCTGACCAGACTTATTCATGTCAGTTTTTATTACTTAAGTTAACATAGAGACTTAAAGGGGTAGCCAAACAAATAGTTTAAAAGGTCTAAAGCAATGCTATTGGTGAATTAGGTACAAGCTAACACTCATATTCACTGTGGAGAGAGAGAGAGAGAGAGAGAGAGAGAGAGAGAGAGAGAGAGAGAGAGAGAGAATGAATAATGGCAGGAAGAACCAAGTAATAGATTTAAAAGAGAGAGGCCAGGACCCATATCTGTCTACCCCCTGCCCCAGTCTGAGGTTACTGTCTGTATTTTTAACCCCACTTCTTGTATAAAACTGTCCCTTAGCCAGAGCTCAATGGATCAGGTTGTGTACTGAGCATTCAATTGGTATGCAATTTCCAGACGGGTAAACCTGGCCAGAGAAGATGATCTGGGTGATCTTACTTTCTTGGGTCTTATAGAATCTGGCCCTGGAGACAACATAGGACCCCACAACTACTCGAGTGGCAGGCCCAGACAACTTAGAAATGTCAAAGTAGGAGGCTTATGACAGACAAAGGCAGTGGAAAAACCAATGGACACTTTTTTATTGCTTTAAGCCAAAACTACAGAGAGAGAGAGAGAGAGAAACAAAAGTTGTCCTCTGTAAATAAATTAATAGTTCATGTGGGTGGAGCACTATTTTTCTCAATGTGTGATTCATAAAGGAAAACATTTTAAATTATGCAGACACACAGTAAAATGCGGTGAGGGTTTTAGAGAAGCTTGTATTTTGTGTGGAAATTAAATCTAGGCACTGGGACAGCCCTTGCTGTGTACACAGGCTGCCTGCACGGTGAACATATGGAACCTATTCCGGTTTCTGTAAACTACACATGACTTCCTTCTGCTCCATCCCTTATGCAGCCAGTCAGCAAAAGAGATGTGTGGCTGTCACCCTGCCTTTCAGCGTTTCTCCCAGTTTTACGCCGCACATTGACAAAGGCCAACAACATGTCAATGGGCACGATGCACCCGGAAGCGCTCCAGGGAATCTGGGAAGAAGGGCTGACTATTGAAGGACCGCAGAGGAGGGGCTGCTGATAGAGTGAAGTTCTCCATCGGTTCTGTCACCGGGAACTCTGGGATGGGGGACATCGTACAGCCTGGGCTTCTCGTGTACAGCCTGGGGAGAATGTTTCTCATTATAGCCACTTCTCGAGAATGCCAGGAAGATATTTTAGGCTTCTACTTGAAATATTTCTGGCACCTTTTTTTGTATAAAAAGTAAGTGCATTTGTGTTTATAAAGCTAAATTATCTGGTTAAATAATTCTATCCAGAATTCTTAGTGAAATGATGAACCAATATTCCTGAAATAAATTACCCATGCTCAACAGTATAAAGATAAATGTTTAAAAGAATATTGTTGCCAGCAGAGTTAACTACCTCACAAACTACCTTTTATTTTCTTTTTAAAGAGAGGGAAAAAAAGGAACTTGGAAGGGATAATGATACTATATACAACTTAGATTCTTCAAATTAACATGAAACCAGTAATTATAAAATGCGGTAGGCTCTCCACCTAGCTCAACCCCACTTCCCACCCACAAATCAGTCCCCTTTTTAATTCATTCAGGAGAAGGGCCAAGAATTGCACAGATCAAATGCCTTTGGGGCCCAGTTAAGGTACATCATTTCAAAAGTAGAGCATGTACTTACACAATCTGAATCCATTCTTACAATAACATTCTGACCACAAAAACATTGTTGTCCACAGATATGTCAATTCAGCATTCTTTACCAAATTCTCATAGGCAATAAAGAGAGAAACTAACTCTGAGTTTATCAGACAAAGATTTAGCCAAATATTAGTAACTAAAGGCCCGGTGCACAAAATTCATGCAAGGGGCTCGGCCCTTGCAGCCCCAGCTTCGTCTGGAAGATTGTCCAGAAGGACGTCCGGAAGGTCATTTGGCTGTCTGGTCTAATTAGCATATTACACTTTTATTATTATAGATAGCTAAGGAAAGCACAGAATTAGGAGTATCATATTAAGATAAAATATCCTGCAGTCACCATGAGCTAACTTCAATATCTGGCTTTCATATGGATGTGTGTGACTTTAAACAACTTGGCTTCTCTGTGTTCCCTCTCCCTTAGTTGTCACATGGAATTAATAATCAGACCATGTGAGAATTACATGAGATAATACAGTCAACATACATGTGCTTAGAATTGTGATGGATGGGCTCTAGGCACTAGTCGCACATAGCTATAGCTCACTCTAAATGTGGCCGGTGTGAATCGGGAATACACAGGGTTAAATGCACAAAAGATTTCAAAAACTTATTACCAAAAAGGACATCAAATATCTCACTACTATTTTATCATGATTACATGGTAAAATTATAATATTTTGGATATTTAAAACTAATTCCATCTGATTTTTTTCTTTTTTAACAGACATTCACATTTTAAAATTACATTGCAATTTCTCATTATAATTCAGTTTGACAGTGTCAGCATGGAACAGAGACATGTTAATAGGTAGTAAGTAAATAAAAACACAAGCTATAAATTTTGACTTGTATTTTTTCAAAAGTATGGGAAAATTAAGCTCTGTGGAACACGAGAGGCGTCATTTGTATTTTTTGCTTTAAATAGTTTAGATATAAACAGAGGAAAAATAAAGGAATCTAAGTTTGACAGGTGTGTTCATCATGTCCAAGTTCACATAAGTTCAAGACAGAACCTTGTTCTTTTAGGCAAATATTGAAAGCAAAACATTAATTGGCCTGCACAGTTTTGAGAAGCAAATGTTTTCTGTGTAGATCCTAGCTGAATACATTTAGACAAAAAACAAAAAACAGCTAGCTAGCCAGTTTGCTCATTTTTCAGAGTAGTTTAACAAGAATGGTGCCTCTTCCCCAAGAAGGGGGCCTACAGAGAAGTAGAGAGATGGAGGAAAGGAATCTCTGTGGAGAGAAAGAATGGACAGGAGGGCCGCCAGCACCTAAAAAAAGACAGAAATAGCAAAACACCCATCCAGGTAAAGAAAAAACAATGACCGCACTATTTTAAGAAAAATAATGAAAGGTCATCAATTTTAAGTTTCTACCTGCAGTGTATGCTAATATTCCACTCCAAATCATCAGAAACCTGTTTAACAGAAGAGCCTGTGTTACTACTGCTCTATAACATAATGAAAGCAATGTGGGGGAAAGGGGGACTTTAAGGGTGAAGAATTTATAGAGATGCCTAGAGATAAGGAGGAAGTGAATATGAAAAGACTCTGAATTCATCAGAAGCAGGGAGTCACTGTGAGCAATGCCACAGATAAATACATCTCTTGGAGAATATGTGAATCTAAGTGGTCCGCATTATGGTGGGAATTAACCTCCGTCTGTTTAATGATTTATTAAAGGAAAATTGACCTTAGATCAGTGGAAGACATGGGACTTCTATGAACCATCAAATAAATTCTATTCACTGATGCATTTGGACCAGGAATCACAGGAATAACATTAGCTACCATTTGTATATTGAATAATTTACAGTTTACAAAAGTCTCCCAAAAAGAAGAGTATCCTATTTAATCCTTAGAATAGTTATAGGGTAGGAATTATTACTTTCCTCATTTTAAAGATAATGAGATGGAAGCCTAAATGAGGCAAAGAGACAGAGCCAAGATCACTCACCTATTCCGTATCAGAAATAAGCATTCTCATCTTCAGAAGGTAAATCACCTCAATGTATATGCGATTTCTTTTATTTGTCCCTGTAATTATGATTCACTGTTGTTCATGTTCATTTTTAGTCTTCAGTTTAAAACAATAGTAGTTATCTTATTAGATGGTGGTGGTGAAGATGAAATTGTTGATAACGAACACCAGTTTCATCAACATCATCATCACCACCATCACCATAAAAAGCATCAAAAAAAAGCTTATTTTAAGTAACTAGCAATTTTGAGGTTCTGATACCGGCGATAAAAATGTATTAATATTCCAAATAGCAGAAATATTAAATTGTAGGTAGATAATAAGGAACCAAAGCAGCTCCAAATATTATCATGAGGTTGTTGATTTTGAAAGCATTCATTTAAGCAACAATTGTTGTGCAAATTTTAAACATTATAATGTCGATGTGCTGAAATAATGTTATATGCCTCACAATAAAGAAATAAATATAAATCTGAAAATCTCCAGATACTCACAGAAAGAGGGAAAGTGATATGAAAGTAATTAACAGGCAACTGAAAAATCACTTGAGGATCATGGTCATTACTGTCAGAGAAGATGAATAAAGGCTATTCTGGGTCATCCGCTCTATCAATATTTATCTGAGTGACAATGCCTTTTTTTCACAGGAGATGAGATATAGCAGCTGATATGTTTAAGTTAATACACAAATATTGTCCAAGTGTGGAGGGTGGTGGTTCTTTCTTTCTTTCTTTCTCTCTTTCTTTCTTTCTTTCTTTCTTTCTTTCTTTCTTTCTTTCTTTCTTCCTTCCTTCCTTCCTTCCTTCCTTCCTTCCTTCCTTCCTTCCTTCCTTCCTTCCTTTCTTTCTTCTTTCTTTCTCCCTCTCTCTTCCTCTCTCTCTCTCTCTCTCTCTCTCTGTCTCTGTCTCTTTTCCTTCCTTCCTTCCTTCCTTCCTTCCTTCCTTCCTTCCTTCCTTCCTTCTTTCCCCCTTGAAAGATGCAATCACCAACTCATTAGACAACAAGCTGGTAGATTCTGTGTTTACATTTGACATTTTCATTGGTGATGAAATAGTTAACTGTATTTTTGGTGAGCTAGATTTCTTATTTCATTTTTTGAATTAAGTAAAAAGAAATCATAAAGCTGCTTGCAAAAATAAGGAGCCACAAGGAGTTCCCAAATTGACAACATAAATATGTTGGTGTATGCTGCTATGGAGAGTATAGAGCAAAGTGAGCAAAGAATTTGAAATCATTCAGACCTAAATTTAAATGTTGATCCTACTATTGAGCACATAAATGTTTTCAAGTTACTGAACTTCTAGAGGCTCAGTTTCCTTCTCAATAAAAGAGGAGAAAATAATTTTCAACATGCTATGTCGAGACCTGAACAAGACCATGTTTATACATACCACCTGGCACACACTACATATCTATAATATGTTACATTAACAATATAACATTAACATCAGTCTTAATTCTCACAGAAGAGATCACCCAAGCAGATATTCTCACTGAAGGTGCTGAGGTTATCAGAATAATATTAAATGTACTTAAATTAATTTACAATATAGAAGGATTCTAATACTTGAGATAAGCATTCTAGAAACGTATTTTTTGTTCCTTCTTAACTACATCATTTTTCTTTATCTGACAGTGAGACATGATCCTATTTCATTGGTTTTTTACTCAATCAGTACTGTGTGTCTCTTCTCCATGTATGGATAAAAACAGCCCTTCAGCAACATGTGTAATTTGTAAGAATGCAATAAATGCCTCCAAAAAACACAATCTGGACCATCACCACAAAATAAAAGCAGTGTAGCTAACTATGCACAGAACCCACTAAACTAAAAGCAGCCCTTGCAAAACAAACCATTCTTTTCTTAAGCAATCAGTGCAAATTGCAAAAGCAACAAACATTTTAGCCGCAGTCGAAGGAGCCACAGACAGTCCGCAAAAGCCTCATGTGAAATTCACCACATACTACAGAAGTGGAGGCCACCGGGTGGTGGTGAGAGGTGACTGTTCCAGGAGTTGCTAAGAGATACTTGGGACTTTTCATAGGCACGAGCACCTATCAGAATCAACACTTTCTCAGAGGGTGGGGCGTGGCAGAATCTCTACATAATGAATAAGAGAAGGCGTGTGGTAAAATAAATGTAAATGATATATCAAGGTTTACCTGAAATTTAGGGACAGCAAAATAAGGCCTTCAGAGAAAGACAGAAACAAAAAGTACTACTGAGAAGCACACAGATAGTGAGATGGATAAAGCTCTCTATTCAATATAGTCTACTCTTCTATTGGAAACAGAAGATAAATGAGCAACTACTACATTAAAGAGAGACACGGCACACATGCGCTCTCACATACACATGTGCACACACGTACATCTCGTGTAGCCCACTGGCCTTGAAGATGGCAAGATGATCAGAATTATCTTTAGTTTGCTTTTCCTCACATGTGTCCCTTAAAATATAGTCTCAACTATCACTCTAGTTTGTAGTGAAATGTTTTCCAGGTTTGTATTTCTAAGGTGATGAAACACAGCATATAGGGTGCCTACACAGCAATGTAGGGCCTGGTCCATTCTACAGGGTGAATTATTTACTGTTAATATATTATTTCACTCCAGTTACTATTGAGCTGCTGCTTCATAAAAGAATCTAAGCATTAAGAGTTCTGATTGTCCGCAATGATCGTACCGAGTTGAATTTTCAGAAAGTCTCGAGGTGTCTGTTGAAGAGAAACCCTTACTTGGATGGACCAAGATAGTATGTTAGGCATTAAGTAATGAGAGTTCCAAAGAATGTTTAATTTTTGCCTAGAAGCAGTTTTACCAACTCCCACTGTACGTATTTAGGGAAAGTATTCTTGTGCATTGTGTCTGACATGATGAATAGGAACGCTCAAGTAAGTAGACAGAAAAGGGATTCCCAGTTCTAAACTGGTAAGCCAGAAGAATTCTGTGCTAGCTTATTGCACGCCCGTGTCTCGGTCACCTACAACGCGGCCTCTTTCTAGCAGCTGACTCCCTCACAGATGCAGAACTTACTGTCTGGGAGAGAAGTATTTATTGTCATGAGCACAGACCCCTCTTATTTTTGAACACTCTGAATTATAGAGTAGGCAATTGCCACGATATGAAGCCTCAACTTTCTCATGTTCTCCGTTCTTTGGAAGAACAAAGAAAAGGAAGATTTTGTTAGCTGAGCCAAAGTTCTGTAGCCTTCTTGCAAGATGCGTGCTGTATTGGGTAAGCAGTAAAAGGACCAGAAAAGAGCTCAGTGTCCCTGCAAGTTTCCAACATGAACAAAGTTACAAGGTGAGACAAAGCACAATAAACGTACTAACATTTTACTGCAGCGACACCTGTATAACTTGTATATTACCCTGGCATAACTCTCTGGGTTGAAATAGCTAGAGGAGGATCGGGGGTAGAAAGAGGAGGAGGAGAGGGATGGGGTGAAGGGAAAGGAGGAGGGAGGAAGGGGAAGGGGGGAGACAAAGGGAGGGGAAGAAAGCCAAGATGTCCCAAGTTATTTTTAAAAATGGGGAAAAAGCCCATCCATTGTGGCTGGGTGGTTGAGCCCCGGAGGTCACAGTTCCATTCCCAGTCAGGGCACATACCTGGGTTTCAGGGTCAATCCTCAGTGTGGGGTGTGCAAGAGGCAGCCAATCGGCGTTTCTCTCTCATCATTGGTGTTTCTACCCCCCCTCTTTCTCTCCCTTCCTCTCTCTGAAATAAAAACATATTTTTTAAAAATGGGAAGAATTGGGCTGGTGAACACATAATACAATATACAGATATAATACAATATACAGTATTATAGAATTACACACCTGAAACTTATATAATTTTAGTAACGAATGTCACCCCAATAAGTCCAATAAAAAGAAAATCAATAGGAATAATGACTCGGATACACCAGACTGGAGCACTGTGATTTCCAGAGCATACTTAACCAACTGGAGAACAAAGCTCCCACGTCACAAACACCTTTTCCAGACAGAGCACATTCTTATCTGCAGAGGACAGTCCACTTGGGTTTGATGGAGTGATTGCAATTAGTTTAAATAATCCCCATTATTTGCAATTGTCATTAGAAAATAATCATTGTTGGACCTGAGAGTTTTAGGATGACTTTTTTCTTTTGCATATTGCTTAGTGATTATGGGCTTACTTTCCTTTAAATAGACTTCCTTTTATTTATTTGTGCTTATAAGTCAGTGCGCTGATCTTATTCATCTGGGCTGTTCCTTGTAGAGGCTTCAAAGCTATTCTCCATCCCCACAATATGCAGCACACCATTCTAGAATACATGCTCTGAGGTCAAACAAATTTTAGTCAATGTTATGTGAGTGATCTTGCTTTTGTCTGTGTTGATGTGTCTCTCTGCCTCTTTCTCTCTTTCCCATGAGGCTGTGCTCTAAGTCAGGTAACTAAGTGTTAGGTATAAATTTCAGGAGTAAGTCAAAAATTAACCTAAGACATATCAGTCTGGAAGGGCTTGGCAATACCTCCATTTTTAAATAGCAATGTTCCCTAAAAGCGATGCTAAACCAACTAAAAAGACAGCAAGAGCCTGAAAGAGAGTGTCTGCAATATACCAAAAATAAAGTTGAAATATTCATGTAATATAAAGCAATAAAAAAGAACCAAAAATACAAAAAAATAGATAAAAGAGATGGGTATTTCAGAGATAATGTACAAAAATATTAATGTGTGGAAATAGGTTCATTTTTGCCCAGATCAAAAAAAGAAAATCAGAAACTAAAGCCTAAATGTTCCTTTTCTTGAATTTAGTCTGTAAAATTAGAATGATGGAGATCTTATACATTATACTGATAGAGATAGAAATAAGTACAATTTTTTGGAAGAAAAATTAGCATGACTATTTGATTCAGCACATTGAGTTTAAGAATTTGTCATGCAGGAAAAAAATCACATGATGGCAAAAGAAAGACTTCTGAAGCTATGTTGCTGCTGCAAGATTGTTTTTAATGGAAATATATTAGAAGTATAGGCATAGCCCTGGCTGGTGCGGCTCAGTTGGAGTGTACTCCCATGCACCGAAAGGTCTCTGGTTCAGTTCCTGGTCAGGACACATATCAGCATTGCAGGCTCCATCCCCAATAGGGGACATGGAGGAGGCAACTGATTAATGTTCCTTTCGCTCTCTTCTATCTCTCTCTCTCTCTCTCTCTCTCTCTCTCTCTCTCTCTCTCTCTCTCCTCTCCCCTTTCCTCTCTCTCTAAAATCAATAAAAACATAAATACAGGTATAAAAATAACTTACTAAGAAAGTAATATGGAAAATATTTAGTAAGATAAAGGCCAATTTTTATTATAATACTGAATGCACACATTTAAATATATGCATATACAGCTGAAGAATTATATGTCCATAAAAGTATTTAAATGATGCAAAACAAATTCTTAGTGGTGTAATTTCTGAAGAGAGGTATTTATGCATATAAGTATACTTAAGAATATTTAAAATATGTTCTAAAGGGAGAGTTATAGATATATACATATATTTCCATTAGCCATTAAGCATTGCCTTTTTATTTGTGGGCTGTATAAAGAAGTATCTTCTTAAGAACCTTGAATGTAGGGTGTTTTGTATTTTGAAGCTATGAAAAATACAATCAGAAAAATACTCAATTGTTTTTTACTTTATATTCAGAATATTAATAAAGAAAGTAACTCAAGAAAAATTCAAAACAAAACAAAAACTATGAAAGAAATTATTTCAAAACTTCTAGTTACTTATGGCCAGATATGGATTCACTGGAAATGAGAAATTATGATACAGTGAACGTGAAATGATATTACATGGGGGGGGGTAAAGATATGGAAGAATCAGAAAAAGGGCAAGTTTAAAAAATATGAAATGATGGCATTTAAACTTAATGTGCTGTGTGTTTCTGTTAAAATTGCATATGCAGAGATTATAAATCTCTGTGACTGATGTATCTTGTTGAAGAAATGGAAAAGAATCTTTGAACAAAAGAAATGTGTTAAAATGTGGATCGGAAATTAAATCAAGTTAAAAAAAAAAACAGGAGGAATTTTGGAAAAGATGCGGAAACCATAAAAAAAGCATACTTATGGAAGGAAAAGAAAACACTGGAAATTTCTGACGGTGATGCAAAATGAACCCAATTAAAATTTCCCTCTGGGCCTGGCCCCTGTGGCCCAGTCGGTGGCAGTGTCATCCCGTGCACCGGAAGATCACAGGTTCGATTCCTGGTCAGGGCTCATGCCCGGTTGTCACTCCCCAGGGAGGCTACCGATGTATCTCTCTCACATTGATGTTCCTCTCTTACAATATTGGCAAATTTTTTGAGACATACATAGCACACACATACTGGAAATGGCTCCATCAGTAGATAAAAATCACATTCATTAAGCTTTTAAAAATGTTTTCTGTCTCTATTATCTGCCATGCCTTTGCTTTCCTTGAAATGCTCCCTCCAGGGAATATGCACAGGTCCCTCTGGATCACAGAGTGTTGGGAAGCAGAGGATGACAGAGGAGAGGGAGGAGAGATATATAGTGACTGCTTAGCAGCTCTTATAGGCTATTTAGGCTTGAACCCATTGTCCAAATAGCATAGATTTCATCCCTGTCATTTTTCAGATTAAATTATCCAACCAAATATAAAGTTACATATTTTTCAAAACATAATTTTATGATTTGCATAATTTAGAATTGCAGCTTGGGAAAATTAAAAGGAACAGGGTGGTCACTCAGAAAAACCTCATTATCATAAAGTGGTTATTCAAGTGTTTCAATCTGTTTATGGAACTATACCATTTAAAAATAGATAGTGGTTAAGGTTTTTGATTGTTAAGTATGAAAAAATGAAAAGGGTTTTTTTTAATAGAATTAGTAACACTTGTAGTCTATCAGGCTGCTCTCCTAAAGAAATGCAATTTAGCAAAATGAGTGTGGTTGGAAACTCCAGCCAGAATAACTGGTACTTTCTTCAGATCCACCCAAGACTTACACAGTGGCCACTCCAATTAGCATAATAGTTCAATGTTCCTTGGAAAGTGAGGTCTTTTGTTTGGGATATTTCCTAATTAAAGAAGCCGGTTTGAAGTGGGATCTAATTTTAACTTTGTAATGCCAAAACATGGCTTGAAGAGTCTGTTTTTATTTCAGGAAATATTGGCATTGCATTTCCAAGTGGGATAGCTGTGATCAAATATCCACACAATTCCTATTTAAGACAAGAAAATGGAAGGGCAGGGTACGAAGTAACTGACTTTAAAAGCCAGCTCTCTGCTCGGGTTAATTTTATTGCGTTGATCATTTGTTCTATTCACAGTCTTCCTGTTATAAATGAAGGCCATGTACTAATCAGAATCCCCAAAGACACATAAAATGACATGAAACGCACAAAAGGGAAATCAAGAACTGACTGCCAGTAAATTATTATGCAACCTAAAATGTACCATGAACTTCAAGTGCAAGAATGGCTCTTGTTTATAAATTACTGGTATTAAGATCACTTAGATAATTTCAAAGTATTGCTGTAAAGTGCTCTTTTAAAAAAAAAAAGTGGCATTCATAATCCCACTACTTGTAAACTGAAATTGTTGCTCCCTTTTTATAAATAAAATAAAAAACAACTATTTAGCAGCTAGGCAAGGGAGAGTCAAGAGTAAGTATGAGATACCTCCCGGATGAAAGACAACAAGTCTTGTAATTTCCAGTCCACATCCTACATCACAATGTTCAGGACAATCATTAAAATGTTATAATTTTACCTAAATTTATATAAATGAGGAAGCCTTAGGAAATAATTGCAGTAGACATTATAGAAAGTATCTTTAAAATTCCAACAATATGTAAAGAAGCAGCGTTGTATATTTAACCTGTTTCCATGCGTGCAGCATGATTAATAAGGCAGTTCTTACTCATGACATGGTGGCCATCCTCTTGGATGACCCCAACCATCCTGGCCTCCTGGGATTCAGGCCTTTCTGGAATCTCCTCACCTCCAGTGAAAGTCAGACTTCGTGACTTGCTTCTAGTAAACAGAAGGTGGGAGAGGTGAAGGAATGTCATTTCTGTCATATCTCTATGGAGACACCCACATGAAAAGGGGGAGGCCTCCTGCCAACATTCAGAAAGCATTTGAGATCCTGAGTGTGACAACTCAGGAGGAACTGAATCCTGACAACCTGATGAGTCAGCTTGGAAGTGGACTTGCCTCAGGCACACTTTTGGACGAGACCTCTGATGGGACTGATAACCTGGGGACAGCCTCCTAAGAGACCTTTGGCCTGAGGAACCCAGCTGTCATGCCCAGACACCTGACCCAGGAAACCATGAAATAGTGGATATTTACTGTTTTAAGCTGCTCATTTTGTGCTAATTTGTAACACAGCCATAGGTCACTGACAATGGATCTTCTCCAGTCTCACTTGGGAGGGAAGGTTAGTCTAGAGCCGTGGTCGGCGGTTTGCCGAGCCACAGTTTGCTGACCACTGGTCTAGAGGATAAAGAGATGAGACATCTTATATAATAAAAGGGTAATATGTAAATCAACCGAACAGCGGAACAACTGGTCACTGTGATGCGCACTGACCACCAGCGAGCAAACGCTCAATGCAGGAGCTGCCCCCAGCCGCAGGCCCTGATCACCGATCGGAGCCTGCTGGCCAACTTTTTGGTCCCTTCCCCCAGCCAGCAGGCTCCGATCGCCAGATGGGGAAAGCGGAACCAGGGTGTGGGTGGCAGAAAGGGGCAGGGAAGATGGCCCTGACCACAGGCCAGGTCTAGGGACCATACCTGTGCATGAATTTTGTGCGCCAGGCCTCTAGTTGAAGATAAAACACAATGTGTCACCCTGGCTGGCTTGGCTCAGTGGATAGAGCGTCAGCCTAAGAACTGAAGGGTCCCAGGTTCGATTCTGGCCAAGGGCACATGCCTGGGTTGCGGGCTCAATCCCCAGTAAGGGGCATGCAGGAGGCAGCCGATCAATGATTCTCTCTCAACATTGATGTTTCTATCTCTCTCTCCTTCTCCCTTCCTCTCTGAAACCAATAAAGAAATACATTTTTAAAAAAAAACCCACAATGTGTCTAGGGGAGTCCATGGTATATCGTAAATAATGGCACAATGAAGTCCAATGAGCGACATCAGACAGTTAAGCCTAGCAAGAGCGAATGGGGACAAAAATGCATTTTACTACTTCTATTGGCCATAATAGCTGAGATATGCAGTTCTGAAAGGAAGGTCCCCATGAAAGTATTATGACATCAATTCTATTTCTAAAAATATTTCATTCTATTTATAAGCCCATCATTTAAAATTAGAAACAAATTAAAATTAGAAAGGTGTTAACTAGAAAGGTATTCTATTTTAATACCATTTGAATACAATGCCATATTCTTCTCTTTGTAGTAGTGAACCCAGAATTATGTTCTAATATTTTAGTATAATAATAATAAGCATTCATTTTCACTGCATTAAGTGCTTTTTATTCATTAAGTCAGCCATCAATACTTCTAATAATTCTTGGAGACAAATGTTCTTACCATCCTACATTTAAAAAAGGGGAAATTGAAGTTCCCAAATATTAATTGATTTGTGAGAGTCAACAGCTAGAATCTGGTGGTCCTGGGACCTGAACTCGTTTGTTGTTAAAGTGACATGCCATAACCACAACCTTATAGTTCTTTTCTATAGAGTAGAAACTTATAATTAGTGCCACTTAGAAGTCAGCCTTAGTGACATACAGATTAACTGCATGTCACTGCTACAATTGATTGATTGTTGTGAGTTGAATAACTCCTATGCTACATACTCTAGTGAATGCAAGAGTAACATAAACATGTCTTGAAAATTCTTCAGTCTACTTTGGGAGGCATGGGAACAGTAAGGGAAATTAAGCCCTTGTATTAGCAGTTGCTGAATCACAATGACTTAATCCACCACCAGAATTTCAATACTGCGGGCACTCATGAAGGGAATGGTCCAGTCAGAGAAGGCATCTTGTATGTTGTAGAATTTGAGCTAGCATTTAATAATGGTTATGAGCCTGTTATGATTCAGAAAAATAAATAAATATCACTTAATGTCATTTTCAGTTCCTTAGTAGAGGCCACCCAGAGATATAGCTTCCATCCATCTAATGATACAAATCAGGCATTAAAGGCAAATTTTTCATAAGTGACATAAACAGATATCGACCAAAAATCTACAGAAAAAAAATAGAAAGTCTGAGACCAATCATGGGATCAATGTTCTGGAACAAATGTAAAATGAAATTTAAGGCCAGCATGTAAAGATTGGTATTATTTTTTAATTAGGCCTAGCCTAGAAACTCTGAAGAGCCCTCTGAAGAACAATGTTCTTCCGTAAGAATTACTCAGCAGGTTTCTAGTAATATCCTCTGAGCTTGACTGTAGTCCAAATCTAGAAGAGATCCTTGGGATGACTCACTGGACTGAGGGCAGAGAATAAAACTAATTGGTCCTGATGTCAGGACCCTTGCGTTTAGAAGGACATACTTGTTCATGACTTGAGAAGCAGCCTCCTCTATCGTCACTGAAGCTACCAGCACCCCTACCTTAGATTGAGTTCTTGGGAAACAGACTCAGAAAGAATTGTATTTGGAAGGTTTATCAGGGAGTACTGGTGGCAGCTACACTGATGAGGAAGGAAGAGAGGAAGAAGTTGATCCTCAGTGTGATGGACTCAGCTAATTCTATGGAAACCTGAAATGGCTCTTCAGAATTATCCCAAATGTAGACAGTGAGTCTTTAGTCCGTCATCAGCCAGTCAAGGGGCATGACCATGGGCAATTCAGTCCTCTGCTTCCCAGGGCGATGCCCAGTGAAGGATGCAGCTGTGAGCCCAGCACGTGATTTACCGGCATCGGGTGGAGGGCTGAGATAGCCTTGAAGAGGGTATTTGGACAGAGTCCTATAGGGCCCTCTACACTCCTGAGGACTGATGATAGCTTCCTGGTGAAGAGAGGTTTAAAAGCAGGTGAAAGAAGAATCACGATGGAGAAAAGATAAGGTGTTTCAGCAGCTCAGCTCCTCGGTTCTGCAGCTACCCACACAGCAGTGCCTGTTCGGGCCATGAAGACATGACCACCTACTGTACCTTCTACTCTCTTTCTCTCTCTCTTTTTTTTAGTTGTTTATTTCATTGAATTGATTGATTTTATTTCATTGAATACATTGGTTAATAAATTGTATGGGTGTCAGGTGTACAGTTCTATAATGTATCATCTGTATATTGTATAGTGTGTTCACCACTCCAAGTCAAGTCTCCTTCTATCACCATTTATCCCCCCTTTACCCTCTTCTACCTCCCCTACCTCCTTTCCCTCTGGTAGTCGCCATACTGTTTTCTTTGCCTAATACCTTCACCTTTTTACCCAGCCCTGAAACCCCCTTCCCCTCTGACAGCTTCTATTCTCTTTTAACTTTGCTCCCACCACCAGTAATAATAACAACTAATAGCTGCTGTTGCGTCTTTTGCTCCTCCGCCTCTGGCCCACTCTGAAAAATGACTCATGATTTATCCACTCTGAATCTGATCTCAGGAGATGCAAAGAACTCCTTCTCTTCGGTGCAGTGGGGGTCTACTTAGACAAGGCATTAAAGTCCACTTTTAGTCATTGCAGTTCTGACACTGGATTTATCTGGCCCAGTCCACCCTCAAGTCAGACAAAACCCTGCCCTAGACTACAAGCACAAGTGTTGCTAACAGTTTTAAAGTAAGGGTCTGGTCTGTGCCTATAGTGCACTATGTTCCCTTAAAGATGAAGCAAATAGCAACAAGGAAATTAAGAGGCACTACATCCCTATCTGCCGCTGTATTTATTGTATCCCTGCTATCCTTTGTGGAATGTTTTCATATTGCCTTTATGCCAGTATGACCGGGTAGATAAGTGTATGTCATTCGATAAGTGGCAAGAGGAGGCCCATGACTTCCCATGAAATGGATACATAAAATAATGGAAACATTTCTAAATTGTGTTTGTTTTTTCTTTCTAGGAAAACTCCAGATAAATGTTTCTTACATTGATTCTTATAGTAACCATAGTAACAGCAAAAGTAAACTGCATTCATTTTAACACATATGATGTAATTTGAGCTTCAAAACAATTCTGTAAAGCACTTCTAATTCCATTTTATCAAACTGAAGTTTAGGCAAATACATTATTTTTAGAAGGTCAACAACTCGATAATGTACACCCTGGGTTTAATTCCAAGCCGTGGCTTTCATAGGAGCCATACTGCTCCACAAATCGTTTTCTTTGTTTATCTCGAGAGTCACACATAGTTTATGAAAGTTGTGTAAAATATTTAACAAGTAACTATTAGTGAGTACAGTAAGTATTAAATACAAATAAAATGTATTTTACTTAATTGTTTGATAGTAATGTATATAAAAAGTCATGAATGTCATATCTCACAGGGAAGGTGGGAGTGGGTGGGTGGTGGGTAGAAAGAGATCAATGAAAGACCTTGTATGCATACAGGCATAACCCATGGACACAGACAATAGGGTAGTGAAGGCCTGGGCAGGGGGTGGGGGCGGGCTAGAAGGGGTCAATGAAGGGGAAAAGGGGACATATGTAACACTTTCAACAACAAAGATTTTTCTTAAAAAATCACAGTGAAAATTTTACTCATTCCATTCTCTTTTCCTATTTCTAATTCCTCCAAAATAATCATGCTTTTGGACATTTCTCATGTTCTTCTACTATTTGTCTCTTTTTTAATTTTCAATTACAGTTTACTCTCAGTAGTACCTTGTATTGGTTTCAGGGTACAGCATAATGGTTAGGCAACCATATACTTTACATGGTGTTCCTTCCCCTCAGTATTTCCAGTACCCACCTGGCACCATACATAGTTATCACAATATTATTGATTATATTCCCTGTGTTTTATTTTACATCCCCATAGTCATTTTGTAACTACCAATTTGTACTTCTAAATCCCTTCGCCTTTTTCACCCGGTCCCCTCAACCCACTTCCCCTCTGGCAGCCATCAGTCTATTCTCTGCTTCAATTTCATTTGTTCATTTATTTTTGTTCATTAGATTCCACATGTAAGTCAAATTATATGGTATTTGTCTTTCTCTCACTGACTTATTTCACTGAGCATAATAGCCTCTGAGTCCATCCATGCTGTCGCAAACGGCAAGATTTTATTCTATTTTTGTGTTTCCACTACTTTCTTATAAAAATACAAACACATACAAATCTTCACCACATTTGTCACCAGAAAAACACACATAATCCCACTCTTTCATGCCTGGCTCTTTTTTACTTAAGGTATCATGAAGAATTTTCCATAGCAATACGTAAGTTTTCCCAGGTTTTTTGAAAATACTATACACACACACACACACACACACACACACACACAGTATTCAATTGAATACCTATGTTGTAAATTAGCCTGCCACTACCTATCGATGAACTTTGGGCTTGTTTCCAATCTTTTACAGTCACAAATCATACTGCGTATATATCACTTCACTTTGCAGACAAGGAAATCTGGGAAATAGAGTCACAGATGCTGCATTAACAAGGAGATGGCTGAGATCAGTTGTCTGTGGAATGGATATGAAAGTGGGTGTAGTCTATAAAAGATACTTCTTTTACCTCTGTTCTAGACTTTTGACTTTTACTAATCTTGTAAAACAATCTCCTGTGAGGTCTGATTTCATCCACCCAAGGAATGCTTTTGGACCTGATGGGCAATGGCTCCAGTGGTAACGAAGTGCCATTTTACCCTGTTCAATGCCTGTGCATCTACTCCTCAGCGTGAAGATGCAGAGTCGGGGTAGAATTTGTATAATCCTGTGCCCTGACCAAATACCATCACTAAATACCGCCTTACAGGAATCTTTTCCTTTTTCATAACAGCAAAGTGAACTTCTGGTTAGAAGAAGATGCACTTGTCCACCATGTGTAACCTTTTGGACCATCTCCAGGTGCACTGGCACTCATTAATGACTCCAGGAGCACTGATCTAGAAGGATGTGCATTGGAACTTGATAAACTCTCTTCTCATCTACTGACAGTTGGATATTCTTTTTGAAATTATTGAAATGCTTCTATCACAGTTCAACCAGAATCGGAGTTTCCACTGTGGTAGGTTCTCCAGTGCATGTTATTACCTAGTTGCCTAGGTAATTAGAACAGGGCGGAGTAAGAGCTCTGTCTCCCAGGAATCTCTCAGTCCCTTCCTGTCTAGAGAATGTTTAGGGAGCAGGTGAAGCTCATGATGCCGTTTCTCTGGAGGTAGAGTGCTGCTTAGCATCCCTGAAGTTAGTATTAAAAAATTCAGAAAGTGCTTGCTCAATCCATCAAATTCATAAGAAATCTCTGTAGTACAAGTGAAAATGGCTCATCAGAAAGTGACACTTCCTAATATTGAGTGGATAACTGTTTACTTTATCCCCGCTCTCTGTCTCAAAGGAAAATATGACCATTTAATATTTATATTTACACAATTCATAAATGACAGTAGAGAGTCAAGCATAAAACCAAGGTTTTCCCCTTTGGGACCAGTGCTATGAGTGAATTGCCAACTTTCAGCGTGACGGAAGAGTGTTGATCGACCGAGGGATAAGATCCAATCAAAAGGAATTCTGTCTTATCTGGATTCAATTTTAGCAAACTTTTGGCGATTTCCCCACAGTCAGCCAGCCAGCCAAATAAACAGATCCATTGCGAAGAGCTTGTATAAAATTTCCCGAAGCGGAGTGAAGACGCTGCATGGGATCTGCGTGTGGAGAGCTGAGCAGTGTGTCTCCCAGGGCTGTGCGCGTGTTAACGTATAAATCTCTAACCCTAGGGTAGCCTATTAGGCAAGCGCCATCATCTCTCGGTGAGCTCTGGCTGAAGGAAACAGGAAGTAAATAAAAAATGAAACCGACAAATAATGCCAGATACACTTTTGCAGGATTAAAAATGCCCTTTTTACTGTATTTCCTGTCAGAAGGCAGCAGCTGCCCAACCCAAAGACCCCGGGTAGGAGCAGAAACTCCATGAAGAGTGTCAGTGAGACCGTCAGCCCAGTTCCAACTTTAGGAAGTGCAGCTGATGTGCTATGAAAGGAGCAGAATCCTGACTGAAATTTATTCTAGATCTGATGACAGTTAAGATACTGCTAGAGCTGATCGGCAATGATTTTCTTCTCCTGAGCTTAAATTAAAAAAAATAAGGTGATATAAGTTAGTCATATGGTCCTTTGTGAGCAGGATTTTTTTTAAGAAAAAAATTGCAGATTTTAAACATGATGGCAATTTACCAGAAGTCAGAGATTAACTAGGAGGTTAAACTGAACCTAAGAAACTAACAGCCTTTCACCAGTGAGGAAGCCAAGGATTAGGGCCTGGAAGTAGACGGCTAAAGCTTCAGGATAATGTCATTTAAATCCTCAACAGAAAGCAAATTAAACTCAGAGAAATCTTGATTGCCAGATTTATATGGACTAAGGGATACAAAGTAAATTCAAAACTCTTAAGGATGCCTATGTGCTGGCAATCAAAAAATGTCATCGGAGCAAATATTGAAATCTCTAAGAATAAGCAATTTCAAAGATTTTAAGGTCACAGATCCAAACTAATGAAAGAATTCCAGAAAAGAGGATCAGGCAATCTTAGGAGCCAGGGAGACGAGCAAAGCTGCAAAGAATACAGCACTTAAAGGGACAATATCACATGGAGCTTAATAACATGCACCTTTTATCATTTCTAGTAAATTTTATATACAGATGAAAGTGGTTCTCAATCGGCTCTCTCCTTTTGCATCTGAAGTAAAATAGTTTATCTCCTGTTCCACATTTTTTCATCTACACCTTTTATGAGGAAACACAATAGCTTTGTTTACCTTTTGTTCTTAGTCCTTCCATAGAGGATGTTGGATATTACAGAGCTCTACCATCCAAACATTTGTCAATAGCTCAGTCCAAGAAGACCCCAAAATATCGTAAGTATTGCAAATAGTGGTCATTTTGTTAAAGGCATAGAATTATTAGTGACAGAAAACAGGATTTTTTTTTAGAAAGGATGTCTAGTATACAGTATCTAATCATCACTCTCTGTCATTTGTGGGGAGGTTATATTTGGTGACCAAAATATTTGACAGAGTTTCTTTTAAGTGTGAAATAAAAGCCTGATGTTCACAAGAGCCATGAGGACTGATGGAAATCTGACTGATTTTCTTAGACTGAAGCAAAGGAAGTCTGCAAGGCTGTCGCCTTTTCCAGCACTTCAAGGGACACAGGAAAAGCCAGAACACTCTTAGGACAAGATTCAGGACAAGCTAAACATGTCCCCTTGGGTGATCTGGATTTCAGGCAATGCTGCAGGTGCCCTTTAAGGTGGAACGTGGCATGGCCATCCTGTGAGGAATGGAGAGAGCACTGGCTACTAGGACAGGGCACTCCTGGCTCTGATGAATTAGTCCACCGTATCGGGGTAGGCACACCCATGATCTAGCACGTACCGAACATATGTAGGAAAGGAGATGAAAACATGCAGGGAGCTGGAGGTTTCTCCTGCCTTGATCAACGAGATTTCACCCAAAAGAAGGCATTTGGGAGAGGCTGCAAAGCACAAGGGAAGGGTCTGGTGTTGGCCCGAGGAGAGTAATGTGACCTCGTAAACCCTTCTAATTTGGGATTTCTCTGCCACTGGTCATTTAACCCAGGGCCAACGGATGCCCGCACTAGAATACACAAATGAGCGAGGTCTTTGGGTGAGAAGAAATGTGCTTTTTGTGTGTGTGGCACCGAAATTCTAAACTAGAGCTGCTCACCAGGAGCAGGTGTGCTGTATGCAGTCTGAAATACTCACCGAATGGAGCAAATGTCAGAACATGTGTGTGTGCACAATCTCAATCTCTCTCTCTCTCTCTCTCTCTCTCTCTCTCTCTCTCTCTCTCTCTGTCTCTCTCTCTCTCTCTCTCCCTCTCTCTCTCTCACACACACACGCATAATGCTCAAACATGCATTTGAGATGGGCCCCAAAAATGTACAAACCACCAGTTCCTTTCACCCTGTGAAAGAGAGCCAGAGGGAGAAGAGGAAATATCCAACAACTGGCACCCAACCCAGCCCCTCCCCCCACCCCCAACTCACTAGGGACAGTGCACACTCCTCCTCCTATGAAATCCCTTTCATATTCAGTTTAAACCCAAATCACAGAGTGAGTCAAAGCCCAGGCAAGAGTTAAACAGCAACCCTAGCTCCTCACGGAGAGAGCTCCAGACCCACAGAAACCACCAGGGGACCCACATGGGGTCCTCCAGTCAGAGGCTACAGGTCCAGCAGCAGCAGCGCTGAAGGCCACGCTCCCCGGGTCCTCATTAGATACTCCCGTCATAAAGGCAGAAACATGTCCGATAAATTAAAACCCACGGCATCTAGAACGCGTGCTGTTTGGTGAAGCATTTACCATGCTGTGTTCTCTGTTTTGCCTTCATTGTGTTCTTTCTGGTGAGCTGTCATTCCTGTGTGTTTCTCCTTGCCCCTGGGGCATTTCTGTTGATTGCAGTGACATCTACTGGTAGAATCACAGACCTTCCCAAGCAGGCTTCTCTTGCAAGAATCAAACTGAGAAGTTTGCCTGGACATCAGGAAGGCTACCCGCCCCCTTTTTACTCCTTAGCTAATGTAATGCATGGGACCACATTAGGGGAGACTCATAGGTTTCTTTATAAAGACCCCAGAATTGGTTAATTTTGCACCCTTTCTCCTTGTCATTATCATCTTTGCCACAAGAATGGCTACATTCTGAGGAATGTTCTGTCCTCCGAGCCGTCATTGTCATATGAATGAGCTATCATTCAACCCTAATGCCTGAGATGTTTTATTCTTACTTCCATGACATGTGAATGATAGTGACAAAGGCGAAAGCAAGAAAAGGAAATGACACAAATTCTATTCAGGCTTTATCATTTTCAGTTCTCGTTTTGTGCTCCTTTCAAATCTAGGGGCTAAAAACTAGTTTTCCTCTTTAAAAAAAAAAACAGAATGAGGGAAAGAAGGAAAAGGGAAAATAATGAGTTTATGAAAGCAAAGTTCTGGTGTGCAGCTCTTTGAATGGTTTACCTTCACATTTAACGCCAGGAAAAAATGTTACTGGAGACATCAAAGCCCAGAAGGTGAGCCAGTCTTTTCCCCTCACAAGTCTGCAGCCAGAACAGCGCTTTGTTAAAGTTATGGCGTGATGCAGGACGGAAGGGGCAGCCTGCAGAACGTATTACTGAATACTGCATCGCTTGTATTCACCATGATGGGAAAGCCAGGATGCCTCCTACTTTAACCATCTCCCACCCCACATTTCTATTTCCTCAATATTCTTCAACATATAAGACAATATTTCAAATCATTGAAAACTCCAGATGTTCAATTATACTATCTTTTTTTTTCCTCTCCTTCCAAAAGCATTCTTGTAGTTCTAGTAAGTTGGGGATGGGGAGAAGGTAAACTAGAAAAGCCTTTACTTGAAACATGTTTTAAAAGGATGCATTGTTAAATAAAATTAAATCTAACTGATCAAATATAGGTTGCATTTGCATCACACAAATGGCATTTGCCACGTTAGGTGTATTATAAATAGATATTTTTTCTTTAAAGTGAAACATTTTAATAAAAATTTATAAATGTCTTATTTTAGGAATGTATTGTCATTGGTACTCTCATTATCGTCATGTGACTATGGTTTGAAATAAAAGATTTTAGCTTCCGTGAGTTTTTCTAAATTTCCCTTTGAATACAGAGAAATACTAAATGAATTCATATGCAAGACAAATTTAGACAACTTTCTTAAAAGAAAATCTAACTACACGACTGTTATTTAAAAAATAAATATCTAAGGTAACAGATGTGTGAGAATTAATTTACAAGGGAGAAATAGAGGTGCAGACCTTTGCTAGTCATGAAACCTCATACTCAGTATTTCTCTTATCAATAACTATTCATGTACAGAAGAGGCTATATTTAAGAATCAAAATATCTTTTGTATAACATTTTAGGAAAAAATGGGCTCTACATTTTGTAGTCAAATGATTAATACTATTTGTAGCTGATTTTTCCAACTTCAATCAGTACATGAACAGTGAGAGAGTACGTCATTTAATTATAAAAGTTTGTTTTTTCTTAAAACAATGTTCTCAGAAATTGAGGTGCAAAACTAGATTGAATGCAATAATGCTAACTATTACGACAATAAACCAGGTTAGAATATATGTTAAAATTAAAAACAAAATTAAACAGATGAATTTTATTGGATTTTTAGTGTTACTACTCAGTGTGAGCTTTGATCACAGTGAATTCCTGCCTGTACATCCCCATAAAGTTGTATATCTCCATCTCAATTTAATTTGAGCTTAACTTGCAGTTTCTTTTGGCCCTGGAAAACATAACATTTAGCAGGCAATTTTGTGGCTTTTTGCAGTACACACATCAAGGGGGAAATTGTCATAGCATCTCAAATGAAACATTCCTATTTCTAATGTTGAATTTTGATGACTTTTCATTCCTTCCCTATCCAAAAGATGGTATGAAATAATTGCTCTTCAATAACTATTCTACTGAATAACTGTCGAAATTATTCAGCTAGCCCAATGTAAGGCACATGTAAAACGAATAATGTTAAGAGACTTTGGTATCTTTAGAGAGATGAAAAAAATTCGAGTAAGTATCCTACTCTGTTTTCTCAACAAAGAAACTTCTTTCATTTTGTTTTTGTATCATCTGTAAAGAGAATTGCATTACTCTCTATTTTCTGGGTGATTGGACAGAAGTCAGCAGTGTGTGTAACTGCAGATTTTACTTTGAAAACTAAAAGTTCTCATTTTTTATATTCAGAAGTTATAAAGCTTTAATATCAACAAACTGTCTCTGAAAGTAATATCCATTTGCCTAAGTCTATATTTTGATAGAGAAGGCAGTATATTTGTAAGTTTTAAAACTCTGTTGTGTAGGATGCATGCTTTATTTTAAGCATAACTCGCATTCCTTCTTCATAGTCTTCACCCAGTGTGTGTGTGTGTGTGTGTGTGTGTGTGTGTGTGTGTGTGTGTTTCCTGATGTCAGACAAGCTAGGCTGCTTTCAGTCCCACGAAAGACAAGGATAGACAGATAGGTAGATGGATATAGATACAGATAGATATAAACTTTTAAGACTATCCATACATATTTTAAATTCTCATAAAAAGTCCTAATCATTTATTTCAATTTTTCACAATTAAAACTTAAAAACAAAAAGGAAGAAGATGAATTAAAAAAAGATAAAAATATGAACAATAAATGACAATGTATACATAGCTATCAACAATTGAATCTAAAAATCAAAGTAAATGAACAAGGACTCAACGATAAGCTGATGAATAGAATAGAACCAGAGGCATGGAAACATAGAACAGACTGAGGAATCTCAGAGGGAAGGAGGGAGGGGGCCAGGAGGAGATTAACCAAGGAACGTGTATGCATATAAGCATAACCTATGGACACAGAAATAGGGTGGGGAAGGCCTCGGGCAGGGTGGGAACCCGGTGGAGGGGGACAGGGTGGGGGAGGGGAAGGGGAACATCTGTAATACTCTCAACAATAAAGATTTTTTAAAAATTTGCAACTAATATTTTCTTTTATTTATCCTTTTCACCTACATTCGTAACGTTCCTTATTTTTAGGCAGAATGAGGAAACCCTTTCTAGTTGTGTACGCCGGCATGTACTTATCCATTCATCGATGCATCTGTTTGTTTATTCTGATAACATGTGTTAACACGACAGCAAGGTACAGAAAAGCAGGATCATTAGAGCAGGATGTGGGCGGAGCTTCCTGGCACCGGGAGCGTAAGAAGATGAGACATCTGCCTCCCCAGAGCACTGACAACTGTCCAGAGTCAGTGTTTCGGTCGCAAGACCACAACAGCAGTGCCCAGACCTCCCCACCTCTGCAGAGCATCAGGCAGACAGTACTTTCCATCTTGGTGGCCTCGCATATATAACAGTAAACATGCTGCTATGCATTTGGGAAACCTGACCTGTTAATGAAGGCAGATTCACACGCAGCGCTCTTGTTACAGGAGCAAAGCTAGCCGGGTGCTGCCCTTTGTCCTAAGTAACAGTTTTCCTTACGAAAAGTTTCCTCTGACAGGCACAGTGTAGCATCCCCTGCTGAAATCAACTTAAATGTTCTTCAAGGAGGGGAACCAGTCATCACCCGCATTCCCACCCCAGTCCTGAGAAATTCAGCGCTCCCACCAATAAAGCATACAGCGTGCGTGGCTCTGGAATGCATGCACAGAACATGTGGGTTGGGTTACCATCTCTGAATCACATATACAGAAGCAGAGAGAAAAAAAACACGTAAATCAATTCCATCAAAGAACAATGTGAGTTCAGTTTCTGAACTTTGTCACTAATATCATTTATTTCCTCTAACTAAGGAGTTAAGCTTCTCAAGGTAGGTAGAGAGACAGGAACGGGATATATAGCAGAGATTATAATTTTAAAACAATTAAATAAACTGTGCATTTCTTTAAAAAGGAAGGAAAAGAATACTTCTAATGCATCCATTGAAGCTCATCAGATAAAAACAATAAAATGGAAAATGAATACTCTCATGCTATCTTCAGTGAAATGATACTTGAAATTATTTTATTATTGTACTGTCGCTATGACTTACTAACTGGATGATAAGATATATAGGAGAAAAATGAGAAAAAAATGGAATAGGGATGGTAAATGTGGAACACATCAACGGAATCAGAAAGGGAGCTAAAAAGTTTTTTAAAAGATGGAGCTGAGTAGGGATCAAATAGAGTCAGAAAAAAATATATCGGTATATATCCATAACAGAAAATACACATAAGGGGGGATCTAGATCAAAAGAGACAGACGAGGCAGAGGAATAAGAAGAGAAATGAAAATTTAATTCAAGTAAGAAAAGAGCCAAGTGAAGAAAGACAAGAACTGAGAAGCAAAATGTAAAAACCAAACAGAGTGGGCATAGTAAGCCAACAGCTAGGGGAAAAGAGAGACAGAGGCAAGTCCAGTGTGGCATGGGCCTGGGGGATGCCTAGAGAGAAAAAGAAATAAGAAAGTCTAATAATAGGGAGAAAACATGGAGAGATACAAAGACAGGCAGAGAACAGAAGACAGGGAGTTGGTGAAGAATAAATGAGAGGCAGAAAAAAGAAAAGGTTAAGCAGAAAAAAAAACCCCACTGTATTTATATAGGCTTATTATAGGAAACTCATTTGAATGTTTGTGTGTGTGTTTTGTGCCATGGAAGGAAAAGTCCTGATTTCTCTGAAACTATTCGAACGTCTGTTCTGAGTTCAGATTTGGAATATAAAATTATAAGCCTTCTCAGGTTTTACTACATGGTTTTATACAGGTCAACTGGAAAGTTTTACTCTTATTAAAACAGTAGACTTTGTAATGCTATCTAAAATTGCCAAATGCCATTAAACAATATATGAAACATAATTTGGATGTAAATGTAGATGATATTTTGATTGTGGTTTTATTTAAGTCTATCATCTATATGGAATTCATCCGTTTACATGCTAAAATAAATTCAGAACTATGAATTTTAATGAAGCATCAATAAGTGAGCAAGTCTTATCTTTTGGTTTTCACAAGCCTTTCTAAGGATTAAGCAAACCAAAAATATTCTGTAGAAAACAATTTTATTTTCAAAGTTTATGTAAAAGTTGAATCACCTTGATATGTATCAAAGGTATGTAATGTATGTGTGTGTGTATATATCCCATACAGATATTATAATTTTTTCATTTAAAAATATTTAAAGGATACTTGTCTACATAATCAATCCAACCTACTTTTTCCAATGGAAACTAAAATTTCATTTTATGAAATTATAAAGAACTCAGTATGTGAACCAGGAACAATTATACAATTCTACTTCATCTTTATAAATAAAATGCAGAAATATGAAAAGAATAATAACTTGTGTCGATTCAATTTCTAGATGTAATGACCTAAAGCAGTGGTTCTCAACCTTCCTAATGCCGTGACCCTGCAATACAGTTCCTCATGTTGTGGTGACCCCTAACCATAAAATTATTTTTGTTGCTACTTCATAACTGTAATTTTGCTACTGTTATGAATCGTAATGTAAATATCTGATATGCAGGATGTATTTTCATTTTTACAAATTGAACATACCTAAAGCATAGTGATTAATCACAAAGCAATATGTAATTATATATGTGTTTTCCGATGGTCTTAGGTGACCCCTGTGAAAGGGTCGTCGACCCACAGGTTGAGAACCGCTGACCTAAAGGTATTGGTAGATAGATAGGTTAGTCAGCCTGGAATGGTGTTTGTTTTCCTCAGGAGGGGTGTTATAGGGGCAGAAGTAATGGAAACTTTTGATCAATAATTTTGTATATATAATATGCAGAAAAGGTATAATTAAACACAACCAATGCCATATTTCAGGCCATCATCATCTCTTATCTAAATTGTTACTATAGCCTTTTAAATAATTTCCTAATCACTAATTTCCCCCCACTTTATTCTGCACTCCACACTGTATAACATATTCTGAGCCCAAATAATTTCCTCATAACCTAAATTCTTTTTTAGCTCACTATATCCTACAAGTAAATATAATCTATTTATTTCTTATTTATTTAGTCACTGAAACCCCCTTACCCTCTGAACCCATCTATCTTCCAATCACACTTCCTCACAATGGGCCCTAAAGCACACCCATCCTAAACTTCACACCTTTGTTCAGGGCCCATCTCTGAAGAAGATGCCCGACCCTGACCCGCCATGCTTTTCTGCTGACCACCTTTCTAAGGCGACCCTCATGGACATCCAATGGTCAGAATACGATAAGTGATAACATTGTTTACACTGTACATGTCAGGTCACTTCCACGACACTGTCTTCAGTAACTGACACCACACGTTGACATGGACAAACTAAAGTCCCATCAGAGGCAAGATGTCTGTGACTGGTGAGGACACGCTTTGCTCCAGCATTTAAGGGAGGTTAGAAGGATTTCGGGAAGTTTACTCTGAAGAAGAGGAGACTTAAAATATGTGAATAATTTACATATGGATAAAAGAATATCTTTTCTCTGTATGACTCCAGGGAGCAGGACTAGGATAAATGAATAGTCGTGAAAGGTAGAGAGGCAAAGAGAATGTTCATTCAGGGATCAGCCAGGAATTTTCACCTCCTGGATATCACTCAATCTCTAAACGGGCCTGAGAGCAAATTATTATCTCCTTCTGAGAAAAATGTGGTTTGATGAGATTATCTTAAAAGGGAGTATTCATTTGGTTGTGAAGCTAGAAGCAATGAGGATCTATCAGGGGAACCTAAAAGGCTTTTCTACAGTAAATAGGAAAGAAAAAGACCTGCTCCTTTAAAAAAAAAAGTTGCTAATGTCAGTGGGATTATTCAACAACTATGGCTGTCATGTTTGATATTTATTAAATAAAAATTTAAAAACAGGCAACAATAAATACACAAATCACTAAAACCAAAAATGGAATTTTAAATGTATGATGGTCTCACACAAATGTTGAAAGCTAGACTCTAAGGAACAGAAATCTGACAAAGAGAGACAGGAGAGATAAGCGGGCTCTAGGAGCGGAGAGAGGTCTGTTTGCTCACTGCTGTGTACCCAGAACATATGAGAGTTTTCATGCATCGCAGAAATGTAATCAGCATTTGTCAAACAGATATCGAAAAAGAGACTGGATAACTCCTTGTTAAAGGAATAAAAAAAGAAAATCAAGCATCGCTTGGAGCATTGGAAAAAACTGAAAAATTCACTTTAAGGTCCTAAAATTCTTTAGATGTTTAAAACCTTTCCTTTGAAAGAGAATTCATTAAATATGGTAAATGATTAAACCTACAGAACAAAACGTTGCAACATTAGGGAGTGTGTATGTGCATATATTTCAAGCTGGCTATAAGACAATCCATCAAAACAAAGCTGCAGAAGAAATACCGGAATACATTTCCAAAGGGCACCATTTGTGACATTCTGGGACCATGTCACAAACACACGACAGGGGAGAACAAAGGTGCTAATTTTGGGGTAGCATATGTGAATTTAACTATTTGGTTCCTGAGCCACTTTGATTTAGCGTGTATTGTGTTTTCTATTGTACTTTCAATAGTCCCCAAAACAATGAATAAAAAGGACAGCCCTGGCTGGTTTGAGCATTAACCTATACACCAGAGGGTATCAGGTTCGATTCCTGGTCAGGGTACATACCCAGGTTGCGAGTTGGATCCTCATTCGGGGCCCTTGCAGGAGGCACCTGATCAATGTTTCTCTCCCAAATCGATTGCTCTCTCTCTCTCTTTTTTCTCTCTCTCTTCCTTCATCTCTCTAAAATTAATTAAAAATTAAAAGGCAGACAAATGCAGTGGAAGTGTTTTGAGATTTGTGAAGTTTTTTCATTTGTCATTCTCAAAGCATGGAAATATCTAAGAAAATGGCTTCAATGGCCCTGGCTGGTTTGGCTCAGTGGATAGAGCGTTGGCCTGCAGACTGAAGAGTCCCGGGTTCAATTTTGGTCAAGGGCACATGCATGGGTTGTGGGCTCGATCCCCTGTGTGGGACGTGCAGGAGGCAGCCAATCAATGATTCTCTCTCATCATTGATGTTTCTCTCTCTCTCTCCCTCTCCCTTCCTCTCTGAAATCAATAAAAACATATTTTAAAAAGAGAAAATGGCTTCAATGAAATATAGTATACACACAGTTTCTTCTTTTAAACACATTCTTTCCGTGTGGAAAAAAAAGCATAGTGATCATAATCACAATCATAAAACCATGACAATTTTTGGCTACCAACTTGATATTATCGCTTAATATATTAAAAATAAATTTGAAAGATTTGTTACTGACTCAATTTTGAAACAACACTCATAATAAAATTCTAATTTACTGATGGACCAATACTCCCCCGTCCCTTATTTCAGGATATACATTTTAAAGAAAGAAAGAAAAAGGAGGTAAGAAGGAATCAGAAGAAACTCAAAGAACCCCACTGATAGTTTGTTGGCAATATTCTAGGTCATTAGGAATAATAGGGTATATGCAATATTTCCACTGCATAGACTTTCCAATTAGAGGCTCATGTATAGGAATGCAAATGGAGGCTACATAAGTTTATGGTGGAGAAAGTCACTATCAGTCTTTTGATTCCTTGTACAGAAACCTATTCTTTCTCATTTCTGTAGCTTAAGCGCATTGAAATGAACTTTCAAATGTGTTCAGGTACAGAGGTTGCTGCATCACATTGCATATAAACAGACAAATATCATTCTACAAGAATAACATAATTCAAGATTCATTTTGGAACTAAACAAGTTTGCCACAATTTGAATCACAGCCTGGAGTCTTTTCTCCTGTCAGGTTAGAATAACCGAACATTAGTATCATCACCAAGTTATTATAAAAGAACAGATATGGTCCACTGGAGGGAACAAGAGTTAATTGAGCATTATAATTGGACAGGAAACAGCTTTGATTTCTGAAACTACAGGCACATTCTCCTAAAACTTTCACTATAGTTACATTTTTACCATAACAAGAAAAGTCTTAAAGAAAAGAACTAAACTTTAATCTTCAGACCTTCATATCAAGTTTACCAAAACTTCTATCAGTAGTGAGTAGAAAAACTAGAAAATCAAGTTTCTGCTAATTTCTGTGTTGGAGCTCATGTGAGTCTCCTGTGAGTAAAGAAAATTAATTCCATGTGAAATTTTTATTTTTATTTTATTTTTTCCCATCACCATTTACCCCACCCCCATACCCTTTTCCACCTCCACTCAAGCCCCATCCTACCCACAATCACCACACTGTTGTCCATGTCCATGAGTTCTTTCTCTTTTTCTTTCTTTTTGCTCAATTATTTTGACCTAAAATTTTTTAAGCAGAAACAGACTTCGAATGCTTTAAAGTAGAAAGGAATTTAAAATGGCACCTCAAAGATAAGTATTGAAATTTCATGTGTCCTCTAAAATTGTCCCTCCAGGCTGGATCTGCATTACATTAAAATCTAATACACCTTCAGTCTTCTTACCTCTTTGTTTGAATCAAAATTTTTTTATTAAAAATGGTGAGACTAGTTGGAAGTGAGCCTTTTGTCCATTTACTAATAAGGTACACTACTTTGAAATATCCTGATTAATTATCTGTCCTATGCTAACACAAGCAGGTTTACAACAGGAGAAATCCAACATTATGCAAGGCCATGAAATTAGAAGATTTTCCGATATTCATAGAAGATAAAAACTGTCTTCAAAGGGCTCTGAAAAATAGGGCCTAACATTAGTACAAATGAGAAATACGGAATCATTTCTGAGACTAATTACAGAGTGCATCTATTGAGCACTCTTCCCTTTTCAAAGTCTTTGACAAGACAATGCCCTCTGCTCTATTAGAACCAAAATATCCCCATTCACTGTTCATTGGGAAGTTCGGGCCCATGAATTAGAAACTGGAGTTTGCATGGAGTTGAATAATTAAACTTTCCTCATATTAAAATATCCTGAACAGTTACTCTGTTTTGGAAGGGCTCATTTTTATAACCTAAAAAAAAATTGCCTAGAATATTAGACTGATTGAACTAATTCAATTTTAAGGTTAGAAGAGATTTCCAGCACCTGGAATTCTGCTTTTCAAGCTGAACTGCATAAAGGAAGTGAAGAAGAAACATTTTACATTTTAGTGATTCGCTGTTTATGCCCCCAAAATAATTCAATGTGTAATTATTTGTAGTAAGGCAAAGGTTTCTTAAGAACAATCTGTGCTTAGAAATTGTTTGAGATGCAGCAAAAACTCCATCTTCTTAATTCTAACATTAGACAGATCAGAAACCAAGGAGGTCATCAATGAAGCTCCCTCACCTCTGACCAATTGTACCCTCGTCTTAGTGTTTTTCCCTGGTTCAAAACTGAATTCAGAAAGTCCTGCTAAACACAACACATTGGTTACCACTATCCATCACTAACTGTACCTCCATATATTCTTCTATTGGAAGTCATCCCAAATCTCCATATTTCCATTCTCTTATAGAGGAACTATTGATCCTCCTTCAATTGATTAGTTTTCTTAAGTCCACATGTCCAACTTCCACATGTTGCTTGTACTCATTCATGCGACATATGTTTATTGGCTACTTCACAAGGTCCAGGAGTAGAAAAACATACAACCCAGAGTCCCAGCCCAGCAGGGCTTAATACCTGGAGTTGTTTAACAGTAGGCACTAGCCACAGGTAGGTATTTAAATTTAAAATTAAATTATTGAAAATTAAACATTAAAAATTCACTTCCTCAATCATAGGAGTCACATTTCGAGTGCTCACTGGCCATGAGTGGCTACTCATTATTTTAGTCGTTCAGGTTATAGAACTCTTTCATCATTGCAAAAAGTTTTCTTGGGCAGCCCTGGTTTAGAGAAGAAAACAGCCATGCAAGTAGATATAAACGTTTATTGGGATAAACTTCGTTAGAGATATGTTCAAAGTGTCAGGGGAGATAATGCAGTTCCCAGACATTCCACTGCACAATCTCTGACTAACCCCGTCTGGTCAGTGCTGAACATGAGAGTCCTATATCCTAATGGAGCATAACGTCATATCATTTTAAGTTAGCATGACTCTTAGGTACTTCTACAACCTTTTGGCCATTCCAGAAATTGAGAGAGGAGAGGATGGTGTCTCTATAATGTTTAGACCACTTCAAGATGAGTACAAGGTGCATGAAAACAGGATCTTGTGCCCTTGAAATCATGATAGTATTTGATTACTCAAAAGATCAATATGATGTGGAAATAAAGTGAAGAAATAAGAGGAACTTGATGAGAATTTAGAAAAGGTAGTTTGGTGGTAGTTAGAGTCTGGGCATTAGAACTGACAAGACCTGAATTTCCATGTAAGTCTGGCCATTTATTGCATGTATTTTCATTTGTCTTATGTAACAAGTCTAGACTGTTCATCCTGCTCCTCTTATGTTGATCACATCAGTTCTAAGCCAGTGTTATAAACTCAGATTCCTACACTAGTGAAGCAGATAACAACAGAATGAAGGGTGGCCAGGAGAAGAGAAACAGAAGCAAGGATGGTAAGTAGCAGCTGACACTGAACCTGAGGTTGGGGGCAGTGGGCATGGGAGTGAGTGGTGACCACCAGGAGACAGAGGCTCTTTAGGAAGAACAGACATTAACTCCTAGCTGACTGTTGCTTTGTGGGAAAGCGGGTTCTATATTCTGAGAGCTGCTTTTATTTTTTAAGAAGCCAGAAATTTGATTTTCCAGGTAAATCTTCTAATTTTTTATGTCAGCGACTATTTCAATATTTTAAATAATCTTCCCAAGACAACACTGTGAAGACCAATGAAAACCTGCTTCTGGGATGAGATTGAGGTCTCAACCTTTCCATTTGCAAGATCATATCTGGGGCTTCAGGTTATTCTTCACCAGGGCAGTGTATTCAGGGATGGGACTAATTTTTGCTAAAAACAAATCAACAGCAAGAGTAATTTAAATATGAAGTTCTTCTGAAACCTTCCCAATTTCCAATTCTAAAAAAAAAAATAATAATGATTGGTTTCCAGTTCATTACCAGGGGCTCATTATGCATTAATGCTAATATTATTTCCTCTGCTGTAAATAGCCTATACAATAAGTTATATTATGTATAAATAGTTCTTATTTAGACAGATTTCATTCTTTCCTCTTTAAGGGATATTTAATTTTTACATTAGTGTAAGATGTTTGGTAAGTACATGAATTGTATTAAGTTGTCATTTAACAAATATGTCCAACCCTTCAAGAAATGTAGAGAATTTCTGTTTTAAAAAAATCTGACACCTATATGATCTTATTAACCAACGTCACCCCAATACATTTAATTTTAAAAATCAGATTGAAATGTGAAACCAGTTCATGTTTTAAACTTCAAAATGGCACTAAGTAATATCATGGAATTATATTGCAGCATTTAACTTATAAACTAGGAGCATGCTATTTTTAACATGCTATTTAACATTTTAGCTATGATTTACGTGTAATTTTGTGTATACCAATAGAGTATTCTATGCTTAATAATTCTATTTCTATATTCCATTGTTGCTCATCTCCTATTGATAAATATATATAGTTGTGATTTCCTTAATTAAAAGGGCCATATTTAGTTGATTCAGCTCTTTCCTCCCTCAAAAAACACAAGAATGAAGAGGTTAAAATATTTAATTTTCTTGGAATCCCAGGAAAGGTAATCTTACATGTTTTTTATGTTTATGGCATGGAGGGGTTACAGAGAAAACAGAAATATTCTTACTAGTAAGTTTATATGCATAATATGCACAAAACTTTATATGCACTCTTCCCCTGGAATTCTAGTGAGAAACCTTGGTCACATGCTATAAACATGTTAGAGCAGAAATGGGACTGGGATGAGTATGTGATAGAGTCACAGGTTCAATTTGCTCACTAGTCTAACAAGGACAGGGAGGGAAGATGAGCGTGTGTAAAGAGAGAAAAAAAAAAGAGTTCCCTGAGCTAATTTTCTAGCCATCAGTCAACTTACTATTCCTACTAAAAGAGTCTGAAAGGGCGTGAGTGAGTGTTATTAAAATAAATATAAAGTAGCATTAGCCACGGGAAATTCCACAGGGAAGGTCAAGGGTGAGAATAAGGGAGACGGGTGATGAGGGGGAAGGGTGAGCAGAACGATGAAGAGTCAGGATTCTGAAGGAAGAAGGAACACCACCCATGTCAATAGCTGCAATAAATGTATTTCATGGCACAGCAAACTATGCCATTTTCTAAAGGATAATTTGATTTATATCTTAATTTTGACTTTATATGTCAAATAGATATGTTAAAGTGTGTGTGTGTGTGCACGTGTGCACACACGTGTGCATGCTCCTGGGTGTGGGTGTGTGCGTGCCCAGATTTAGTACCAATAGATTAAAAGTAACTATGTGCTTTTCCTTTTAAATAAGCCAGACAGAAAAATTCAAGAACCATATGATTTCACTCATACGTGGGATATAAAACTGAAAGCAACATATGAACCAACAAGAAAAACAAATTAACAAAAACTCATAGACGCCAACAACAGAATGATGGTGACCAGAGGGAAGATGGTGTGAGGTGGTAAAGGATAAAGGGAGTCAAATATATGGTGACAGAAGATTGGACTTTGGGTGGTAAACACACAATGCAATCAATGTATACATCATGTGTCATAGAATTGTACACTTGAAACCTACATAGTCTTGCTGACCAATGTAACCCCAATAAGTTTAATAAAAAATATTTTCTTTGTATATGTTCTGAATTTATATGGAAGAGTAGAGGATCACTGTTAGTGATCAAGTTCACTGTGTAGCTCTATCTGCCATAATTACATGATGTGTCTATTGGGTAGGAACATACACATGAATTGCATTTGCCAAAGTCATTGTTTTTATACATGATATTGATTGTCTACAGAATACACAACATCTTTGAGCAGAAGGCCAACAACTCTTCTATTGGTGTACTTGTCTTGTTCATCAGATGTTTAAAACCAGGTCTTAGCAACAAAAATACACTGACAGAATCTGCCCTTAAATTAGTACATTAAAAATCACATAAAATATTTTGTGAATAAGTACAAGCTTAGTGATATTGACTGGGGAAGACAGAATATGTAGAGATTCAGAAAGAGCAACTATCTCCCATGAGGATAAATGTGTAAAAATGTCCCTACACAAAGTAAATAACATGAAAAATAATGACTTGTGTAAAGCCTAAGTCAACTTACCTGACCACCATCTTTCCCTTGCACATTTCTTTAAAATCAATATTTTTTCTTATTTTGTATAGTGCAATTGCAAAAGCAATCACATCAATAACAATAGTCCAGTTCACCAAGTAAAATCCCTAGCCAACTTTAAGAAGAGAAGAAAACAGTATAGATTGTATATTTCTCTAAATTTTGTTGGTTGGATTTGTCCACTCTGCTTTTAGATAAACTGGACCAGCTGACCCACCCCCTCCTTGGATGGAGTGTGTTACTTACTATGAGTTATTTTCCCACTTTATATTGGAAAAAAATAAATATAATTTCAAATGGCTGCTAAATAATGAACAATTTTCAGAAAGTTGCACTGACTCTAACAGATTTAAATTTTATATTTTCCAACATGCCTACATGTACATCTATAAATGGATTTGCTTTCCTGCCATGCACTATCTTATGAGACTGGTGCAGACTGCATATTCATATTTTCAAATGCCATCCTCTTGTATCCAAGTTCCCAAATCTAATATTTCTACCATCTTTTCAACAGTTGATATTTATATTCGTTGTGCATTTAGGAGATGTTTAAATTAAATCACTGTGTCATATTCCAGAAAAATTAGCAGTCCTTCCATTTGAAAAGAAAAGAAAATTCACTGATTTGTGCACATAAGTATCAGTTTTGGATATCATATATATTTCTGCAAATATATGTTTTAATAAAAATTTCACTCACCCTAGCTCATTTGGCTCAGTGGATAGAGCATCTGCCTGTGGACTGAAGGGTCTCAGGTTCGATTCCAGCCAAGGACACATGCCCGGGTTGCGGGCTCAATCCCCAATGGGGAGCATGCAGGAGGCAGCCAATCAATGATTCTCTCTCATCATTTGTTTCTATCTCTCTCTCCCTCTCCTTTCCTCTCTGAAATCAATAAAAATATATATGTATATTTTTAAAATGCACTCAATTGAGAAACATGAACCAAATTAGTAACACTAAACAATCAATACCTGAGATAGAAAAATGTATAATGGGCAGGAAACATTTATTTTACATTGATAGATTTGGACTCGTTCAACAAATTTAAAGTATAGATAGATCTACGAGAATCCAAGTAAATTTCTTTTAAAAAAAACATCTTCTATTGATTTTTACAGAGAGAAAGGAAGAAAGAAACATCTATGTGAGAGCAACACATTGATTGACTGCCTCCTGCACAGTCCCTATCAGGGATCAAGCCTGCAACCCCAGCATGTACCCTGACAGGGAATCAAACTGGCAATCCCTTGGTGGCCAGGATGGTGCCCAACCAACTGAGCCGCACAAGCCAGGGCCAAATAAATTTCAGTTACACAAGTGTTTAGTGAGCATGAATTATGTTCCAGACACTGTGGTAGGTCCTAATGATATAATGGTCAACAGTATCATTCTCTCTTACAAAAGGATGATCCTATATAACCAGATTGGATTCGAAAATGTGCCCTAGTTGGTTTGGCTCAGTGGATAGAGGGTTGGCCAGCAGACTGAAGGGTCCCAGGTTTGATTCTGGTCAAGGGCACATACAGGAGTTGCAGGCTCCAGCCCCAGTAAGGGGGCTCAATCCCCAGTAGGGGGCGTGCAGGAGGCAGCCAATCAATGATTCTCTCTCATCACTGATGTTTCTATCTCTCTATCCTTCTCCCTTCCTCTCTGAAATCAATAAAAGTATATTTAAAAATGTATTATTACCAATTTATGAATACGTAGGAAGCATTCTATGCTTTCAAAAAAGTAAAGCAGTTGACCTTACTCCCTCCATGTTCAACATCAGGAATCCATTCCAATGGGCATATCTAAAAGCACCCCTTGAAATTTCCTTCCTAGGAATTTTTAGAATGACATTATTACTGATCAGATAAATTTCAACTTTCTATCCTAGCCTTTTGTCAAAGGCTTCCACACACAAAAAAAAAACCTACTGTGTTTTTAATCCTCAGGTTGGAATCACCACTTCCTTAGAGGCTGTGCCTCAGTTCAGCGTTTCTCTTCTTTATTCTCTTTGGCCCCACTCCAGAATCCTTTTATGTCTAACTGCTTTGAATGCTTTGCATATGAATGTCATGCTTTTTACGTTAACACCTCACCAGTACTCGGCAGATGGATTCTAGATACTTGCTGAATTAATGGTTTGTATCCTGAAATCATTGTTCATAAATTATGACCCAATAATGGTTGTCTCTTCTATGAACGTCGAGGAATTGCACATGTACCATATGATATAGTACCTAATTTCTGATTGCTTTAAGATCTTCTGTCCACATTTTGTCTCTCTCCCAAAATTCATCATCTATATCTCAAGGTTACAATATTTGCTTTCTAGTTTTTCTAATATCATTAGATCTGGGTACAGAGGTAGTGCTCAATAAATACATGTGTATTGGTTTATTGAACTTGGATTCACTACAAAGTTTAATTGAAAAGTAATAATTTGCCAGAATAGTAAAAGCAGATTTGAGTTCAAATCCTAAATAATCTATTTTTCATTAATTTGGAAAATATCTTAACCATTGTAAGCCTCCCTTTTTTATATGTAACACTGGGGATAATACCACTTCATTCCATTGATAATGTGCATCATATGATCTAATGTATATAAATGTAAAATAATTACCAGGGCGACTAATAGATAACAAGGGCTCAATAAGTAGTAGCTGCCTAGTAAGTGCATGCATTTTCCATTCAATATTTATTGAATGCCATCTATATTTCAGGCACTCTGCTGGTCATGTTTCAAATTTATTAAGTGTGGAACACCACCATCACCTCCAAAGTGAAGCTGAAGAAATTGTCATATTGAAAAGGATATCACAGTTGTAAAGAAAGCAGAGACCAACTATAGTAGGTAGACCATAGTTTGACCATGAGGAGAAATGCTAACAGTGAAATAAAGTTGTTAAGTTTCATGTCCTGGAAACTGTTAAATACTGAATATGATCTATGGATCTGCAACGGATATAAAGCAAAATCTAATCTGAAGGGAGTAAACTAGAGAAAGTGGCCTCTTGGAAAAAAATTTTAGACACAAAAATCCCATAAGGCCTTTATTCCAATAAATGGGTTTCCTGGTTTTTCATAAACATCACTCCTTCTCTATGAAGTGTGTCATATATGGGTTAATACACTTGTAATATATATTTGCATAACTCATGGGATTTGTTTTCCCCTCTTGTCCTTTGGACCAAAAGTCTATCTGTGTCACATTCATAACACAGTGAAAAATTAATTAGGTAGGCTAAAAGTTCTTAGTGAAATATTAACAACCTTGAAGTAGGGCACTTATCAAATGTGAGACTTATATCAAACCAACTGAAATAAGCAGTTCCAGACTCAGGTCTTTTTGATGACCTATTCCCTCCAAAGTTTTGTGATGGTGGTAGCCACTAGCTCTGGTCTTCATTACGATTGTCTCAGCTTACTGCCCTGAAGAGATGAGGGATACAAGAGGTGCTAATCCATGCAGCAAAAAATTCCCAATGATTTACACCAGAACTAAAGGAATAGCTTTTTTCCCTTCCCTCCTACTGGATTCTCTGTAAGTAATTTGCTTGATAAAGTACAGCCCATATGTAGACAGGGAAATATGCTAGCAGATACAAGGGCAAGCCTACAAATATTTTCTTAGTATGCTTTGGATAATATCAAATAAGTTTAAAACAACTCTGCTTCTATTTATGTATTTGTTGTTTGTTCATTTATTTACTCACATAAAGAGATCAATATATTGGATGATGTCATGGGAGAAGAAAGAATATGTGATATAGTCATAGTTACTGACTCAAGAATAACCATTAGCTAGCTCACTTTGACCCCAGTAGGAAACCCTATAGTTTAACTGCATGGAATTTTACATTTAAACAATGCCTAGTTGCCAGAGGAAGTAATGAGAAACAGTTTGTAGCTTCTTAGGCGGGTCAATAACTGAAATATTTATATATTAATTTGAAAATTGTTGACCAATATTCTTTCCCTTTGACCTCTATTTACACCCTTTCTCTCACTACAAAAACTGAAAATGTTGTGTCTTTTGTCTGTCTTCAAGGGAAATCTACACAAATCCAGGACAGTGGCCCTCGCTTTGAAGGAAAAAACATGTTTAAATGCTAGTCTTTCTGTTTTGATCTTCTTTCTGTAGTTAGTGAAAACAGTGTAAGAGTAAGTATGAGGGAGCTCAAGGCATCCTGCTATTCCACAGGCCATGCAAACATTTTGTTTTTCTGTACAACAGTGCACCCTAGTGGATGAAGGAAAGAGCCCTGTCCCTCAGGCCTGACTGAGGGAGGCAGTGAGAGCTCAACAGATTTTGCTCTATGCAAGGCCATTCCAAACCAGCCTGGTGCATTTCATTTCTCACAGCGGTAAAAAGAGAAAAAACGAATCCCCATATATTTGGTGTTAAAATAGAAATACGGCTGAGCCCATAAACTTTTTTTTAATTTTTTTTAAGATTACTAACTGAAAAGACTGTTTTGGAGGTATTCTTTCTGAGAGCTTATTTTAAATATACTGAATAAACTCTTCACAATAAAAAAATAAGCACAATTCATATATCATTTACTCAGCCACCTTTTTGTTAACCACTGCCTGCTCTAGGCTAGTAATAACCGTGTGTGTGTGTGTGTGTGTGTGTGTGTTCTGTACATGGAGAGACAGAGAAATAGGTATTACATATATAGGCATATATATCACACACATACAAACAATACTATATTTTGCTCATTAAGTGTCAATTTAGAATAGATTAGCGCCTACATATATTAAAATCAATGTCTCTAAATAAAAAGATGGGTCTTCGTGCAGCTTACCACTGAATATTCCATTTCAGGATAATTCCTAAAAGCTAAATACTTAATAGTTCTTTTGTGTTGATTTGCTTGTTTTTATTGCTTCTGTTAAACCATTAAACAAGCTCATTTTATCACTAAGTTTTTTTTAACCCACTAAGTTTTAAGTGGCTTTTAAATACATATTTGGAATTAAAACCTGTAAATGTAAAAATCTGAGCAACACAGAGAGAGGGAGATGACCCTCTGAGAAGTCATGCATAAAAATGCAACAATTTTCCTTTTGGAAAAACATGGTGGAGGAGACATCATTCAGTGTTCTTGTTTATGGGATGTGCTCGGGTAAGAATTAAATGTAATTTAGGGAGACAATAAAATCTTCTCAACTACTGTGCTGTTGTGTTAGGGATGGAGTTGGGGATGATTAAATGAGTAAATCACACAGATCTGAAACATTTTTTTCTCCTTTCCTTTTTTTTTTTTACACCCCCATAGATGGCATCTTGATCGTGCGTGCGCTGTGAACACAAAAGGCCCATAGGTCAGACCTGAAATTATAGCTCAGCCTCAACTCCTGAGGTACACAGGCTGTTTATATCGATGAAAATTTATGATCTCTATACCCTAAATCCCCGGCCTCTCTTTTACATTGACTTCTTTACTATTTGCTGCTTTATTTTATGGTGATCCCTTGCCCTCTATAAATATATCATGGTTACTTAACCCCGGATCCCACCCCCAGCCTCCAGGACTTCAGAAAGGACCTATTTGTTCCTGACTTCGCTACTGGGTGTTTCATAATCCCCCACATTAGCAGCTATTATTTTATAGCAGTTAACATTTTCTAAATTTTCATCATCTCTTGACTCTTAGCCCTCTAACTGCTTAATAATGTCGGTCTTAGAACTCTTTAGTGATGATGCTGAAGAAGACATTTTTAGCTTAAGCTCATGCAATGACAGAAGTATTTTCTATTAAATATTTATCTGCAGAAAAATGAATACATTTAACTGTAAAAGAAATACATTTAGGCAAGCATAATTGCCTTTTGTTCCTTCATATAACATTTTAAAAACCTGACCTAATCCTGAAAACATGCAACTGAGTAATTAAAGTTTTCCATGGGTTAGATTCTAATAATTATCTTGTTTTGACTGAACTCCTTAATAGAGTCCAAAAACTAAAGCTAGAAAATAATAAGGGATTATAGATTTGCAAAAGCTATTGTCTGATGTTAAAATTGTTAAGAAAATATGAGTCAGTATTATGCAAATTCTGACCTAATCCCAGCAGCAATCTGGTTGGTAATTGTATTTTTTCTTTAAAGGAGGACAGACCCTACAATAATTATGCCTTGTTAGTGTCCACATTGCTACATTTTTGATTTATGTATTTTTGTGGGAGTTGACAGATAAGCAAGAAAAATTGACATATTATAAACTAATAAAAATAAATAATATCAGAATCTGCCTAGCAGCAGTCTACATTGGGAAGTTAAACAATGCATTAATCACACATTTATTTTTGAGCAAAACATAGTTTGTAAAAAATATTTTTAATGACATATATTAAAAAACTAAATATTTAAATTGCTATGAGTGTATGTGTGTGTGTGTGTGTGTGTATGCGTGTGTGTGATTGCTAAGGTAAATCATTATGTACAGTATATCAAAGCCATTTTTGTTTTATTTTCTTCTTGATTTTCTTAGAAAGTCCAGACATTTGTAATCCCTCCCTACATATTGCAATATATAATATTCCTCTGAGATTTAGTATTTCTAGTTTTTCTCCAAAATATGTTCCTTAATGGAAAATTTGATTAGTGCACTCTTTTCAGGGTTTTGTTCAAATTCTCATTACTTAAAATGTTCCTGTTTGAATGCTCTGTATTATTTTCTACTAAATACTAGAAAAAATGTAGAATTTTCAGACCATGACAGCAGCTAGTGCTAAGAGTCATGCTCTACTGTATTACAGGCTAGGCTAGACACAAACACAAAAGAAATAAGTCATCCATGTGCCTAGGGTTTGGTGGAATCTAGCAATTGACACTGTATAGTATGAGTGGTAAATATAAATGAATTGTAAATGTTGTTCTTTCCTTCAAGTTTATGCACTTTATAACCTCGTGGTGTTTTTGTTTGTTTGTTTGTTTGTTTGTTTGTTTGTTTGTTTGTTTTGGTATGCCCATAGTTTCCTTTAAATATAACCTGAGTTGGCAAACAAATGCTTCAGGAGCAATTGATCTAACAGCATTGATTGATTATTGCTGTTTCTCTGTTATTCTGACTAAAACTAAGCATTTTTTAATGCTAGCTTCAGCTAAATTTTCTAACCAAGCTGATAATCAGTTTTTGGAAATACAGTTAAAGATAGATAAGTTTTCCCACCATTATCATGGATATGACCAATATAATCCCAGATAACATTACTTCCTTCAGCAGGGCATGGAAAAGGCCCATGTGGATATTCAACCTGGAAAGTGAGTCTTCTCAATCACGTATAAATTCTAAAATTTAACAAGCTCAAGCTCTGTTTAACAATTTATAAACAATTAAGTCTAGTTGATCAGAGTTTATTTTTTCATTTCCTCTTAACAAATATGCTTGAGGCAACAGTTCAGTATCTAGACCACAAAACAAGGTCTTCTAAAAATTACCTCGAATTAGACAGGGTGTATGCATATGATCGAAGTCCTCAAAAAGTTAGTTTTTCTACACAAGCCTCTTCTAAGAATGTACTAATTTTTTTGAAATATATATGTAAGAAGTAGTCTACAAAATCAACCAGGCAAAGTAAACCATTAAGACCCTAATTATGGTAAAATATTGGTAAAGTCATAACTGAAGTGTGCTGCAAGGGGGAAATATGCATTGGATTTCAAAGAACTCGTATAAAAAAGAAATCTAAAGTAGCTCATAAATAAATAGATGTTGAAGTGATAATATATTATGAATATATCATTAAATTTTCCTATTTTCTTTTTTAACTTATAAGAATTAAAAGTATATAAATGTGTTGGACATATAGATCAATGGAACAGAACAGAGAGCTCAGAAATAAACCCACATATATATGGTCAATTAATTTTGACAAAGGAGCCAAGACCATTCAATGGAAAAGGTCAGTCTCTTTAATCAATGATATTGGGTAAACTAGCCACATGCAGAGAAAAACTAGACCTCTACCTTACCACACACAAAAATTAGCCCAAAATTAATGTAAGATCTGAAGTCATAAAAATTCTAGAAGAAAACAAAGACAGAAAGCTTCATGACATCAGCTTGGTGTTAATTTTTGGATATGTCTCCAAAAGCAAAGGCAACAAAAGAAAAAATGAGTGGGACTATATCAAACTAAAAACCTTCTGCAAAGCAAAGAAAACCATCAAAAAAATGGAAAAGCAACCTACTGAACTGGAGAAAATAGTTTCAAACTATATATCTTAAATGGGGTAAATATTCAGAATATATAAAGAACTCAAACAACTCAATAGCAAAACAATTAAATCAATTAAAAAGTGGACAGAGGATCTAAATAAACATTTTTCCAAAGAAGATATACAGCTGGCTAACAGGCACATGAAAAGATGTTCAGTGTCATTAATTATCAGGAAAATGCAAATCAAAACCACAAGGAGATAGCAGCTTGTACCGGTTAGAACGGCTATTATTAAAAAGATAAGAAATAGCAAATGTTGAAAAAGATGTGGAGAGAAGAGAACCTTCATACACTCTGGGTGGAAATGTAAATTGGTGCAGCCACTATGGAAACAGTATGAAACTACCTCAAATAATTAACTATGGAACCACCATGGGATTCAGCTAGTCTAGTTATGAGTATTTTTTAAAGAAAATGAAAACACTAATTCAAAAAGGATACATGCACTCCTATATTATTGCAATATCACTTATAATAGTCATTAGATAAAAACAACCTTAGTGTCTCGGATGAATAAAGAAAATATTCTCTATATAAACATATTTCTATAATTTATATACAGACACAATGGAATACTACTCAGTCATAAAAAAGTAAGAAATCTTACCATTTGTAAAACATGTATGGAACTTGAGGGCATTATGATAAGTGAAATAAGTCAAACAGGTAACATTTGATTTCACTTATATATGGAATCTAAAAATAACCAAAACAAAACAAATACAAAAACAAAACTCATAGATACAGAGAACAGAAGGGAAGGAGGTGAAAGGTGGAAATAATGGGTAAAGGGAGTCAATTGTATGGTGACAGATGATAACCAGACTTATTGTGATCAATTTGTATTATATAAAAATATTGAATTATTGTGTTGTACACCTGAAGCTAACAAAATATTATATACCAACTTTATCTTAATAAAAATAAAAGTAAAGTATATACGTGGATCACATTACAGTTGTAATCAACAACACCAATCTAAACAAATGCATAGCACATATTAAGTGCCTAAAAATACTTTAATATCAATACTTTTGGCAGTGGTGTCTGATTTTTTTTTCCAGAGTTCTGCAAATTTCTCTGAAGACCAATGAAGACATACTAATGAGAAATGCTGTTCTTTTGAAAAATTTTAGAAACAAAGGAGCTTTGATTGGCAGAATAATCTGTCTCTCAGCAAAAGAACTCTAATTTTGACATTTTTTGGAAGTAAGAAAAAAAATACCAAAAAAAAGAAAGAAAGAAGGGTGTCTCCTAAAAGTTAAAGTCAATGACTTATATGAAGTTTTGTATTATATTTACTTTGTAGATTTATTAGAATAATCTGAATTTTAAAACCCTGGTAATTACTGAAATAATTTGAAATATAACAACACTAATAAAGTATAGGCTTATATGTCCTTACAAAAAAAAAAAGGTAACAACAACCAAAACACAGCTTCTTAAACATTAAATAAAGTAGGTAATATGGGGTAAACACATGGGTATACATGGGTAAAAGTGACTCTAAATTCATGTCACAACTACTAGTGGAATGCTACTCAAAGTAATCTATCTTTATTGTAGATATGCCATGTTGTTTTTTTATTTATTATTTCCTATGAGGCTGCTGGAGCACCTTATCTAAATGCCTTCAATATCTCTTACTGGTTTTAGCCTGGTGTATAGTAACTTTTATAATTTTACAGTCTCCCTCTTGACTTTAAGTTCTTTCATGTAAGGACTGATATTCACTGCAGCCTGGGTCTGCTACTGAACTTCATACAGAACCATGGGAATTAGAGATAGTCACAAAAATGGGTTAGATGAGGGCATGAATCATTTTATCCTAACCTAAAATTATCTTTCCCTCATTAAATCTTATTAATAATTTTGAGTGTGATACCTGGGCCTGTAATCTTACAAATACAATATAATTCTAAAACACTCATGATTTATCAATATCAACCAAATATAAAATTTCAAAAGGCTGTATTTCACTTGATGTCAGAATCAAGAACTGGAAGTATAATTATCATTCAAGGTTAAGTTACATTTTGTTTTGTTTCTCTTTTCTACTCCCTCATCTTCCTAAGAAGTTGACCTGTGCATCATTTAGGGTTGTAAGGTCTTTTTCTATTTTAACTCAACTGAGTTTTCCATTTCCAGGATATTGTTATATATGGCCTAATCTTCGAAAGAGATTTCATTAGGTTATATTTTTTGATGGGCATTGTGCAAGCACAGTATTTGTACTGTAGTATTCATTCTAAAATACATATTCACGTGACAGCCCATAATATCCTTGAAACAGCCATTACAGTCTGTCAAATAAATAATGCGCATTTTAAAGATGGTCTTTATGTGGGATGACTCTCCTGCATTTTCATGAGACAGATTTTTTCTTTTATTCTTTAAGAAAGAAAAGCACACAAAGGAAATGAACATGCAGAAAAATATGTTAAGGTAAAAGTGACACAAACCAGAAAATTCAAGCATCCTTTCGTTTCCTACTCTTTCTACAGCTTTACCATTTTCCCCATAACATTTTATGGGGGGGGGGGGAGGGGGCAGAGGGGGGGAAGAGACTTTTGGAGCTTACATCACCTTCTATAATCTTTTACTTATGGAAATTTGGAAATAAAAATATCTTCTTTTGTGTGTTTTTGTAATGTTAATCATAGTTTGAATCTAAAATGTGACTTTTTCTTCAAAATCAGTTTACTCCGCAAATGTGTCTATTAAAAGTACTGACATCTCAGTAGAGTTAGTAAGTGGTATCCTTGTTATGTGTAAATGGCAGATCCTTTCTTTCTCTTGTTTTTGGCAAGTTTGTATCTATGCGCATTGATTTTGCAAGAAAGTTACCTCAATTTACAAGGGGAAAAATGTTTAACCCTCTCTCATGCTTTGATCTGTTATTTATAGCTATAGTGGCTTCTGGGAAGATAAGAAAAATGAAAAACACTTACTGCATCCCTACTATGTGCCAGGCACCATGCTACACATTTTTATATATTTTCCAAGATAGATCTGCAAGGTGGGTATAATTGTTGTCAATATATGGGGATTTAAATAAGCAACCTGAAAAAAATACTGACATATAGTGTTTGCCTCTATAGCCCAATCTCCAGTGAAACAAACCAAGAATATAATGTTTACTTCAACCCTGCTGGTTATTAGTTATGTTACTGAATTTTTATATGAGAGGAAATATTACTTCTATACACATCTACACTAATAAAAGAGAAATATGCAAATTGACTGTGCCTTTATGATGCCCACCAGCCAATCAGGAGTTAGTATGCAAATTAACCCAACAAAGATGGCGGGTTAATTTGCATATGCAGGCGCCGAGTGGCCACGGGCGGGGCAGGATGCTTGCGTCGTCGCCATATGCAGGCGTTCTGCACCGCCCCAGCCGCTCTGAGCCTCTGGTCAGCGTAGGAAGGCAGAAAGGTGGTTCCTGGCTAGAGCGAAGGCGGTGCAGGCAGCCATGGGAAGGAAGGCCCATTCTTGCACGAATCTTCGTGCATCGGGCCTCTAGTCTATATATATAAAAGCCTAAGCGACTAGCCGACTGGCTGGTAACTATGACATGCACTGACCACCAGGGGGTAGATGCTCAACACAGGAGCGGAAACCACAGGCATGAAAACATGGTACAGACTGATGAATCTCAGAGGGAAGGGGGGGTGAAGGGCAGGAAGAGAATAACCAAAGATCTGCCTGCGGGATCGGGCCAAAAACAGCTCTCCGACATCCCCTGAGAGGTCCCGGATTGCGAGAGGGCACAGGCCAAGCTGAGGGACCCCACCCGTGCACGAATCCATGCACCGGGCCTCTAGTACTTTATAACGCTGTAGAATGACATTGTTTTCTTGTGAAATGATTTTGCTTTATTTATCCTTTGCTATTCAAACTTTTTCAGTGACTTGGGTAATAGTTCTTATACAATGAAACCATTGATGAAACCAGGAAAGAATTACTTAGGCGTCTATATAACAGTTATATACCTTTTAGATTTATAAACTAACTTTCTTCCTATCAATATTTCCCAAATCAATATAAAACAACTAATAAGAATTATCTATTAAGTGGTTGACATTTCAGGTTACTATTTAAAATATGAAGGAACTTTGTTAGGTATCACATCCAACCTTCATCAGAAATGTACACCCAAGTATACTGTGGGTGTTGGCAGCATAAAAAGCTGAAAGATTTTGACTAAAGTCAAGGTTGTTCACATTCAGAACATTGTGACAACTGAGAGCTTTGTAAGCAGATACTACTTAATTTGTTAGAAATCATTATTGTTTACTATCAACATGATAATGTTCAAAATGGCAGCAGCTGGCTACATACCATGATTTATATTAAAGCTAATAAAAATAAAATGAAATTTAAAAATCATTTTCTCACTCATAGTAGCCACATTTCATTTCAAGTACTCAAGAGCTACATATGGTTAGTGGTTCTTGAATACTTGATTATTGAACATTTCCAACATCACAGAGAGTTCTATTGGGCAATATTGTTCTGGTTAATTAACTTAGCCAATGATAATTCCCTTAGATTTCCATAAGTGAGTCCACTGTTTTAAGAAACTATTGTATTCTCTTGTAAAGCATATATTAAGTTCTTATTATGTGAAAACAACTAACCTACAAACACAAAATTTGACAACTTATTTTTAAATTTGAATTTGGGGATAGGTAAGGCAATGGCACTAATAGCAATATTCTATCTCCTTTGATATTCATGATCAATGATGCTAAAGAGAAAATTTTAAATAAATTTTTCAGCTCAAAATTGGCTTCCTTCTTTGTCATCTGCTTGCCTTCTCCATGCAACCATACAGATGAGTGCTTGTTCATACATAAAAGCTGAACAGAAATAAAAGAATCTGATTAAGGAATATCAACCAATAAAAATTCAATAAACTGCCTTTCCTTCTAACATATTTTTCTCTTAATATTTATTAGTGTTTGTAAGATGGGAAAACTCTGATGTTCATTTAGACAGATAATGTTATTGCCTTATTCCAGTTTCAGTGGAAGCAATTGGAGCTAGTAATCATTTTCGGCAGATTGAGATGGTGGCTTTAATAAATACATGTGGTATTCACAATATATTTAGATAATAGTAATTGACAGGCTCATTAGACAGTGAGTTACTTGAGACATGACACTATGTATTAATTCATTTATCGATGTATTCATCCAACCATTTATTTATTAAGTCAAACAAAAATTTAATGTCAAAGATGTATCAGCCACAGATATTCTAGGCAATGAAAATAGAGCAGTAAACAACAGGCAATGTATTTATCTCAGGGATCTCACATTGTAGTGTAAATGGAAGACAATGAGCAAATAATTAAAAATAATGTCAGGTATTGATAAGTGTCAGAAAGATAGAGTGTGTGGGGAAGGCAACATTAGAAAAACTAATCAGATCATTACTTGTTGAGGAGGAGAAATTTGAGCAAACACTACATAACCAGAAAGGGTCAGTGGAAGAACCATGATTCTGCAAAGGAAACAAGTACAAAAGCCGTGAGAGAGAAACCTGCTTGACAAATTAAGAAAAAAAAAAAGGGGGGGGGGGGTACTGTTAGTACTAAAACATGGGAAACAAAGTGTAGAGAGAAGAGATTGTTTCTTCTCTTTTTCACTTGTAATCCATAAAATAGTGCAATCTGAACAATCAAAGAGTTCGCATATAATGTTGTGTTGATATAGCAAAAATCCAAGGCCTCACTAAAAATTGAAAACATTTTTTTTCTAAGATAAAGTGTATAATGTAAAAATTATATAAGAATAATGAAGCTGTTAAGACTTAGTGATATAAAGAGACTATAACAGACTAAAGAGGAAGGAATGAGTATTCCCAGTGTATTTTAAGGAATTTTTGAAGTTAAAGAATTGCAACAATAATATTTCCTATAGGTAAACCTCCCAGATTTACTGAGGATCTATTGTTTCCTCCCCATCCACTGCCATTCTCTGTCACCATGTGATCGGAAGGTGCTGATTAGGGGACACTGAAATATACTAGTCCTGTAAGCAACTGATTCAACACTGCCGAACAAAGGAAAAGTGGCATTCTTCTCCTTTTCCTCCCTGCTAGACAGGATGCAAACATTAGCAGGGTGACACTGATGATGGAGGAAATGAATGTTCCCATAAAACCAAAGCATGTATCCTGTTTTATTATGTGTTTGGTTATATTATCCAGGATCATGATTTTAATGACAAAAGTAGATAAAATTAATACACATCCTATTAATGCATTTTGCAAAGACTGAAATACTGCCATTGATGGATTTCCTGTACAAACCTTTCTTTTCCTCATGACAAAATAGAAATATTAGAATTGACTTGCTAGAACATATAATGGTTCTAGCTAAGTCTACTAAACACCCACTGTGATCTTGTACAAGTCATTGGTTCATAATTCACTTCTAATATCAAAGTCATATGCAACATGCATGAATACCTGTCTCTATTCCAGTGCAATGGTAAAAGCTTCAATACCAATGCTACGTCCAGATGGACAGGTATCAGGTGCAATATTTAGACATACACAAGTTCAGTTCTTATCCATCTTGGAATTTACTTTTTAAAATTCTTAAAAAGTTATGCTAAATTGTTTGACAAAAGCTTAGAATTAAAAATGACATAACATTTGTTTATGTAAATGTGAAAATTGTAACTTGATAGTCAACTAGATAGAAAGTTATCAGATGTTGAGGAAATCATATACACCAATTTTTCGGAAATTTGACCTACAGTTATTTCCTTATCCAATTTTGAATTGAATTAATAAAGTGCATTGAGAAGTTCTAAAGAGTACTTATTATTTCTAGACATCTGATGATCTAAACAGCCACTGAAATTTAGAACCCATAGATTTATCTTGAGAGGGTATGGTCACATATCTACTACATATAAATTATTTCACTAAAAATTTGTTATCCTGTAATTATACTAAATTATTTCAGAAAGGAAAGCATCATGACTCAACTGGAATTGAGATTCATAGTCAAAAGCATGCTCTTTTATATAACATTGAAATTCTGGGCATCTGGCTATGTCTTGTGAATTTATTTTGCAATTCATAGTCTGGCTCCTGTTACATTTACAGCAGCCCAAGAGGAGTTAACCAATAAATTAATATAATAGAATTATGTCTGGTCAGAGGTTTGTTCTGCATGTGTGTGACTGGCATCATTTTTCTCAGAATAGATTTTAATTCTAAAAAGTGATGCATTGTTTTGGTCTAAGATTCTATTTTCCAGATAGGAAAAAAAGATAATGGTTCTTTATTCAACTACTATGATTGATTTTAAATTAATAGTGACTGTTTCTCAAGCATCTTTAATAGATAAACATGATAAGCAATTAAGCAATAATCAATTTGGTAATAAATAAAAAGTCTTTGGTATTAAATTAACCTATAACAGCATTTAAATAATATAATAAAATAAGCCCTTCAAATTAGTTTATCTATCATACATGACTAATATGTTTCCAATTCTGTAACTAATTTTTACATGTATAATGTATAATATGAGATTTTAATGACCAAATATCATAGTGTCTTACAATCAATACTATTTACTGATGAGTAGATAAACAATATAATATCTTAGTGGATTAAACATTTACACTTCAACAAATATAATCTCCAGTTTTGGATTTTGAAAGACATTTACTTCTAAAATATATCTCCAGGAAATGTTTGTATCTTTGGAAAGAATAGTCTTTTAATTTTTTTACTCTGTCACTAATAACTCTGTGAGCTTGAAGAATTAAGTTCAATTCAATTCAATATCTCTTCATTAAATATTTATGGAGCAACCTCTTTTGTGCAAGGATGGGGAGACCAAAACATGTTTGAAGGCAGAGGGGAGGAATCCAGTAGAGAACAAAAGATTAAGAATACTAGCAAGGAGAATAACTGATGCAATAGGAGTCTGAGCCAGGTAAGATAAGATAAAGAGCACAAATCTAGGGGTTAGTCTCAGGAAAGAAAAGGAGCAGGTCTTTCTAAGAGATAAGAACTAAAAAGGAAATGTAAACTAAAGATAAAGAGAGATTTTGAGGAAGAGAGAAGGCAAGGTAAGAATCTCACATCCAGTTGATTTTTATCTCAGTAAAAAAGGTGTTGAAGTCATCTGCTGGGGTCACAAGCCACTTGGGATATTGAGGGAGTGAAAAGGTTTGAGATGGTTGTGGTAGCGAATGCAATAAGGAGGGAAATGAGGCATCAAAAATTGCCAAGAAACACTGAGGGGTCAGCATCAATTAAGTAATGTGATTTTGGTCCCAATCAATAGAGTTTCAAAGCCTTCTTCATCAAAGCTGAAGTCAAAGCAATGTGTGGGACAGTCAGAAATTACCAGTTCTAGATGTTGAAGACATAAAATGAAAAAAGTCCAAAGAATGAATGGCAATTTTCAGTTAGATAGTAAATTTTATATATTCTGTTTAGCAACAAAATTACAAATTGTAATGTCTAAACTAAGGAGAGAAATGAAATTGGAACTGGAAAAATGGCCTGAGACAATTAAAATATGACTAAGGAAATATGTTTCATTATAAAAAAAAAAAAGTGGGTGAGATTTAATGAACAGGAAAGTTAAATACCTAGGTTTGGTCCCTGTGGCAGCCAATCCATGATTCTCTCTCATCACTGATATTTCTCTCTCTCTCTCCCTCTCCCTTCCTCTCTAAAATCAATAAAAATAATTTTTTAAAGAAAGGTATGGAGCCCTAGCCAGTTTGGCTCAGTGGATAGAGTGTCAGCCTGTGGATTGAAGGGTCCCAGGTCCAATTCCGGTCAAGGGCACATACCTTGGTTGCAGGCTCCTCCCTGCCCGGGCCCTGGTTGGGAT
>NW_005871075.1:5304714-5306709 GCF_000147115.1 Myotis lucifugus | reverse complement strand
ATCAATGCCTACTGTCCCTGCCAGCCCGATCGCCCCCAACTGCCTCTCATGCCAGCCTAGTCGCCCCTAACTGGCCTCCCCTGCTGGCCTGGTCACCCCTAACTGCCCTCCCCTGCAGGCCATCTTGGGGTGGCCATCTTGTGGCCACATGGGGGTGGCCATCTTGTGTGTTGGAGTGATGATCAATTTGCATACTGGTCGTGGCTCATTAGCACATCAGGGCTAATTAGCATATCCCTCTCTTATTATATAGGATTAGCTCTCCAGCATCAAAACAATATCAATTTCCCAGACCCTACCATAGACCTATCAAATCAGGATTACTGGGGTAGGAACTGAATGCTTCTACGGTTAAAAAAGAACACAAGAAATTCTGACCCATAATCAAGTTGTGTATTGCTGGTCTAGATGAACTCCAGGCTAAGCATTCTTTAAATTTACAATTAGTGAAAACATAATAAAAAGAAGCCCTTCCACAGTATTGCAGTCAATAGAACAAAAACTGGTAAGGAGCCATTCAGGAGGACTCTCCCAGGCTGAGGTCTGAACTGGGCAGAGCTGGGGAGTCAGACAACTAATATTTTTAGAAAATAATATACAAAAAATATTGGTCCTGGATTTGGCAATGACTTTTTTAGATATAACACCAAAAGCATAATACAAGAAAGAAAGATTTTATAAACTGGACTTCATTAAGTTAAATATTTCTGATTTACAAAAGACACTCTTACAAGAATGAAAACACAAGTTGTTGGTCATGATTTGATTACCCATCAGGGCACATGCTTGAGTTGCAGGCTCTATCCCTAGTGGGGGGCATGCAGGAGGCAGCTAATCAATGATTCTCTCTCATCATTGATGTTTCGGTCTCTCTCTCCCTCTCCCTTCTTCTCTGAAGTCAATAAAAACATATCTTTAAAAAGGCACAGGCTGGGAGAAAATCTTTACAAAACTCTTATCTGATAAAGAACATTGTACAAAATACTGCTAAAACTCATCAATAAAGAAATAAACAACCCAATTGCAAACTGGGCAAAAGATACAATCACCTCAATATTTAAAACACTGATGACACCAAATGCTGAAGAGGATGTAGAGCAAAGGACACCCTCATTCATTTCTGGTGGGAACACAACCTGGTGCAGCCACTTGGAAACAGCTTGGCAATATTTTACAAAGCTAAACATATCTTACTATGCAATCGAGCAATCATAGACCTTGGCATTTACCCAAATGAGTTGAAAACTTAGGTGCACTCAAAAACTGCACACGGACATTAACTGCAGCTTTATCCATAATTGATAAAACATGGAAGCAACCATGATGACTTTCAATAACAGATGAATGGACACACTGTGGTGTATCCATTCAATAATATATTATATAGCAATTAAAAAGAAATAAGCTATTAAGCCACAGAAAGACATGAAGAACCTCAAATGCATATTGCTAAGTGAAAGAAGACAATCAGAAAAGGCTAGATACTGTATGATTCCAACTATATGAAATTCTGGAAAAGACAGAATGATGGAGACAGTAAAAAGATCAGTGGTTACCAAGAGTTTGGGGAAAGGCAGTGGAGAGGTGAATAGGTAGAGCACAGGGAATTTTTAGGGAAATGAAACTGTTCTGTATGACACTGGAATGTTAGATACATGACATTTACATTTGGCAAATCCCATACAATTGTACAACACAAAGAGTGAGCCATAATGTGAAATGTAATCTTCAACAACAATCTATACTAATAATAGAGGAATATGCAAATTGTCCAGGATGCCATCACAGTAACAGTAATGACTGAACAGAACAGTAGGCTGTGTGAGGTGACAAGGCCAGCTGGGAGAGTTAGTGAGGGATGACCAAATGACTGAACAGCAGGCCGCATGGGGCACCCAGGCCAGCAGGGGGTGAGGGCCGCCCAAACGCCTGAACAGGAGGCTCCATGGGGCAGTTAGGGGTGACCAGGCCAGCAGTGAGGGCAACCAGGCTGCG
>NW_005871075.1:5282089-5304614 GCF_000147115.1 Myotis lucifugus | reverse complement strand
GTCTCAAACAAAAGAAGGGTGGAAACACACACTGGGGGCCCAATAGTCTAAGCTGACCTGGGAACACCTTTGCCTTCTGTGAAGTCTCCTGACTTTGAAGTCGTTCTGCCTCTGAAATACACCAGCTCCACTTTCCCTCACAAGGGCTCTCTCTTGTCATCATATAATTTAGTGGATATATAAGTTCTGAAGGAGAGAGAGGGAAATGTATCATTCCTACCGCCTTCCTCAGTACTTCCATGGCAGAATGATTAGAAAGCTTGAGGGTCCTGATAATCTTGTAAGTGAAAAGGCACTGCAGTTAGCCATAAAGACAAACCTATATTCACCAACAAGTTGAGAAAACAGGAGCATGTTGCCCCACATTGTCATCTTTATCATTAAATCCTGAAACAGCTTGCCATTTAACAGGGTAAGAGAGACCTCAGGCAGGTTACTGAACCTCCGGTGCTTTTTATTTCTCAGTAAAATAGATACTAATAGCATCTCATCCATAGAGCTGTTAGGTGGTTAAAGGACTTCATACGTGTCTCCTGGTAAGTGCTCAACAAAATCTCAACTGGAGATTCTCAATTCCCCGAGGGGCTCTCAGATTCCAAAGGGTGCAGACTGGGCTGAGCAGCCCCCCCCCCCTCCGTCCCAGTGCATGAATTTCATGCACTGGGCCTCTAGTATAATAATGATGATGCATCAATACTGGTCCATCAATTATATGTGCCACACCAATACAATAGAGGAACCTTGTGGAAAAGGGGTAATTGAAAATTCTCTGTACTTTCTGCTCAATTTTCCCATAAACCTAAAATTGCTCTAAAAACTCAAGTCCACTATTTTTTTTAAAAAAAGAAAAAGTTGTTTGGCACTCTCATTTGTTAAATGCTCATTGTACTGTAGGCTTGGAAATTAACATGGCACTCAATAAAGTCTACAGCAGGGGATGTTTATAGAAAGTTAAACTAGTAGCCCAGTACACAAAATTCGTGCACTGGGGAGAGGGGGCCCCTCAGTCTGGCCTGCACCCTCTCCAATCTGAGACCCCTCAGGGAATGTCCAACTACCTGTTTGTGCCCACACTTTTAACAGATGATAGCTCCATTGTTGTTTCTTTCTTCTCATGCTTAAAACCATTGGAATTAGTAGGTATTCAAAGTGTGTATTCATTTTGGGGAGACACCCTGTATATCTCTAGTTAGGGGTGAAAGGAACCAACAGCAGATTTGGAACCCCCAGTCAGGGATCCTCGCTCACTCCCCGCATGTCTCCCCAATTCATTTTCTACCTTTGTGGGCAGCGGGAGAATCAATGTTTTCTCTCATTAACTCGGAAAAGCATGTCCTGTCACCCACTGCCCGGCAGGAGTGCGCTAGGCCCCAAGCAAACGAGGCTCAGTCAGGGCAGCCTTCGCTCATGGGTGCTGGCACCTAAAGTGCACATTCCTCCTCTACAGTCGCCCCGACTATCCCACTGTTTCACTGAGAGGACGGAACTCCCACCTCTGGGTTCTTGATCTTGAACGCTGACTGAAGGCACCTCAGCGAGGGCCGCCCACGCCCAGCAGGTGTGTCTGTCTGCACCTGCTCCTGCCTCAGCACCTACATTAGCCCCCCAGAGGTGATTTCATCGCTGTACTGGCCTCCACGGGGAACAGGGCTTCACCACTCCGCCCTCTCACTGTCATCTCACAGGCGCCCACCCTCAGCACCCAGAACACCCAGACACTCTCCAAAGGACGTGAGCGTGTCGGAGGGGACGTGTGCACATCCTGTGGGGGGCTTAGGCATGCTGGGGTTGATGGAAGGGCGGCGGAGGGGCGGGGGTAACTTGTGTGCGCCTCGGTCCGGGCCTGTTGCAGGTGCAAGAGGGTGACAGCGCGCTGGGGGGTGTTCACACTCAAGGTGGGGAGGGGAGGATGTGCACACTGGAGGCCTGTGGCTTCGCAGATCCGCAAACCCCTGTGGCGCGGCCAGAAGGATGTCAATCTGGCCAGCCATGGTGGCTGTCCCTGCGATCCTCGCACCTTCTGGGCCAGGAGGCGGGACTTGTGCAGCCACTCCTTGGTGCTGATGGGCTGCAGGCAGCTACTTTAGTTTGGCCACAGGCTCCACTTGGCACGCCCATGGCTGCTCTGCTGGCCCACCTTCCCTGCCCAGAGGCTCTCCACACACTGCCCACAGGCCCGGAGCAGCCTGGGTGGGGCGGGACACCAGTACGCGCTGCTTACCTCCCTGGAGTGACCAGGGCAGGGCAGAAGCCAGGCATCCTGCCCTGCCCCGGCCTCTCCTTGCCTCCACACACTACATACTGGCCTGGAGCGGCCAGGACTGGGCAGAAGCCAGGTGTCCTGCCCCACCCAACCCCAGCCGCTCCGCCCCTGTGCAAGCTGCCCACTGGCCTGGATCAGCCGGGGCGTGGTGGTGCGGGGCGCCTGCCCCCAGCAGCTCTGTGCCTGTGCACATGTGCGCTGCCCACAGGCCCACCATCTTTGTTGGGTTAATTTGCATATCACTCCGATTGGATGTTGGGCGTGGCTGGTGGGCGTGGTTGGTGGGCGTGGCTTAAGCATAGTGGAGGGATGGCTAATTTGCATGTTTCTCTTTTATTATATAGGATGTCTTTGATCCTCAAGTTTATATCAGTGAAATGGAAATAACAATTACTCTGATGCCAAATTCACTGTTTTTTGTAAGAATTAAATATGTATCTATGAGAACCTACTTTGAAAACTAAGTTATAAAAATGTATATTATTATTTAAAGCAGAAATGTTTAAATATATTGTTTATTACATGTATATGTTTGCATTGATTATTAACTTATTGTTAAAACTACAAAAGTGGGTAGGCCCTAAGATTACTGGCTTTAAACTCAATTACATGGTGGGGGGGGGGGTTGAGGAGGAGAGGCAATTGCGGGGTGCAGGGGTTCATGGGGGGAAAAGGAGACAATTATAATACTTTCAACAATAAAGATAAAAATGTTTAAAAATTAATAACATTCCTGTTTAAAAGCCTATCCAGAAAAAGCAGTTCAAAAGTGGAACATCTTACAGCCAAAATAGACATTCACAGACAAAGGAAATTCTTGCTTTTTCATCCTATGACATATGGAAGTTGTACCTTGTGAGCAGATGTCACTATCAAACTCAATAGTCCGGATGTCCTTACTGAATTGGATGAACTTGGCACTGCATATCCCTCTGCCACAGCACGGGGACTCGGCACAGATAGGGGCTGCTCACAGGGATGGTACCACGCCATCAAGATGCAGCAGAGGGCAGGGCAGGAGGGATCGCTACACTGATCCGGGCCAAGTGCACAGTGTTAATCGTGAACGTCTTTGAGGAACAGAGTAGGAGGATGGTCAGGAATTAGAGATAAGGTGGGTTTGGACGAAAGGATGTTGATGCCCTGGAGGAGACTTGGTTGAACATTTTCATCATTAACTTTTGACCTCAGACTAAAGTCTTCCACAAGAACAGTCTCGGATTCCCTCTAGCAGCTCCATCTCCTGATAATAACATGAATTATAAGAGGTTGGGACCTAAGAACAGCTTTTTTTCTTTCTCTTTCTTGTTTTCTGTTGTTTCTCTTTCTTTATCTTTCTCTTTCTTTTTCTCTTTCTCTTTATCTTTCAACTTCTGTTTTTTCTTCCTTTCCTCCCTCCTTCCCTCTCTGCCTCTTTCCTTCTTTCCTTCTTTCTTTTCTTATTTTTCTTCCATTCTTCTTTCTTTTTTTCCCAAATCATTCATTAATTGAATATCTTCTTTGTGACAGCCCCACTAAATGCTGAATTTCAAACTGTTAGAGACAAAAAGAAATACTGAGTGGTAAGTGGCAAAGATATGCAGAGAAGCCAAGAGATTATAAGAGCTCATGAGCAGAACATAATCCAGGGAGTAACTGAGTCTTGAAGGACAGGATGAATTGTAGGGGAAGGTGTTAAGGGAGGGGGAATAAAAAGTGGGGGGAAAGATTTCAAGTAGGGAAATAAATGTGTGCAAAGAATCGAAATAAGATTGGGTAAATATCATGCATTTCTAGTATGGCTGGAGCAAATCTGTATAAAGTAGTGGGGGATAAAGTCAGAGAAACAGGTCAGTCTTAAACAACGATGTGTCTTGTAACAAGAGTGAAAGATGTCAAATTTAATTACAATCACATATCCTAGTAGAGTTGTAGAGAGAGTCAAAGCACTGTGAGAGTTCAAAAGAGATGATAATAATAGTGACAGTTCAACTCAGGATGTATTCTGTGCGGTGCACTATACTTACAATAGCATATACCATAGCTAATGTAATCCTCAAAATAATATCAAAAATAATAATCACCTCTTTATTACCCCTTTTAAAAATGTGAGAAATTGAAGGATCAGATTGAATTTTCCCAGTTATAGCATTAGTGGATTCAAACACAGATCTTCCTACCTTTTGAGCCACGGCCATTAACTATTATATGAGCAACTTTGGAAAATTTACAGCTATATTCATTTCTACTTGAATGAACACAAAATAAACCTATTTTTATCCATTTCTAAGTGATTGATAAATGTGTAAATATCCAACTTTTGAAGGTTTAGAAAAAACAAAGTGAAGTCAAACATTTATAAAGTATGGATACATTGGGATTATAAATTAGCACTACTAATAAAAAATGATTTAAACATTTATAAAACTTGTATGAAATACTTAAAATGGTTACAATTGTTAGTTTCCCACATTCTGGATTACCAGGATTTCTTGTGTGTCTTGATTATTTTGTGAATCCTTTGACTATATTATAGTCCTCTATTTACATTTCCTATAAATCCTCTTATATATTAGAAATAAATTTATCATTTCCTAAATCATCATAGCCAACATGTCTTCACATTTCCTACACCTCTGGATCCTGCCTCTTTGTACCTTCCCCCCACTGAGATTTTTCTCATGTCCACTATTTCTCTGTTTCTGCCCACACCTATAGTCAGGGTTCCACAGGCCAATGGGGCAGCCAAAATCACACATACAGTGAAAAGAATGCATCTTTCCTTCTTTAGGCTATATTCTCTGTGCTCTGAGACCCACCTATAGCACACCAATTTGTTTGTTTATTCTCAAAACAGTTATTTTTATAATTATGAAATTAACATATACATCATACAAAAATGCCATATATTACTATAAGATATTTGGAATAAACCCCAATAATCATGGCTAACCTCTCCACAATGTTGATAACAGTATAGGGCATTGATATACAACACACACATACAAACCCATATTTACAGCATTTTTATTATAATATTCTGCTGCATGAAGATATGCAACAAAGTTATGTAAGAAGCTCATTACTGGCAGATATTTAGACTGAATCCAACTTTTCTCTGCTACAATATTTAGTGAGTGTGTTTGTACATGTACTTGTGTGGACTGCATGATTTTCCTGGTCACTTCAGGCTGCTCTAACAAAGTATGAGAGACCGGGTTGCTTATAAACACAGAACTTTCTTTCTCAGAGTTTTGGAAGCTGAGAGTTGAAGATCAGGGTGCCCTCATGATCAGGTTCTGGTGAGGTCTCTCTTTGGTGTTGTGGACTGATGACTTCTCAATGTCCTCCATGGCAGAGAAAGGGTGAGGGAGCTCCCTATAGTTTCTTTATAAGGGCACTAATCCCATTTATGAGGGCCCCACTCTCATGATAATTACTTGCCAAAGGCTCCACCTTTTCATACCACTACATTGGGAGTTAGGATTTCAACCTATTAATTTCAGGGTCACATACTTTTTAGAGATTACCACTATCTATCCTTTGGAAAGGTTAGAAAGAAACTAGAATAAATGAAATATGAGTGGATCTGAGTAACAATGGAATTGAAGAAGAGCACCTGCTTTTGATCATAAATAAATAAAAAAATTCAAAATGTACATCAGAAAAAAAAACTGATAATAATATATTAAAAGGTAAATAACACAATGAGAAAATGGATTTATTATATTTATCTGTGTATACTTCTTAATATAAAGGATTCTTACAAATATATAAGAAGTCAAACATTTTGATAGAAAAAACACAGTATGAACAGAAATTAATGAAAAGAAGAACTTTAAATCTCTGACAACCATATTCAAAATATAAATAAATAAGGTCAATTACATTAGTAAAAAAGACACTGAAATTAATCATTTAGCAGATACTTTCTTCACCTATTAAAATGGAAATGTTTAAAAATGATAATATCATATGTTGGCAAGTTTATGGAATAATAGTCTCTCTGATTCTCTACTGATAGAATTTTTCAGATGGCAATTTTGCAATGGTCTTAATCCAAAGTCTCAATGCTTTGATACAGCAATAACTCTTCCAGTAATTTAACCCTCCAAATAAAGATATATTCAAAAATTTACCTAGTGGGGAAAAAGCAGAGATATACTGTGGTAAATTAGTGATTTATATATTTTCTCTGGATATATGAAGATTCCTAGTTATCATTTTGATATAAATAATGGTTGGCAATTCTACCTTAATGGCTGAACCTCACAGACACCATGACTGAGTTGGACTCAAAAATGTTCAGCGTAATAGTACTTGGAAGAAGACACAAGTTGAAGATATAAGGACATCGTGGAGGAATCTGGAAAAGGAAGCTTCTCAGAATGAATGCTGACGATTTCCCTTTTGGGGGACTGTCTTAGGCATGTTGAAATCTAATCACAATAAAAGGTCAATGAGGTCAAATGACCACGCATTACACAGAAAGTTTAAAAATGACTGGCCAATAGATTTAACTTTATAGAGACTTACAAGGTTTGATTAGTCCTTAAGGAATGAGATTTTCCTTCTAAGAATTAATCATTTATTAAATGTGTGAGGAAGAATATGCAAATTTTCGATTTTATAATTCACACTTAATTTCATGATAAAAAAATCACATCATATCTAACATCTAAAAACCCACAAACTCAGAAATAGAGTTTGTGTTAGGTTTTAATTATTTTATCTCAAACTAATCCCATGCCTAAGCAAGTAATAAAAAGCTTTTAATGCATAAATGTTTGCCAAACTGTCAAATTCTTTGATATTCTTTGTCTCAATCAACACATAATATTTATTGTATGTGTGTACACTTCAAAGAAGTTGCAATTAAATTGTAATTACTAGAGAAAACAAACTATTTTGACTCACAGTTAATCCTTAAATTATTAAACACTGTTTCTAAACTGTACATATAATTTATATTTATAACTAAATGTATTTGAACAAATCAAAGATATCAGCAAAGAGAATACTGTTAATACTTCTAATAGGCTCTTTTCTTTCCTACACATACCCTTTGAAGATAAATGACTGAAGCATCATTTGCATTCTCTGCTTAAACAATTCAAAATCTTGTTTAAATAAACCAAAGTCTTATAGGTAAATGATTTTCTCAAATGTTAATTCCTGATTGATGAGAAAATTTCAACTGGCTTTTAATATTAGATTCTCTTTTTTTAAAGTTACTGTAGATCTCTGTTTCTGCATATAATATTCCACAGAAAATATTCTTTTTATGCAGAGCTGACATGTATGGGTACATGGTTTATGTACTCATATACTGCACAAAAGGATAGGACCAGGTGGGGCTCTTAGGGGCTGCCACTCACCACAACCTCTGCTAGGCTCCACCGTGGGAGGGATATTGTGTCTACCCTGGGGTGAGAATTGATCAAATGAGCTCTGTGTGTTCTAGTTAGTCCTCATTTAGTGCATTTCTGTGTTTTACAGAATGATTGCAATACTACATAGAATTTTTTCCCTACACCATTCTGAGAATAAGTTGCAAGCTGGATACACCATCAATCCCTGATGCTTTAATGTCTATTTTCTAAAAACAGGGACATTCTCATACACTTCCTCTATAAGAGCAGGAAATTAACATTGATACCTCACTACCAACTCATCCTCAGACTCCACTCAAGTTGCACTAACTGTTCCCAAAGTGTTCAGAAATGGTCATTGTCTTTAGTTGCCAAGTCTCTTTTGTCTCCTTCAGTCTGGAACAGTTCCTCAGTCTTTGCGGATCTTCAATGACCTTGAGCCTCTTGAACATTCCAGCAATTCCATTGTGAAAGGGTGTCTCCCAGTTTAGGTTTATCTGATGTGCCTCACGTTTAGAGCAAGGTGAACAGTATCAGGACATCACGGGAGTGATGAGGTGTTTATTCCTCTTCCTGCATCCTCACAAGTAGCTCACAATTTATATTTCACTCATTGCTGACGACTTCATGTCGTTGATTTAAGATGATATTTGTGAGGCTTCTCAACAGTAAGGTGACTTTTGTCCTCTCTTTGTAATCTGTATGCATTTTCCAAGGAGAGGGAGATATGGAAATACCCATTCCTCTTCAAGATTTTATTTTATTTAAGTCTTCATTTTTATCGATAGAGAGTCAAGGTTCATACCTCCTGCATTCAATGGCCTACAATCCCTACTACCATTACTCATCTTGGTGCTCAGATTGACCCAGTTTTGACCGGCTGGACTCCCCTCATGCTGGCTCCTTTGCACTTCTATTATGTCTTCATTATGACATGCTTTCCGACACAATAAAATAGTCCAGGATGATCTTATATTTTCCTGCTTCAACCCTGACTGAAGAGAGTTGGGTGCTTATTGCTGTGGGAGTGTCATTGTTGGAGGGCTCTCTCAGTGCATCTGGTCAGGGAATATTTCATCATTTATTTGCATTTGCTAAAACATGGACACCACCACCTTCACATTCAATGCAATTACAAAGCTAATTCTAATTTATTTTTTCTGTTAATTATCTTTGACATCTTTTAATTAACTGGCTGTATTGAACCAATCTCCCATTGCCACCACCATTGCCTCCTTCACCCCTCTAGTGACTGAGCATCTTCTGGGCCATCACATTCCCAGGAGACACCAGCGTGTTGTGCTCTAGCTCTGACAGCTACACCAGGCCAAGCACCTCCGTGAACACCTGTGGACACAGCTCAGACTCTGAAAGCCGTGGCCAGGTCAGCTCTCCCATATGACATCTGTCTCATCCCTTCCACCCCTGAGAGGCCGGCCTAGGGTATCTCCTGCAGGGCTACTCCCCCCACTCTAACCAAGCTCTGATGCCCAAGTTTGTTTCTTTTCATGAACATCCTGTTAACATTTATCACATCACTAAAACAAAATTAAAAGATTATTATTCTCTTTTTGGGAAAATATATTTTAATGACAATAATTGGCATGGAGTTAGTCTCCATAGGAAGAAACTCTTATAAATAAATGAGAAAAAATACAAATATACCAATAAAAGAAAAGAGCAAAGGTGTGACTTGGCAGGTCACACAAGAGCGAAGTTGAAGCTGGCTAAACATAAAACCTCGTGACCTTATTTGGAATCAGCTGAGTGAGGAGCCTCGATTCTGAAAGCAGACTTCCTAAGTTGCAAAAATGTTCAAGTACTTACTCCCTATGTATCTTTGGGCAAGTTATTTCCACTTCTCAGGGTCCTCTTCACCCAAAACAAGAACAATAATACCATCAAACTTACATATTATTGGGAGAACTAAATGGTTTAGTACATGCAAAAGACGAGAAAGAACAGCACTTGGCACAAGGAGACAACTCAATAAATGGAGCCAACTATTTCACTGTCAGGGAGGACATTAAGTAGAAACAATAGGAATGAAGTCTTGACAAATATAAAGTGTGCAGTTAACCAAAAGAATGTTGAGTAGAATAATGTATTTTCTTTTTTTTGGGGGGGGGGGGCAGGGATGGAAAACTAGCTCGAAGGAACAATATTCCAGGGGGAAAGAATATTAAACAATACATACAAGAAAGCATTCCTTTAAAATTTTTAAATATATAAAGCTCTATGCTGTGTTGGATCATTCATATATAATAAATATGTCAAAGTGTGTTGGTGGAGGATACATACCAACTTCAGGAAAGCAGTGAGCACTGAGAAAGCATGGAGGTGAATGGGTTAGGGAATGAAATTCCATAGTGTATGTAGCATTGCATTTCTCAAATAATAAAAATAAAAGGACCGGTGGTAAATAAGTCAAAATGTCAACATTTGTTACATCCAGATGATGGAAACACAAATGTTTATTATTCATTGAAATATTCTCTCTATGTTTTAAATATTTCATAATTCCAAAAATCTTGTTAATGGGTTCAAGGCAGAGCATTATTTTGATATGCCTGTCAGAAATATTGTTGCTTTATTTCATAGTTATACATGTACATATTTTGACTCTGCTACTAAATATAATCCCTTGACAACACAAGCAATTTCTTTTCTAAATTTTATCCCTTAGCTATGAACACAGTGTTTGATTCATAACAAGGATGCAATAAAAGTTTGATGAATGAATGAGTGAATGTTTTACTGGGCACTCTGGCATTTTAAATTTTCAGTACAGGCGTCTGTAAATAATTCACAGAAACACCTACAAAGGGCCTTGCTTATTTATTCTGAGTATAGGAAACAACCAAATAAATATTCTTAATTATTAAAATGTTACTTACAATATTGAAAGGAAAATAATTGTGTATCCCAGAGTTCCTGTGCTTTCACTTCATTTGCTTTTTATTTTAAAAGAAAAACTAAAGGGTTTTTTATTTATTCATTAAACTCTGTATTATACTTTGTAAGTTTCTGACTCTTACAAAATCACTCCTCATATTATACATAATTGTTCCGACCTTAACTGAATATCCACGAGCAATCGAAGGGAAATAAATTAGAGGCTGTCAATAATAAAAGGGTTTTTAATTCTTTAGTGAATAATTTAGGTTTTTCTCTGAACAGAAGCAAAGAATATCGTATTTTACCACCAGGATCAGGTAGCTACTTACTTTTGGCTCAAAAATACTTGCTCTTTATTACATTTTACTATATATTTATTGGTGTAATTGAGAGGAGGGGACACTCTCATGGTATAATCATGAAAAACTAACCAAAAGAGGAAAGGTTTTCCAAAATGAACCAGAGCAGGAGCAAGAGCTACTCTTAGAAAAGAGGTGTTCCATGTTGGCTAAACACACACATGCATGCACACATGCACACATATGCGCAAGCACACATATGCATAGTTTAACCATCTGACTTGGCCTGAAGATTTTTTCAAGGAATAGGAATCTAAGATTATATGCCTTACAATTTGCTTCAGGGTAGATGTTCTCTTTCAAGTCAAAATGCATGAAATAATTATTTTAGCACAAAACATTTTGCATGCAATCTCATTTGATTTTTTTACTTACTTCTGAATGTTTATATGAACTTCTGTTTTCTCTCAACTTCTTCCTTGCTATTTTCCTTTCTTCACTTGTTCTGCCATACTGTATAGAAATCCTGCATATTTCTACACAATTTATGTTAATTTTCTCCTTTGCTTACTTTAGCATTGCCTAAGTTACAGTATTTCTTACTCCAAAAAAATTCCAGTGTCGCTAAAAACAATAGATTAATGTACTATTTATTACTGATAACCCCATTTTGTTGTTGTTGATGAAACAAACAGTAATGTATGGACACTCCCATTGGAAAAAAGAAACAATGCAAAACTAGATCTGAGTATTTTGAATAAATCTACAGGGAAAAATTCAAAGAAAGGTTAAAAGATTAATCTTACAAAGATTAGACCTTACATAAAATTTTGCCTGTTCTTTAATAATAATTACCAATTGCCAAAGGCAAATCTGAATTCAGAAAAGGTATATGGAAAAATAATCTAATTCATTTTGTTTCTAATGTGATCATAAAATAGGTTCAGCTAGTTAAAATGCTCTGTAGATTTCTTTTACTTATATAATTTCATTTATGCTTTTACTCATTGAATAAGTAATGTATGTATTTAGCATATATGATGCACCCATCACTGTTAGACCAGGAATAGGAAGAGTTCAACTTTGTGGCTACTTTAAAGAAAGGACAGGCAAACAGGATATAAGAGTATAAGCTGGGCCCGGCCGGCATGGCTCAGTGGTTGAGCATTGATCTATGAACCAGGAGATCACGGTTTGATTCCCAGTCAGGGCACATGCTTGGGTTGCAGTCTCAATCCCCAGTGTGGGGCATGCAGAAGGCAGCCGATTAATGATTTCTCTCATCATTGATGTTCTATCTCTCTCTCCCTCTTTTCTCCTCTCCTCTCTTCTCTGAAATCAATAAAAATAATTTTTTTAAAAAAAGAGTATAAGCTGGAAGAGGGCAAGGTCTGTGTGTATCTTCCTCACTACTGTGCATCCAGTACCTACCATAGTACCTGACACATAGTTGGTACAAAAAATTGGTGAAGAAATGAATTAAAAGAACAAAACACTTAGTGAGATGATGCCAAAACACTATGAACAGAGAGAAGAGAGGGAGCATTTCTGTCTATGGTTAGAAAATGGTACATTTCTTATACAGGGATGCTTATTAAAATAAACCCGAGGTATTTTAGCAGTATTCTAACAGGTGTGAGATGATATTTCTTTGTGGTTTTGGTTAGCATTTTCCTCATGATTAGTGATGGTATTTTTCTATATGCCTATTGCCATTTGTATATTGTCTTTGAAAAAAATGTCTATTCAATCTGTAGTCCATTTTAATAAGGTTATTAATTTTTTATTGAATTATATCTTTCTCTCTTTTGATGGCTGACCTTGTATCAGACATATGGTTTGCAAATATTTTCTCCCATTCTGTAGGTTGTCTTTTCACCCGGTTGGTTGTTTCCCTTGCTGTGCAGAAGCTTTTTAGTTTGATGTAGTTTTTTAGTTGTTTGATATGGGCTTAGAGGAAAAGTGTGTTTCATCATTTGTTTGGGTGAAGTAGGGGAGGTTATGTTTGTGATCCTCTCAACTCCACTGATTCCAACAGCACGCTCTGCCTCACAGCTTCTCAACCAATAGTGTTGGCAGAGGGTCTCGGATGTCAAGATGCCAGTCCCCTCAGTTCTTGAGGATCCCAAACAGGAACAAAACTCCTAAGGAAGCCTCATACACCCTCTTCTTTGTCCCCATAGTAACACAAATACCATCATTTCCCATATATGTCTGTGGTACAAAGGATAAAAAAGGTGGCCTTCAGGGAAGAACCGTTTTTGGGAGAAGAAAGTTGGTGTTTAGCCCTAGTATGATCCTGTTGGTAGTTTCATACTGAGGAACAACTGTCCATATCTACTGAGACAATTAAATTAATATTTTATCAGTTAATAGAAGATCCCAGTATTATTTGGAACATACAATGTTAAAACTGACAGTGATATGGAGATTTTATCAGATTTTTACTAAACATAACCCAAAATCAAGACAACCTTCAGTTTATAAATAGATATATTTGTTATGATCATGAGTGAAAGAAATCAAAGAGCTTTGGCTACTTTAGATGGCTTCCCACAGCATTGTGCAGCAACAGATGCAGTCAAATTAGCATATGTCCCTAAGTTGTTACTTGTAAATAAGAGAGTTATTCTTCTCCGACCCAGCTGTTTCTCATCCAAACACATCATCCTCTAAACTCACCTAGTGTGGGGCACCATGTTCATCCCAGATAAACGTCTGACACTGGAGATATGTACCAAATAACTCACAAGCTGGGATTAGCTGTCAACGTTTGATTTCTAGGGCATTATAAAAAGCATTCTATGAGATTCAGGTTAACAAAAAAAAATACCCAGTGGTTCTTGGATTCTGAAATAAACATACAATAGGCTAGACAGAAATTGTCAGCCTGTCATTATAATACTGGCTGTTAATAACCACAATTAAGGCAGACTGCATATCAATTATTGTCTGGAACTTCAACTTCTCTAAGCATGAAAGGAAGTGAGGCAGCCTGCATTACTGGCTCCCCTCTTCAGCTAATTAGTCCTGTTTTTAATGGCTTCATCTGCCCAGGATCAATTGTCTAATAGGAACAGTGCTCTGTCAGTTAATAAGGTGAGGAACTGTAGAATGTGATTATGTCTGCCTCCAAAATAGCGCTTCAAACAACACTAAAACAATCACGTGACAGAATGAGTAGACTAATGGTCCCAAGCAGTATTTTTTTTATCTAATTCTTGTACATCCAGTGTTCCAGGAACACTGATGGAAAAATTAAAAAGGGAAAAATTGAGAAAGACAGTAATAAAGGGAGACTTAAAGACAAACACAAGGCCATACACAGGTAACACACTCACTGTGAAAACTTGCAAGAGAAGGCAGAAATTTTATTAGCAGCACTTAATGAGTGTTACCATGGGAAATGCTGATATGATGATGGACCCTGTTTTTCAAAAATGCTTTTTGTAAATAAAGTAAGCCATTCAGTGGTTGTGCTGATTATAACCTCAACTGTGTTCATTTTCCACTCACAAAATACAATTCAGTGAAGAAATAAGTACTGGTGGTATTTATTTGTATTCAATTTGCTTTTAGCATCTATTATTGGACATATATAACTTTGAGTAAATGTGCCAAACAGTAGACTGACTAATAAAGACATCTGCAAATACTAATTCACAATATGCTTCCTACGCTGATGCAGGTTGGGCTCAAGGAATGAAATAAAAGATGGAGAGCAGTCATTATCCTGAGAGGAAGTGTGTGCAGTGGGTAGGAAAGGACATGGGCCCAGGACTCAGGTTACCAACACCCCTACTTCCTGCTAGCTTGCATAACTTGGGCAAGTTACTTTACTTCTGTGTCTCATTTCCTTATCTGTAAAGTGGAAGTGATTAGAAATAGGATATTTACGAAAATTAAATATATAACTCAAGAACTGAGTTCACAATCTGGCAGAGTAAAAGGATTATAGAAAGTGTAGCTATTATTAGTTTATCTTGATTAATTAGTTGAACACAGACACGGACCAAAGTGTTTTCTGAGCCATAACTTCCATCATGCTCCCTTTCTGCAGCTTATCAACACGCAAGAAGAGTCTAATTGGCGCTAAGTATGCTGTACCTTGAAATATGCCAATTCTCCAAAACTGTGGTTTTCAACATGCTATCCCCACACCAGAAACATCAGCATTACGTGGGAGTTTTTTACATATGGGAATTATTGAGCCCCACCCTGATCCTACTGAATCAGAAAATACAAGGATGGAGGCCAGCAGTCTCCTTTAAAAAGCCTTCCATATGATTGGGATGTGCATAGAGGTTCTAGCACTACTGAGCTAATAAACTCCCAAACTCCAGATGTGTTCTTCCCTATAGAGAGATTGATGAATTCTAAACCACTGAAAATAAAGGTTTCTTATCAACCAAATAATATGGTATTGTTCAAAATAACTCAGATCTAACTGTGAATCCACATTAATGTCATGTTTTTAAAAATCTAAAAAAAAGTTCAAAGTTACTAAGTTAAACCCTTAGCTGTAGTTTGTAAACATTAACAGCATCATGCAGGAAAAAAGCTAGAAAAAGGAAAGAACTAAATTATGAAGAAACTAGAGACCCGGTGCACGAAATTCGTGCACAGGAGGAGGGTTGTCCCTCAGCCTGGCCTGCACCCTCTCCAATCTGGGACCCCTCAGGAGATGTCTGACTGTCAGTTTAGGCCCGATCCCATAGGATTGCAGTCAAACAACCCTCTCACAATCCGGGACTGCTGGCTCCTAACAGCTCGCCTGCCTCCCTGTCTGATTGCCCCTAACCGCTTCTGCCTGCCAGCCTGATCACTCCCTAACTGCTCCCCTGCCAGCCTGATTGACACTTAACTGCTCCCCTGCCTGATCGCCCCCAACTGCCCTCCCCTGCTGGCCTGGTCACCCCTAACTGCGCTCCCCTGCCGGCCTGATCTCCCGCAAGTACCCTCCCCACCGGCCATCTTGTGGCAGCCATCTTGTGACAACGTCACACGAGAACGTCGCACAGAGTGTTGCGCGACGCCACCTAGGCTTTTATTTTATAGGATAAGACATTGAAGGTTGGAATCAAATACTATTTCTACTTTGAGAGCTTGCATGGGATATGATATGCTTCATACATTGGTTTAAATAATGCTTAGTCCCAAGATTTTCCTCATATTTTATTTATTTATTAAATCCAGAATCTGAGTGTTCTCAGCTTTTATGAAAATATTTAACATGGCTCTTAGAATGGTATGACATAATGTACACATGCCCATGAAACATCATATCTGTTGACCATATCTTCAACTGCTTTATTTAACCTGAGCCATGTTTTGAAATAAAAAATTTTGTCAGAAAAATTAGAAATGCTAGCTTATCTTAAAAAAACCATGAGGTCTGTCGATATTGGTACTAAACCCCTCTAGGACTTAGTAGCAGCCTCTCTTTGGGTTTTGAGTTTGATTGTCTCTAGCTCAGCTGACTACACTCATCTCACTTGTATGAGCACAGCAGGGGTCAGATGCTGCCCTTCATCCTAAAACAAGCCTGCCACAAAAATCCTCAGTCAATGCCACATCTCTTCCCAGGCCATCTAGCTTTCCCATTTCCCCACCGGACAAATCCTAAAATCTATCACAATAGAATTCCAATGCGTATTTGCGGGAAGGAGAAATAGGTGCAGAGAAATTTTTAAGCCTCTGTACTTTCATTCCTTTTACATATACAGTCAACCAGCGAAGCTATTATATCTCTTTGGATGGCTTTGAGCCTCGCAGAGAAGAGGGAATTGGTGCTCAAAAGAAAGTCTCTTACTGGAGTTAAAGTCAACGTGGGAATTCGTGTTTTCTCAGTGAAGACCTAGATTTGACACTTCAAAGTCCGAATTTTAAAAATGTGGTCATTGAAAGAAATAAGTTAAATCTAAATGTGTTAAGTATAACGTACAGAATAGATTTTTATCAAGACTTGTGCTTTTTTTTTTTTAAGAAACAGAATTGATTTGCTAGAAACAGCAGTTTAGGAAGCTCTGGAAATTTGGGGTTTAATACTAGTCCAGCTGTGAGTGGCTTTGTGGATTTGAGCTAGTCATTTAACCTCTCAGGCCCTCAGAGTACTCTTCTCTAAAATGAGGAGGCTGGGCTCATGTACCTTCCAGCCCTGAAAGCCTATTCTGTGATTCTAGGATACTGGGGGCAGACAATTCATTTCAGGTTTTTTTGTATAAATGGCATCCAGTGTCATAAAATAATGCATCAAGAGCAGCAGCAGGGCCTTTCTATCCTGAATGTGGTTTGAAGCCAGCAGATAGGGTTGCTTGAATTCATTTTCTGCCTTTGGTAAGGGGATAGGTTTGATGACCTAATAGGCCTTTTCCATCTCTTGTATCTTTGATGAGGCTACCGGGCCTCTGCGTTGGGAACTGCAAAAGAGTTACTGTGGTGAATGCCCCTTTGTAGTGATTTTCTCTTTCTCATCATGTTTGACATTTTTGCAATTGTGCTTTGATTCAGATTATATCCACTACATAGCTCAGTGTGCTAGTGAGCCGAGACTTTGCTAAGCTATAGATGCCCAAGAAGAGAAATTAAAAATGACAAGCTTGAGCTGCATGCTGTTTAGATATGTTATTTGAAGTAGATGGTTGTGATTCAGTGAAGTTCCATAATGGTCATAACTGCTTCAACAAAAATATAGTTGTGTATTTATTATTTTGTAAAGTAGTTTACTAATAAATTAAAATGCCCCTTTCCCTCTTTTTCTCTTTTTTTCTTTCAGCAGTTCCTGAAATGCATATTCCTTTATAATCCATTCCAGAAAATAAAATGAATAATCCATGAAAATGGACTCTAGTTATAAGGATAAGTTTTACTTTAGGCAAAAGGAAAAGAAAAACATCCTCAATTCAGTTCTTCCAGGAAATAAAAGTTCAGGAAGGAAGCAATCAAATTTATTCTGCACGCTTTACTGTTAAAGCTCATCTTCTACAGTATTCTAAACAGTGGAGAATTTGAAAAATCCAACAAAGATGGGAATTATTCAGAAGGTGAAGCCATTAAGCATAATTTCATAGAAAAGTTCTGATACTGTCTATGAATTCTGAAAATTATACATATGCATTGGTACCAAACTCATTATGCAAGGTTGAATTTTACATATTGTAATTTATAAAAATGCTAAATTTCTTCAATATTTCAGAGTCATTTTCAAAAACTTACTGCAATGCATAGAAGCTGGAGTTGAAAAAGTAAGGACACAAAAAGGGAAAGCTTCAAAGGAGAGAAGAGAGATGGAAAAGCTTATACCTGTTCTCTAAAGTGAGTCAAAATTATGAAGAAATTGAGGAATTCGGCATGTCAAAAGATAAAGCAGTGAAAATTTATCTTGTACTAACATTCTTCTGCAACACTAAAAATAATAAAAACAATACATTTCCATGAAGTGAGTTTATGTTGTTTAGAAAAGATAAATTTGTTAATAGTGAATAAACTGAACCCAAGTCTCAATGTAATAATTATAGCTACAAAAAGTTGTCAATTTTCTCCTCTATAAAAGTTGTTTAAAGTTCTAATAGAAAAACAAAATCTTTAACTTCTCTGTAATTCATTTCAATGTATATTATACTTAAATAAGGTAAAAGAATTTTAGTGTTAAGTCTTTAATTAAAAGTAATCTTAGGTAACACCAAGATGGTGAGGACACACACACCCTTGCATACTGTACCTGTTAACAGACCTTTGAAATCATGGTCTATTTACTATTTTAGATAAAATTTTTACTCTCATTCTCCTTGCTTTAAAGCAAAGGTCTTTTTATTAGAATCAGATTCACTAGAAAGTGAAAGTAGTCTAGGTAATGTTAAATTTTAAATTAGGAAGGGAATATATGCTTGACAAAGAAAGTTTCCATCGAGCCCTTTTCCCCCTACACATTTTTCTAAATTCAAATAAATGCTCAATAAGTGGAATTTCCTAATTCAACGGATATTCTAGTTCTCATTGTTAGTTGTTTACCCACTAGTCTCCTTGACAATCATTAACTTTTCCCAATAAATTCTGTGGGGTATTTTTTACCCAAACGTGCATCAGAACAAGTCTTCACATTGATAGAAATAGGACATGAGATTTTTATCAGTCATCTTTACTTCACACCAAACAAATAACATTGTTCCAGCCATGAGAAATAAATTTCTTCAAGAGCAACAAGAAACCAAATTATACCTAAATAATTCTGTTATAAGTTTCAAATTCAAACTCTTCTAAAATTTTATGTAAATTGAGTTACATATCATCAAAGAAACATTTAGGAACATACAAAACACCAAATCAGAAATTGAAGAACTAATAACCAAATAGATAAGATAAAAAGAGTAATGAAATGAGAGATCATTGAAGTTGGGAAAGAAAAAGATGGCAGAAATAAAGATTAAACTCTAAGGTACCCCAAAACCAACAGATTACTAAAGCGCATAGAATAAAAATGGTTAAACAATCAAGAGAATAAAAAAAAAAAATAAAGTGGTCAAAGAGAAGACGGTGGAAATAAAGAGTAACCAAAAAAGATTCAATGTTTGTGCAATTGAAGATTTTGAAGAAAAACAAAACCATAGGAGAGAAGTAATATTTTTATACTATGATCCACGACGATTTTCTGTAAATAAAACGAGAAATACATCTAAATAATGAAAGGGTCAAATTAGCTTCTATACTACATAATAAATTAGCACAAATTTAGCAGCGTAAAACAACACACAGTTATTATCTCAGTTTCTGTGGCTCAAGATCCCAAGCATGGCCTTTGTGAGTCCTGGAGCAGAGTCTCCCAAGCCTGTAACAGAAGCTGAGCTGTGTTCCTTGTAGCTATGACAGTGCCCCAGGTTCTTCACTGCTATCAGCAGGAGGTCACTCTGGGTTTCACAGACCATTCACAGTTCCTGCCACATGCTATTTCCATGGGCATTTCATAGCATGGCAATTTTTTTCTTTGAACCCAACAGGAGAATGAGAAATCTACTAGTAAGATGAAGCTTTATATACCAGAGCTAAATCGTGAGAGTGATGGGTCATCAAGTTTGCAATATTCAGTTGGTTAGAAGAAAGTCATAGGTCCCATCCACACTCAAGGAGATGGAATCATATGTGAGCATGAAAGGAGATGGAATCATATATGAGCATGACTATCAGAAGGCAGGGGTCATAGGGGTGGGGTCACAAAAGCCAAGTGGTCTGAGAGATTCAACCAGTAACAATCTGAATTAAGCTAAAAAATTCCTTTTAACTTTGTCTTTGTAATTCATAGTTTCTCCATAAGACAAATGCCTTTTAAATAACCATAAGTATAAATAAATCAAGAATTCAAAATTCAAACTTAAAATTAATTTAAAAATACAATGAAACTGAAAAAAATAAAAATATATTGGAATTAAAAACAAAATTACTTGTCACACGTAATTTGTCTCTGAACATATGGGTAATAATTGTTATCCTATCATTCTTGTTATAAGCAGAATTTCTATTCTTCTTAGCACCACATTTTCTGCTTTCAATTTTTTTATTACTTAAATAATACTTAATCAGCAAATATAGGTAAATATTTGCTACAAATCACTATGTAATGTGCACTGCACTAGGCATGTCTTCATTGTAAAGTTTTAAAAGTTCAATATCTCTATTGAGCTGGAACCTCATTTTTTTAAATATTTTTTATTGATATTAGAAAGAGAATAAGGGAAAGGGAAGCAAGAAAGAAACATCAATGACAGAGAGAAACATCGATCAACTGTCCCCTGTACACCCCCTACAGAGGACCAAGGCTGCAACTTGGACATGTGCCCCAACCAGGAATCCAACCAGTGACGTCACCTCTTAGTGCATGGGATGATGCCCAACCAACCGAGGCACACTGACCAGGGCAGAACCTTCAAATGTTAAGATTTGAAGATTTTTGTTCAAAAAATACTTTGAGATTTTTGTCAACACAACTTTAGAATAGTTGAAAGTCCATTGCACACTCAGATTTCACTAAAAATAGAAAATTTAGGAAAGCATTCTAACACTCACCCTTTGTCTCTGTTACACTCATGTTCTTTGCTTAGCTTGGTAACTTTGATACCTATTTCCAATCTGCCTGCCCCACACACCCTCTCCTCATCATTTGACTCTCATTTTTCATTCTAGTATCCCTGTTTCTAACTCAGCTTTTATCTCTGATCTCTACTCTGGATTGGCCATATATCTAGAGCCACAGGGAAGAAACTTTTCCAGCCCAGGGGCTATGAAACCTCAATAGATGGGCAAGCCTCCTGGTCTCCTAATACGAAGGAAGGAAGATTGATTTTACTCTAAACTGAAGCCCGCCTAGCTGATCAACAAACATCTCCAGTGTATTCCTTTCTATTTCAATCAAAATCACCTTCATTATCATTTCCCCATTATCCTCACCAATACCATTGAACATTTGTCATGCAACCCCAAATATTCATGTCAAATTGAATACTAAGTCCTTTAGTACGTTAAATTATATAGCTAATTCATCCAACTAGATAATTTATCCAACTAATCAGATAATTACCTCTTGAGATTTTTTGTTACCACCACTTTAGAATAGTTGAACAACTTCAGTTACACAGAGGTTAAATGACTTATCCAATGTTTGGTGAGAGTCCAAGATGGGTTTCAAATACTGGTCAGAAAGTTAACCACTACACAAACTATCTCCCATTATCAATGTTCATTGAGCATTTACAATGTGTTTCAGCTTAAAAGTTCATTCTTTCCATGATATCATTATAACAATCTTCTGCAATTTAGATGTATTGAAGGTTTGCCATATACATTATTGATTTAAGAACACTCCCTTCATTTTAGAACAGAGCTGATTTCTGAAAAAATTTATTAAAACCATTTCATTCATAAAAGTTAAAGAGTCATAAGGTTGTAGATAACAGAAGAAAATAAAATGTCATTCCCACCTTATTAAAAAAGGTTTAAATCTACCTATAAAAATCTGGAAATCCATGGTGATAGAAACTGAAACTATTCTACTATTAAAAGTAGCTGCTTTCTCAAAATGAAAGAAGGCTGTGAAAATGGGCAAAATAGTTTAAAAATTGATATAATTTGATGTCATAAAAAATCTCTTTGGCCTCTAAAATAACAAAAAACAGACATGAAGAATTTTTTTTTTAGACATGAAGAATTTTTGTAAAGCCCAATTAAATATTTCAACTCAGTGAATAATCAAATGAGAATAGCCACGTGCCATACACATTTAAAGTGAATGAGTCATACCTTAGTTATAGTAGATCTTTGACCTGAGATAACCCATGGACAACATAATGGGTATTCTAGAACTAACCATGAAATAACTCAGCATCTTGCTTTCAAAGGAAATTTGCTAGTCCTGCAAAAGAAAAAACAAAGAGGAAACAGTTGCTGGGCAATGAAAACTGTGCACAAAGTAGCAGAAAATCTACACTAATAAAAGACAAACATGCAAATTATCCGTACCTTCGCTGTGCCTTAAGCCACGCCCACCAGCCAATCAAAGTGACTATATGCAAATTAACCCAACCAAGATGGCGGCCGGCAGCCACGGAGCTGGAGCGAGCAGGAGGCTTGGGTTGCCCCTGGCGATGGAGGAAGCCAAACTTCCCTCCTGCCCGCCTGGCCGGCTCTGAGCTCCTCTCAAGGCTACAAAGTTTCATTATAGAAGTAAA
>NW_005871075.1:5261064-5281989 GCF_000147115.1 Myotis lucifugus | reverse complement strand
CGGGGGGCTTGGCCAGCCTGAAAACGGCCCTCAGCCCTCACCCAGACTGGCCAGGCATCCAGTGGGGACCCCCACCCTAAATGGGGTGTGGCCAGCCTGAAAACAGCCATCAGCCCCTCTCCAGGCTGGCCAACCTCCATGGGGTGAGGGTCCCCACTGAGAGGGGCTTGACCAGCCTGCAAACAGCCATCAGCCCCTCACCCAGGCTGGCCAGGCACCCCAGTGGGGACCCCCCACCCTAAAGGGGGTGTGACCAGCCTGCAAACACCCATCAGCCCCTCACCCAGGCTGGCCAGGCACCACAGTGAGAACCCCACCCTGATCCGGGACACCTTTCAGGGCAAACCAGCCGGCCTCCACCCATGTACCAGGCCTCTATCCTATATAATAAAAGGGTAATATGCACATTGACCCTAACAGCAAAATGACTGGGAATGACTGGTCACTATGACACACACTGACGACCAAGGGGCAAACGCTCAATGCAGGAGCTGCCCCCTGGTGGTCAGTGCGCTCCCACAGGGGAAGCTCTGCTCAGCCACAAGCCAGGCTGACAGCTGCCAGTACAGCGGTGGTAGTGGGAGCCTCTCCCGCCTCCTCAGCAGCATTAAGGATGTCTGACTGCAGCTTAGGCCTGCTCCCCGCTGGCAAGTGGACATCCCCCGAGGCCTCTTGGGCTGCCAGAGGGATGTCTGACTGCCAGCTTAGGCCCAATCCCCTGGGGAGCGGGCCTAAGCCAGCAGGTAGTCATCCCCGAGGGGTCCCAGACTGTGAGAGGGCACAGGCCGGGCTGAGGAACCCCGCCCCCCCCCCAAGTGCACAAATTTTTGTGCACTGGGCCTCTAGTGCATGTATAAAGTTCTGAAATAAACCATTTCAAGAACAAAAAGAAAATGCTAAAATCCCTAATTCAGACAGATAGATTGAATACCTGGGTTATTATACTGACGCAGTATAAGAAAGTGCTATAATGGACAGTGAAAAATAATGAAGAGAAGCTTTTAGAAATCATGTATCTTGGAGAATGCCATATTTTTAACTCAGAAAAATTCACACACATTTCTTTTGAAATCTGAGAAGAACTTTCCCAATGACCTCTACTTGCAAGTTCCTCTCCAGAAATGAGTTATTTAGGAAAATAAATCTTTCAAGTTTGAAAATGGAGGATTTACCCCAGCACACTGACCCTTTCTAACAGAACAAAGTAATGCAAGTTCTCATAATACTCCCTCCCTGCCACTCCCCTCACTGAGTTTCAAAGGCACATGGGCTCCCTTCAATTTTCTAATAATCAAAAGCTGGTATGGATGAAAGGGGAGGGGGGGAAATAGACTTCACTTTTCTGTTGCATTTTTTCCTAATGAGCTTTCCATTTCATAATATGCTGTTCATAAAGGAAGACTGTATTGTTGTTGTTTAGCATAAAAAGGACCTCTTTTCCTGCCGACTGTGTGAAGAAGTTGCTCTGAAGCATCACACCAGAAGGATGCTGTCCTGGCCACCTGAGTGGGCCACCTGAGCTCTGTCACCATCAGACTCTTCTCCTTCCTCAAAGTCTGCAGATCAAAGGGAATCTAAATCCACAATAAATTTATACATTTTTTTTAAACTGAGAAATGTGCTTTTCCAACTTGCAAAGCGTCCTGAGAGGCAGGGTAAAACGGGTTGCATCTCTGTGAGACTTCCTTTCCACTCTTCACACCACAATAGAAGAGGGAGAAACAGTAACTGGGGCCATGCTTTGTAGGCAGAAGATGCAAAGATACCCTATTATTTCCTCTCCTACTGAGCTAGGTAACAATCCCAAGTGCTTTGTTAGGTACTGTTACTCAAATAAAAATAATTACGACAATCACCCTGGTGAAACTTTCCTTACAAAAATGTAACCCCCTCCAAGATCACAGGAAGTAGACTAGCTTCTGCTGTTGTACTTGACTGGGAATCAAAGAGATTGTATTCATTCCGGTTCCTTAGATATTCCTATTCCTGGCTTATTTAAGAAACAGTAAATGTCCATTCTTCCATCTAGATCTAGTTTGCCTAATGAATGTGAGTCATTAGAACAGCTTATATCTAGAAAGATTTTCTTTGAGAATTTTAAAAACCACAAAAGTAACTTGCTATAATTGTAAGAAACTTGCTATAATTTAGTGGAGGCACTTCCACAGAAGCATCAGGGTTCCTTTCGGAGAGAACGATGGCAGGCGGCTTGGATTACTGAGGTACTGGTCGTGATGGAGAAAAATGATCACATCGGAGAGTTTGTTATATAGTAAAATCAAAAGAACTTGCAAATGGATTAATGAAAGGATGTGAGGGAGAGGAAAGTGTTATAGATGAATTCTTTGTTTTTTAACTTTTGCTGCCAAGTAGAGTGTGGGACATTTATGAAGACTGGGGTCAGTAGAAAGAACACCAGTTTGAAAGTAGGAAAAAAACATCATGATTGTATTCTGAATGTAATGACTTCCCAATGCTTTTGAAATATGTATGGACACTTTCAAAGAGCGATTGTGGAATGCGTGACCTGGAGCTCAGAGAAGAGAGCTGAGAAGACAAAGGTAGAAGTCTCTAACCATGGAACTCCATAGATTTCTGGCTTAGAAGAAGGTGCATCTGTAAAGGAGATAGAGAAGAGATACAAAGGGAATGGTCAGATAGGACAAAAAAACTAGAGTGTTTGGTGTCATGGAAGCCAAACAGTCCCTCAAGAAGAAGGGAGTGGTCAGCAATGTTGATTTCTGCTGAGTGGTCATAGAAGATAAACCCTGAAAAAATGGCCCAAAGAATGAGTGATCCAAAGGTCACTGGGGACCTCAGCAGAGCTATTTTGCTGGAGTAATAGGGAAAGAAACCAGATAGGAGTTAAAGTAAGGAGTGGAAACTGAGGAAAGAGAAATGAAAATCAACAGGGTAGCCAATGTGGTTAATACATTTCAGTAGGAAGAACAAGGTCTGTCTAGGGCAGTGATGGCGAACCTATGACACGCGTGTCAGAGGTGACACGCGAACTCATTTTTTTGGTTGATTTTTCTTTGTTAAATGGCATTTAAATATATAAAATAAATATCAAAAATATAAATCTTTGTTTTACTATGGTTGCAAATATCAAAAAATTTCTATATGCGACAGGGCACCGAAGTTAGGGTTTTCAAAATGCTGACACGCCGAGCTCAAAAGGTTTGCCATCACTGGTCTAGGGAGACAGCTAGGGAGAAAAAGAGGAGGATTTTGGAGGAGGGGGAGGGATGATGTTTTGAATGAGAAACTCCCAGTGTATAAAAAAGCATCCAATTTGCATTTTAAGTAAACTCTATTAACAATTACATTGTAGTGAATTCTCATAGGAATGTTATTTTTAAATATATACTTTATAGATTCCATTTTAAACTGAAGCAGTTCATGTATAATTAATATTATAATCAGGGTAGCCAATTTTAGTGTTTCCATCTTAGTGTATTTTTAAGTTTTGTCAGCCTCGATTGTTGACTGAGTTCATAATGATGCTATATTTTTTTAACAAAGTTTTGCTTTTATTTCTTATTAACTGTTATACCATTTTATTTCTTAACTGTTATTCCATTAACAGTTATATTGAGAAGAGGTTTCCACAGTGGGTGGCAGCTGCATTTAAATACAGAGATTAGCATGGGGTACCAGAAAGAAAATTGTAAAATGAATTTAAAAGAGATAGACTTACTACTTTGTGTTTTTCTTGGTCAAATTGCTATTGTGGAAATGTAAGTTAGAATAAATAATTGCTTTTGAGGCAAAATATAACTCCACCACAGGTCAAAGGCTATCTTCAAATAATGCTAAAAATCTAGAAGGTAATAGATAGTAACAGGAGAATTGATGACTGTATTTAATTAAGACCTGAACAAAAAGCAAAGACACAATGTTCACGTGCATAACTAACTGGGAAGAAAAGGTCACTAAAATTGTAGGCACAGGAAAGGGTGTATCATCACATTTGCATGACCACAGAAATGCTTACTGCTTATCCTAGGTGATGAATGGAGGAACCAACAAATGCAGCTGACCCACCAAGGAGTAGCATTAGTTCAACCAGAGGTCATGGCACATGTGTGCCTTGTGAATACTTTGCCAAAGAGTATCTCAAGTTCTCCTTCGAATAAACAAATATTTCAACACAAGAAAGAACTGCAAATGCCCCTTATCCCACTGGCTTTGTCCCAGAGAAGTAAACAAGGTCAACAGAGGGCTGGAAACACAGCAACAAAGGATTTTGTAACATTCTCAAGTCTTTCAGACCTGTCATAATCCTATATAATAAAAAGGTAATATGCAAATCGACTGAACAGCAGAATGACCCTGCCTTTCAGACCTGTCAGAATCCTATATAATAAAAAGGTAATATGCAAATTGACTGAACAGCAGAACTACCCTTCCACTATGATGAGCTCTGACCACTAGGGGGCAGACGCTCAACGCAGGAGCTGCCCTCTGGTGGGTGGCAGGAGCCTCTCTCGCCTCCACAGCAGCTCTAAGGATGTCCGACTGCTGGCTTAGGCCCGCTCCCTGCAGGGAGCATCAGTTGGACATCCCCCGAGGGCTCCTGGACTGCAAGAGGGTGCAGGCTGGGCTGAGGGACGCCCCCGCCTCCCCCCGCCCAGTGCACAATTTTCGTGCACCAGGCCTCTAGTATAAAGATAAAATCGGATCATATGACTAAAGCTCCCCATTGGGCTGCCTTTCCTCACTGCTAAACCTCAGGATTAGCCAACAGGACTGTACAACTAGGAGATTAGAGCAGAAAGCCAGCTGGTCACCTGCTCCTGTGTCAGACCTGCCACAAGTGTGTGTAACTCCACATGGAAGTGTGAAACCTTGAACTCTGCTGTCAGTATTAACAGCTTTCTCATTTTCTAAGTTAATTAACAAACCCAATAGCCAATTTTTACTATGTGTCACAAATTAGGCTCTTTCCTTTCGTATATTTCCTCATTCATGCTCCTAAACAAATCTGGAGGTTGGTATAACAATTATTATTTTTCCTATGAGGAGACTGAGCCACAGAATAATGAAGTATATTTAAAAGTTCACACAGGTAGAAATATGATAGAGCAGATATTTAAAACTCAGGCAGTCTAACTCCAGCATTCTCCCTTTAACTATACATTTAGAAGGAATTGTTAGGTATATTATAGATAAAATTATAATGTATCTAAAATATATAATTTTTATCTTGTAACAATATTGCTTTTCTCATACTAGAAATATACTGAGTATTTTTCAAAGTTATAATACTTAAGATTCAATTCCATTTGTGTTATTATATACTTATTCTTATCCTCCTGACATTTTATTTTGTTGAATTTATATAAATACTTTATTTCTTTGGGTTTCACAAGTAAAATCATATATTCAGTCTTCTTTTTTTATTTCACCCATTTATATGCCAAGCATTTGGGTTTTATTTTCTACTTTGATTTTTATGTTTAAATTGTGTATTATATATATTTTATCTCTTTAACACCTAAACTGCTTTGTAAGATGTCAAACTGTAAAAAATAGAAAGCCAGATAGTTCTCCAGAAAAATGGGTTTATTTGGGAAAACAAAGAATTGCAGTTTGGGACATGTGGTCTAATGGCAAAACACTGCAAGTGCAGAGAAACAAAAGAGAAGAAGGCTCTTTCATGGGCTGTCCAGGAGCTTTTTGATGTAAACAAAGCATAGTGACTTCCCATTGGCTGAGCTGTGACTAGAGAGGAATCTTTCCTTCCTCCGGCTGAAATGCAAAGTAGCACCACTGCTGTCAGAGATGCAAGTACCTCACTGCCTATTGGGTCAGTGTGTGTTGAGTGACAGGTGTGTGAGAGTTGTGTTTTCCAGCCTCCCCACTCCATTTTAAGTGAAGTTTCTTGTTTTTTAATTTTCAAAATAATTGTGTTTTTTCCAATATAGCAAAGTAAATGTGTCCAACAACCTCTTTATAACTATTTTAATGAAATGGAGCAAACATCCTTTAAAATGATTATTTTTCTTATGTTACAAATAAAAAAAAGATAATAACCTTCCATGTATAGTAAAAGTATTTGAGTGACAACTGAAAATAAATGAATAAATAAATAAATAAATAAATAAGCAAGCAAATAAATAAAACAGGCATTGTTAAGTGGGTATGAAAATAAGGGCACTCGCTTAGGGATTAAAAAAAAAATGAAGAGGGAGTGGAAACCGGATTTCGGAATTGAAATTTTAGCCATGTGCCTCCTGGGAATAAAATTGTTGGTTCCTAAAACCAAAGAGATTGGACGCCCAGAAGAGAGTCTTGGGCCTGTTCAGTGTGTGCAATCAGATGTGGACTCTCACACAGTCTGAACCCCCCGGGAAACAGGGCCTTGGACTAGGACAACTGTCTTTGCTTTACAAGGAGGCACCCTAACACGTGACCACTGCAGCTTAAGAAACCCCAAACCAACAAATGTGTCTGCGTTGGTAAATCTTTACTGGAGGGACACAGACTAGTGTGGATCGCCTCGTATGCCCACAGCTTATGCCTCCTCCCTGCAATGAGTTTATAATCCAAATTGACAAAACATCACGAGAACAAAGCAGCATAAGCAAGGGTCAAAAAATCTACATACCATGTAATTCTGTTTTATGAACACTATGGGGGCTAAAATCGGATAAGTGGTTCCTAGGCACTGGATCTGGGGGAGTCGATCAGTTTTGCCTGTTTTTGAACTTTATATTTATATAGATGGAGTGACATGGCATATCTCTTTTTAGGTCTGGCTCCTTTTGGTCAGCATGACATTTGTGATCTTCGTATTTTTGTTTAGAGAAAGAGTTTATTCATTCTCATTGCTGTATAGTATTCCATTGAATAATCATGTCCCAATTTGCTTACAAAAAATGACTGCCATGTCACACTTACATTTTAAAATTACAACATAATAGTTGAACTGGGTAAAATTTTTATATAATTCTTATTTAAATTTTAGTCAAGGCTTACAAAATCTAAATGGAATTTTTCATATCTAGTCACCACTTAGACATATAAATTCAGCATGTGACTATAAAATTTTTCTTTTAAAATTTTAAATTTTCTTTTTTAAAATTTCTAAAAAATTTCCTTTATCATTTGGTCAGTTTGCATTCACCCCCAAACATTCTCACACCTAGGTGCCACACCCTTTTTTTCCTATGAGATTTCCTTTATCTCAATGCATTTTTCTAATTTATAACTGGAGATACTTTCACCCTTCTCACCTATGACAGTCTAACGGTTCAGATGTTCACCTCCTAGATCAGTGGTCGGCAAATCCCGGCTCACGAGCCACATGCGGCTCTTTGGCCCCTTGAGTGTGGCTCTTCCACAAAATACCGCGTGCGGGCGCACACGTACAGTGCAATTGAAACTTCGTGGCCCATGCGCAGAAGTCGGTTTTCAGCCTGGGCGAGTCTATTTTGAAGAAGTGGCGTTAGAAGAAGTGGGGGGTGTTGGTCGGTAAGTTGGGATGCGGGATACGCAGCGCAAGGGAGGCAGCACACGCGCAATAATTCATGCATGAGTTGAGGATGGGAGAGTTGGAAGGGGTCAACCTCAATGAACGTACCTCAATCAGATTGAGGACGTTTTTAGCAAAGGCCAGCTTAGGAGTACCCTAATTAATTAATAACAATGTACCTACCTATATAGTTTAAGTTTTAAAAATGTGGCTCTCAAAAGAAATTTCAATCGTTGTACTGTTGATATTTGGCTCTGTTGACTAATGAGTTTGCCAACCACTGTCCTAGATTAAGGTAGCCTTGGCATCCTCTCCAAACAACATAAAGATACCCTCTGAAAGAAAAGAGAGAGGCACTGTTGACTATCAGCTCAAACATAATTTAGAATATAAGGGATTCTGCCCCAAACAAAGACCACAGTAAAGCAAGGTGTCTAGGACATAAGGCAAAACTTTCTTTTTAAATAGTACATTTTGTTTGTGGTGTTTTTTTTTAAGTATGTTTTTGTTGATTTCAGAAAGGAAGGGAAAAGGAAAAATAGAAACATCAATGATGAGACATGAGAATCTTCAATTGGCTGCCTCCTGAATACTCCACCTGACAGGGAATCAAACATTGACCTCATGGTTCATAGGTGGACGCTCAACCACTGAGACAAGCCAGCCAGCCAGGTAAGGCAGAACTCTTGAGAGCATCACCTTAACTTACTATAGTGGACAGAGCCATGGGGAGGCGAGTTCATCTGAAATGGAGAGGCATGAGTGTGATGAGACACTGTTTAGGACAACTCTACAGTGAATGTTTCTGAGTCTCAGAAACCTGCACACGTCGAGGCGACAGAGTTAGGTTTAAACTTGATTGAGTATTGAGCTTTCGCATTTTACTGTTGCAGTGAAAATCATGTCATGAATACTCATTTATTCCTCCATATAAGGATGTTCCTAATTAATCTGTTATTCAAAAGCCACCAGTATTATATTAGTAACTGCATTATTTCGTGACATTGACTAAAGCCCAGAAGCAGGTTCCTGTGGCCTAATTAATTTTTCTAAAGCCTTTTACTCAGCAGGATGCTGCCTACCTGGATCTTTGAATGAAAGGATATTAATGAAGCTGCAATGCAAATGATTATATTGAAAGTGATGAAGAATTTATTAGGAAGACAGCCATCATGGACTGTGCAGTATATGAGGCATAAAACTGCTATAAGTAATGACAGAGTGTAGTTTAGGCAAGTAATGGGCACCGGAGCTCCAAAAGGAGAGCGCGGAGATATATTATTTAGTAATAAAGTTCCCATAAAAATTGAAATACGAGGTGGAAAGATTAACATGGTCATACGAGTCATCTTTAATGTTCATAGCCGAGTTCTGCCTTTTAGAAAAAGTAAACCGAATTTATGCCTGCGACCACATGCAAGCCAAAAGCCTTATTTATACATTTCATGCAAATGACGGCACCTTTGGTTTGCAGTTACCCAAGTAATCTCTAATAGCATTAAAATTTATGACATTACCATTGGATCGCGAGCTGTATTTCTACCTGTCAAAGGGCTAATGTTTGTAGGTCATGCCATCAATAAGTAGACTGTGGTTTATACCCTGCACTGCTAGTCCCAAATCTACAAACAAAAGAGTTTGCATTTTTTAACTTAAACAGAATATATATATATATACACACACATATATATATACATATATATATATGTATATTCCCGTTTGTTCCATAATAATATTATACACCATAATTAATGGTCTCATTGCATGTTTGCTCCCACAGAGGGAATGCATAGTGCTCTAATTACAAGTAGGGCTTTTGCTGGCAGTAACCTAAACAAAAATCCTGACAGCCAATTACCAGCTGGATGACCTTGGAAAACGACTTAACTACTCTGGTCTCATTTTTTACATCTATAAGACAGACATAGTAATACCAATTGGTAGGGTTGTTATAACAGTTAAAGTATATAAAACGTTCCCAGTCTATAGTAACCAAATCAATTCCTGCCATTATAATTATCATTATCAATACATTCTGGGTACATCCATATGGATAGTGGCATCAAAAATCTTTAAGAAGAGACAAAGCAACTCAGATAGTCCTCAGATATTCTCATTTCAGCTTTATTTCTAAAGTTAAAGGTCTGACGTATCACATGATCTCACTCATATATGGAATCTAATTAACAAAAGAAACTGATGAACAGAGTGGATCCAGAGACATGGAAGCATGGAACAGAGTGTGGAATCTCAGAAGGAAGGCAGGGGAGGGTGTGTGGGTGGAAGGCAATCAACCAAAGACCTTGTATGCATATAGGCATAACCCATGGACACAGACAATAGGGTGGTGAGGGGCCGGGGGGATGGGGACTAGAAGGGATTGATGGGGTAAAAGGGGGACATATGTAGTACTTTCAACAATAAAGATTTTTTAAAATAAAGTTAAAGGTATGACAGTTACCTTGTATCTACTGATGGATGCAATTAAACTGGTAGCCATTTATATTTAACACAGATGTATGAAAAATATTGTCTTTTATGATCTCTCAGAAGTGGACATAAAATTGGGCTGTAGTATAAAATTATGAATCTTAAGAGGGAAAACAAATATTTACAACACATTTTATTCTGGATTTTAAATCCTTTCTATTCAATCACACAGAGAGCGGAAGTGAGATTGGCATTTTAAAAACAGGAGGCACAGAGGCCTCAAGGACAACGTGACACCTGAGTAAACCCCTGAAAGAAGCGAGGATACAGGCCACCTGAGACCCGGAGGAAAGCACCGTAGAGACCACGGGAACAGTCAGGGAAGAGCGCACACGCCCCTGGATGGAGACACAGCAAGGGAGGGGTGGTCAGCGAGAGTAGCTCACCATGGATGCAGGCAATAAGACATGCACTGTCTACAGAAAATGTCAAAACAATCATAAAACTGATTATAATTTTTATCACCCTGCAGTGACAAGTATAAACAAAATCAGTGATAAAACATTCCTCCCTGAAAAATTATCTATTGATCTAAGTTCTAAACAATTGCTATGGTTTCTATTGAGCCAGATGGACAGCTGCCCCCAGCCCACCTTCGGTAGGCCACTCTGTGGGAGCGTACGGGAGGGAACAGCAGGGGGCAAGCGGGTCTGGACCAGGTTCAGTCAGAACAAGAATAACACTAGTAGGTGAGGTGTCAATGAACAATAGCATGGCTAAAACATTAGGGCTTTGTAAGCTCTGCTTGGACCTGGGCTTTGACTCTGCATGCGATGAGAAGCCATTGCATGGATGATAGCATAGGACTTCCAATGTATTGTTTGAATGCACTGACGGTAGTGTCAAAAACAGATTAGGGTGAGCGAGAGGAAGGTTGTCACCGAGAAAACATACATAGATGGTGATTGTTCCAACTGTTGAAGGATGAATCAGTCTTCTCCACCAATAGTATGAGATGGCTAACACACAACACTGGACAGATGAGAGTGACATCAGTTATTAGTCTCACAAACACACAGCCCAGGAGAGGAGGATGCCGCACACCAGGCAGGGACACACGAGGGTTGCACTTGGGACCAGAGGGAACCAGCAGAGGCTGTCGGAGGCAGGCTTTATAGCAACAAGAGAGTATTGTGCCCTCTGGTTCACATCTTGAGGATGTAATGGGTTCATTTTAGTAATTTTGGAGGCTGGCAGGAAAGTAAAACACGTCAAGTTGAGATCCAGCCAGTAGCTGGTCTGGCTGTGTGTTGGAGGGCTCCCAGGTGATTTATTAAATTAAGAATATGCAGATTATGATCTGCTGAGGGCAGAGGCACACGCCACCTTCATGGGGTCCAAGCTCCCACTTTGGGGAAGTGAAAATCCTGGGATCATATTGATTGAAGGAGTAGTTTTCAGAATTGTCAGTTACAGACCTCAACACAAGAATCTTCAACAGAAAAGAATCACCAATCCCAGGCCTTAATAGGAAAAGGTATACATTGCATCTCCTACAAGAAATCAACTACCCCAGCAACTCAGTCAATGATAAACCATCATCTCCATGAATTGTCACTTTTCTTCAATGAACTTTCACTCAAAACAACTCCTCCCAAATTCTCTTTTTTTTTCCTACATGAAATGGCATTCCTCTTTTTTGTTTGTTGGTCTTGTCTATGGCTTTTGCTATAGCTATAGGAAGAGGGACACATCTCCTTTACTCTCCCATTTGTCAAGAGTTGTGGAGGATCTGAAATTTAACCCTATCTGCTATGGAACAGGCTAGTCTGCTATAGTTTCATGGAAGTTGGCAGAAGACCAGGATTCCTGGTTCAAAGACATTGGACTCTTACTGCACAGAAGGAAGAATAAGCTCATGTTCACATCAACACTCCCCCTCCCCCCACCACTTAAATCCCATGGGAACAATGCAACGTGGCCCAGGTAGTGCTGTGCACAGGGTAAGTTTGCAGTTCAAAATCCCCAAGATGAGGAACCTCAAGATTAAGAATTTAAAGCTTTACATTGGGCTGCAAGAAAGCTGCCCTTTGCCCTGAAGGGAAGCATTACTTTTGTTATACAACAAACCTTCCTTTTGTTCCGGAGGGAGGTGCTATCTATCTTCCAAGGCCATTTGCCATGCAAACATTGATGAAAAGATAATTTGAAACAAAATCTGTCAGTACCTCTGCTTGTAAGATATCCAGAAACAAGAAATCCTGGAAAAACTATCGCCCAACATTATCTCTGGCCTAAAACTGTATCTGACACATTGTAGTCATGCAATAAATCTTTGTTGAATAAAACCTCCAAGAATTTCTGTTTTCATCAATATAGTCTATTTCCACAAATAAAATATTTTTTAAAATCTTGATATGAGGGAATTCTTGAATAATGCCTTAGTTTGGACTGCTATAGAACAGTATCATAGACTCTGGAGGCTGGAAGTCCAGGGTCACAGTGCCAGTGGGGTACATTCCTGATGATTCCTCTTCTGGGGTGCAGGCTGTGGCCTTCCCTGTGTCCTCACATGGTAAAAGAGATCTAGCTATCTCTCTGGTCTCCACTTCTAAGGGCACTAACTCTATTTGTTAGGGTTCCCTCCCCATGACCTAACTACCAGTATCTCCCAAAGTCCCCACCTCTAAATACATTGGGGATTAAATTTTGACATAAAAATTTGTTGGTGGGGTGGGGGGACAAACATTCAAACCATAACAAGAACCGAAGAGCAAAAACTTGTCAAATGATTTGTGTAGAGTGGCAAATGGAAATCATCAAACTCTATTGGCTTTCTCATTTGTAAATAGAAATGATAAATCTACCTCTTTACCTCTTGAAGAAACTCAGTCCTCTCTCCTATTCCTTTCTAGTCTCATTCTTAAAAGAAAGTGTGTTTGATCAAGGCAAGAACATTTAGTTAAACCACATAACTAAGGTCTTAGTATCCCTGTTTTTTGCAATTTCCAACTTCTAGAAAAGCAGAGAAACAAGGAGGCCTATTTGCCTTTGTGGGCAAATAGGTAAATATCCGGCTTACATGTTCTCTTTCTCTCTCACAGGTATACTCTTATCCCTACCCCCCACACACATACATGAACACACACATAAATATATACAAACATACTGTTTTTCCATTGAGCTTTTCTCATATCTGAGAACATGCTGACAGTCCCTCAACTTTTAAAATAGTAATATTTGAAATTAAGTTTTATCCTTTGAGTTAGAAGCAGGCAGGGTGAACCTTTTGGCTAGCCTTTTTCTAGGCCCTTTATATCAAAACCAGAGGCCCGATGCACAAAATTCGTGCAAGAGTAGGCCTTCACAGCCCTGGCTGCCCCAGCCCTCGCAGCCCTGGCTTCGTCCAGATGGTCATCCAGATGTTCATTCTGCTGTTCGGCCATTCAGTCAATTTGCATATTATGCTTTTATTATTATAGATTCTCTAGACAAAAAAGCCCCCTATCCCAGGCCTATCATGGTCAATGTCATTCTTCTCTAGGACTTTGAGCAGTGGGGGAAGGAAAGTGATTTTCCCTCTACCCTTCTGGGTTCTAGGCTGAGATGCCCCTATAATAAAAGACCAGATTGACAGGAGATAAACAAACAGAAGTTTAAACATGTATACATACAGGACAGACACCCAGGAAAACTGAGCAACTCCCCCAAATGGCCCAAACTACACCTCCAGCTAAAGACAAAAGATGCTGGAGTTAGGAGGAGGAACCCAGTTATGGGCCGTTACCAGGAAGACCACAGCAAACGGGGTAAGGTGGTTACAAAGATTTAAGGCATTGTCTCTGCATTGACATGAGTTTCTAGAGGCTCAGAGACATCCTTCTCTCTGGTACAGAGAGGGAAATACTCTTACAAATGGATACTTCTCCTGCACATGTAAATGGTTTTAATAAAAGGGTAACTCCCACTCCATTTTCAGAGCTTCACCTATGTCTGCTGTTTCTTAAAAGTAACCAGCTTAACCCTGGCTGGAGTGGCTAGTTTTTGAGCATCTGCCTCAGAGGAGCGTTGCCCACTGAAAGGAATATACCCAGGTTGGGGGTTCAATCCCCAGTCAAGTTGTGTACGGGAGGCAACCAATTGATGTTTCTCTCATATTGATGTTTTTTTCTCTCTCTCCCTCTCCCTTCCTCTCTCTAAAAATCAATAAAAACATATTTTTAAAAAACAGTAACCAGTATAAAATAATGAAAGAGGCATACACTGTATTTTACTCCCCTACAGAGCCCTACTCCTACATGAATGTAAAATCGCCTTTTGCCTCTCTTTGTTCTTTGAAAGGGGGGGATAGTTAAGCACAGAATCTGATTTGAAGGAACCCCAATACTGTGCAAGACCCACCACATAACATATTTTTTAAAGGAGAACAAACATAGAAGAGATTGCAATTCAATCTGCAATCAGTCATTTTATATTCTACCTCATGAACTTTTAAACAAATAGAAAATGCTATGCAAGTTATTTGCATAATCTAGTTGCACACCAAACATATCACTGTCCTTTTTTATATCTTCATAGTTTTATCTTCAAAAATATTATGCCATTTTCAGTTACACATTGCTCTATAGTATATAAACAGTGCCTTTCCTTGTTATGTTTAAAATTCATATAATTTCAGTTGTTTGTTTTTTATCATTGAAACCAATCTATTATGTGTTAGTATGTGTTAACTTGTATATCATGTATATGATTCCAGAATAGCTAGCTACTCTAATATTTAAAGTTTGACTCATTTAGTAGTTGTGGATTTTTTTATCATAAGTGTTTAAATTATTTAAACTCTTATTGGGACTTCTTCTTTTCCTTTGGGAATAATTTTCCCAGTTCAGTAATATTCTTTGGGCCAATTCTAACCTCAGGAAAACTGGAAGTAAATGTAATTTCTTTAAAATTGAACACAGTTTTCATATTTCACACAAACCAATTATTAATCACATATATTCACATATTTATAAGTAATTTTATTTTTATGCAAGTATTTTTATTTATTTTAATCTTTATTGTTGAAAGTACTACATATGTCCCCTATTTCCCCCATTGAGCCCCTTCAGCCCACTCCTGGCCTCGTCCCAGGCCTATTTTAAATTAGCTGCTTCTTGCCTTAAAAGATATAATGATTTCTTTCAGTGCTCAAAATATCAACATAATCATTGTAGTATATCACAATATTAATTATATTTCATAGTTTTATTCCTCCTCCCTTTGACTTTTCTGCAATCAAGCTCCTTAACCAAATCTTGAACTATAATGCATTAATGATAAATAATTAAAAATAGAAAAAGAGATTCCTCTTTTACTCTTCTTTTATAGTAATTTTTGTCTTGTTCTTTCAGAGAAAATCAAAATATTCTAACAAGTGCTTACTTGCCTCTACTTAGAAAAACATTTTTGCATGTATAGAGGGTCCCAGCTTCGATTCCAGTAATTCCAAATTTAATTTCTGAATGTAATAACTCAATATCACCGTTCCCAGATAATAACCTTCAAAAATATTAAGGAAACTATTGTTTGCCCTCGCTGGGTAGCTCAGTTGGTTGAAGTGTCAACCCAATTGATACACCAAGGTTGCGATACCCAGTCAGGGCATATATAAGAAGCAATTAATGAGCACATAAGTAAATGGAACAACAAATTGGTTTCTCTCTCTCTTTCTTTCTCTCTCTCAAAACAAACAAACTAAAAAAACTATTGCTTTATTAGCCAGACAAGATAGTGTGCTACAGGTACTGTATATAATTTTCTGTAATTTTCACATGAGTTCTATATTATACTAGAGGTCTGATGTGTAAAATTTCTGCAAGTGTAGGCCTTCCTTCCCCCGGCTGCCGGCACCAGCTTCCCTCTGGCACCTGGGGCTTCCCTCCCCGGCTATGACACCCCGGCTTCCCTTGCAGAGGGAGGCACCGCCCACCTGCTGCAGCCCACCGGTCAATGGCCTGGGCCTCCCTCTGCAGGGTGATCATGGGGCAATGGCTGGGCCCCTGACCAATTGCATTGCATCCACCTGGGCTGGCCTGGCACCAGTGGGTGTCACCAGAAGGTCATCTGGAAGGTCATTTGGTCTAATTAGCATATTATGCTTTTATTATTATAGATTTATCCCCATTTTTCAGATAAAGAAATTGAGATTCAGAATATAACACTGTGATAGCTAAATCTGAAATTAAGCCCAAGTCTTTCCATTTCTAAATCTCTTTCATTATACCACACCACAGACTTCTACGTATTGCAATCTGGACCAAAGTCAAAAGGGCACTTGAACAATTGTCTTTGATGCTGAAGACTTATTTTGTTTTGATTTTCAAAATATGTAGATAATTTTTCTATTCTGGTCAACTTCAGTTGTAGTTTTCACTTTTAAAAGTTACTAAAAACATCAGAGGTGGAAAACACTGAAAAAAGGATATTACTTTTAAAGTTTCCTCAAATGAAAGCATTACTTGCAGCTTGCAATGAATTATGTTGGCAGCAGGTATCATGCCTCCTTATTATGCTTTTTCCCTGCCTCACATTCTTTTGCATTTCATCCAGAGGCCAATTCACAAGGCAATTGTGGTGGGGCCCATTCCCATGACTCCTCCTACCTTCGCTCAAACCAGTCATTTCTTTTCAAAATATGTTATTAGGTGAGAGCTCTAGTGTGACTTTCAGATCAAAAGACGTGCTAAAAAGAGAGGCCACCTCCGGGGTGTTTCACTGAGCATTCAAACTCTTGCAGCTTTTCCGTCACTTGCTTTGTGTCTTTCTACACATTTCATTGTATTTCAAATTTTCTTCCTGGCATTTTTATAGTTTGTAATCTGTCCCAGGAGCAGGTTTAAATGACAGGCTTCATGGATATTTTCTTAAGATCTAAAGAGGGAAAGAAGGAATATTTTCCAAAGGAGAATAGTATTTACTTGGAAAGAGAAAGTCTCTGAAGGACAAAGCTACCGCAAGTATGCTACTTTTTACTACGCCTCCAGCTCCACTGTGGAGACCTACCAGGCCCCATTCAGTGGTGAGGGGAGGCTACAGGGGAGAGCAAAGGAGCAGAGCAGGGTGATCTTAAATGGAGAAGAAAAAGAAGAAACAACTTGAAAGCAGTATGACATCCCTGTTAAGTATGAAAAGACACCCCAAACCCAGTAGACAGAACACAGATGTTAACAATGAGGACCTTCTGTGGTTCAGCCCTCAGGCACCAAACCCTAGTAGGAAAAATACTCAAAGAAAAAAAAGAAAACCTTTTCTTTTGAGAAAAGAAGGCTTCTTTAAGAAAATGCACTTTCCCCAGAATAAAATATGATTGAAAATGTGATGATCCGATTAGGCTGCCAAGTATGGTATAAAGTTTCCCCAAAATGTCGAGTTGATTCTAATGATCATCCTAGGTGAATCTAACATGGGAAAATGGGTGCTAGTTATTCAGTCACTTTGTGAATAATATTAGAAATGTGAGAAAGCAAAGTCCATCTGTAACCCTGAGAGTCTTTTCTGGTGAATAAATTGGAGTGAAATAGAAACATGGTTTTTACAAAGTCAAGGGCGTAAAGGGAAGGGTCCAGGACACAGCTTAGGAAGACCCTGCATTCCTGCCTCCCTTGGACCCACCCAAACTACAGCTGCATATGAACCAGTCCCCTCTGAAAAAGATCTGAAACCCAGATGAGCTGCTCCCCCACAGCACAGGTATGCCCGTTTGGCTCAGTGGATAGAGTGTCGGCCTGTGGGTCAAAGGGTCCCAGGTTCGATTCCAGTCAAAAGCATATACCTTGGTTGCAGGCTCCTCCCCAGCCCGGGTTCTGGTCAGGGCATGTGCAGAGGCAACCAATTGATGTGTTTCTCTCACATCGATGTTTCTCTCTTTCTCTCTCTCTCTCTTCCACTCTCTCTAAAAGATCAATGGAAAAATATCCTCAGGTGAGGATTTTTTAAAAAAGACGAAGACCGGAGCAACAGAGGCATGCTGTCACCACAGTAAAGGGGGCCTTGGAGCCTATCCCCATGAAAAGGCCCAGGCGCAAAAAAAAAAAAAAAAACCAACCCTGCATGGCAACACACAATAGAGAGGAATCTCACCAGAGGTTCTTTTCCCAGAGGAGTGAGGGGTTTGTGCCTCACATCAAGCACCCCAGCTCTTGGGAGCTGCCCTGGAGAGACAAGCCCCTAAGACATCTGGCTTAAAAACCCATGGGGCTGCCGCCCAAGGGGGCTGAAGGCTCTAGGCAACTAAGATTTTCCTTTTAAAAGACTTGGGTGGCCTCATCTGCCCTGGAACCCAGAGAAAAAGTGGAAATTTAACAAGCACCTGGCCTATCTATGAAGGAGACCCAGTTGATCTGCAAGCATCTGCTGGAGGCGCAGAAGACAGCCAAAACTCTCTTCAGACAGCGAGGCGCTGGGAGGCGGCATTTTCTGCACTCCCTGCCTGCTCTGCTAGCACAGGTGGCGAGCTCAAAGGTGTCCCCCTCCTGCTACCTTGTGGCACTGTCCCACTGCGATGCTGAAACTGGGGAGCGTGGGTCGGTGCAGCATTGCCCTGCTCCCTGGTGGGGCAGGCAAGTGCAAATGCTCACGCACTCTCCAGCTCGCTCTCTGAAGCCAGCACTTGCACATGCGGAGCCCAGACCCTCTCCTGCTACATCTCTGAAGCCTGCAGGGGGACACGGTGAAGGCACTCTCCTGCTGCCTTGCTGCAGATGGCTACAGTGCCCTGCCCCTCCACACTCCAACTGCCTCAAGAAACCAGCGGGCATACACCATCCACACCGGGGATGCCCCTGGACCAGTTGGTTCTGGTGGCCAAGGAGGTTGGCACTCCTGGGTTCCACTCTAACAACTGCAAAGACAGGTATCGGGTATCGCTAGAGTACCACCCTCGTGGCACTGCACAAAGAGCAAACTGAAACACAAGCCCACTTTTCCTATTAAAAGGCTACTGTTTACTTATCCTGGAGCTTCAGCCTGAGGGACAGGCTTCAGGTTTCCCACACTTCTAGAAACTATGGAGGTGCTCTCAGGGAAGGGAAGCCGGGAGACACCACCCTTGCGCACCGCCTTGGCCTCGCTACAGCTCAAGGAAACCTCCCAGAAAGATGCTGATGCATGCATCTGGAGCCCTCATTTTTACAACTGTTACCCCTGGGTCACTTCCGGATTTCCTTGTCTAGAGGCCAGCAGGGTTTTACCTTGCGGCCACCCAGGACTGTAGACATTTGCATCCGTCAAAGTTGCTGCCTGAGAGTCTGGCTACCAATCAGCCTAAAAGTAGGTGCTAAATGAGATTCCTTTCCTTGGGACACTGACAGGCCTTGGCACACCCTCAATAATGGGGTCTAGAGATCAACCAAAGGACTTGTATGCATGCAGATAAGCATAACTAATGGACACAGACAGTAGGGGGGGTGAGGGCATGTGCTGGGGGGTGGGAGCAGCTGGGGAGAGGTCAATGGGGGGAAAAGGAGACATATGTAATACTTTCAACAATAAAGAATTTAAATTAAAAAATTAAAAAATAAATAAGATTGTTTAAACAATCATAAAATTACAGAGACAACCAAGAGCTAGGGCAAGTTTGAATGAATCTCCTACATAAGACCACTCTTTCATGACTGATGCATAGAAACAAACACAGCGAATCAATCAAAATGAGGAAACAATAAAATATGTTCCAAATGAAAGAATAAAGCAACATTGTAGAAAAAATAGTTTAATGATTTGGAGATAAGGAATCTACTGATATAGAATTCAAAATAATTGTCATAAATATGTTCACCAAACTTGGAAGAAAAATGGATGAACACAATGATAACTTCAACAAATAGATAGAAAATACACACACACACACACACACACACACACACACACACACACTACCAAACAAGTCATAGAGCTCAGTAATACAGTAACTGAATTTAAAAATACACTAACGGTTCAACAGCAGACTCAATGAAACAGAATAATGGATCAGCAAGCACTGAACTCACACAAACAGAGCAGCAACAAGAAAAGGGATTTTTTTTAAATGAAGATGATTTAAGGCAGGGGTCCTCAAACTTTTTAAACAGGGGGCCAGTTCACTGTCCCTCAGACCATTGGAGGGCCGGACTATAGTTTAAAAAAAAACTATGAACAAATTCCTATGCACACTGCACATATCTTATTTTGAAGTAAAAAAACAAAACGGGGACAAATATAATATTTGTATTTGCATGTGGCCCACGGGCCATAGTTTGAGGACCCCTGATTTAAGGGAACTATGGGAAAATATCAAGTAGAATAAAATTTGCATTATAGAGGTCCCAGAAGGAGAGAGAGAAAGAGGTAGAAAAAAATATTTGAAGAAATAATGGATGAAAACTTCCCTAACATGCAGAAGGAAACAGACATCCAGGTCTAGGAAATCCTGAGGGTTCCAAATAAGATGAATCCTAAGAGACCCACACCAAGACACATTATAATTACAGTAGTAAAGGACAGAGAGAAAATCTTAAATGCAACAAAAGAAAAGCAACTTGTTACATATAAGCGAAACCACATAAGGCTACAGCAGATTTTTCAGTCAAAACTTTGCTCAGAATATGAATCAACCTTTTGTCCAGCATATCTACACTGTACAGAGTACTATAAGATATTTTGAGAGAGACCACATTCACTAACTTTTATTAAAGTATAGTTAAAACTGTTCTATTTTATTATTTACTAGGAGTCCAGCGCACAAAATCGCATGGCGCCACCCACCCACCTGCAGCCCTGCCTTGACACCTGAACCTGTCCACACAGAGCTCCAATGCACCTGGCCCACTCCCCAAACCCTCTGGCCTTCTCTGGCCGCTTCAAGCCCTGCCCTCAGTCCCTCGAGTCGCCTCAGGCTGGTCCCGCCTTTTCCGAGCGCCTCCCCACTTCCACCCCGTCTCCAGAGCAACACGGCATCTCCGCCCCGTCATGGTGCCAGAGGAGAGCATGGAACCTCC
>NW_005871075.1:5074998-5260736 GCF_000147115.1 Myotis lucifugus | reverse complement strand
TCTCACCCCTGTCCTCCTCGGCACAGGATGGTCCCGCCTCCTCCGGGCACCTCCCCACTTCCGCCCCATCTCCGGAGCAACCCCCAGCTAATATGCTAATGGTCTGGTCATTACGCGTCATGGCTTCCAGGCCATTAGCATATTAGCTCTTTATTAGTATAGATTGCTAGAGACCTGGTGCACGGATTTGTGCACTGGTGGGGTCCCTCGGCCTGGCCTGTGGGGATCAGGCCAAAACTGGGTCTCCAACATCCCCCAAAGGGTCCCAGATTGTGAGAGGGCACAGGCCAAGCCGAGGGACCCCACCGGTGCACAATCGGGGCCGGGGAGGGACCACGGGAGGGCTCCAGGGCGTGTCCGGCCCATCTCACCAGGTCCCTATCGGCCGGACCCCAGCAGCAAGCTAACCTACAGGTTGGAGCATCTGCCCCCTGGGGGTCAGTGCACGTCATAGTGACTGGTCGAACAGTCAAACAAACAGTCGGACACTTAGCATATTAGGCTTTTATTATATGAGATTGTTAATTTCTCACTGTACCTAATTGTAAACCAAACTTTATCATAGGTATGTATGTATGTATAGAAAAAAATGCAAGTACATATAAGATGTAGTACCATCTGCAGTTCCAGGCATTCACTGGGAATCTTAGAATGTATCCTCCAGGGATAAGGAGGACTACTGTATTTTGAAACTTAAATGATGAGAATGCATTAGCCAAGAGTTGAATAGTTAAAGAATGATCCAAATTGATGGCATAGTGTGGAGAAAGTTACAGGGGTAGGGGAGGACATTCAAAAAACGGAAGGCTATCGAGTATTTCTGAAAGTTTATGGAAGAAAGAGAAGGTAAAAAAAAAAAAAGATAGAGGTACCAAAAGAAGATGGAGTAGTAGACAAGAACACAGTACTTGAGGGCTTTTTCCCAAAATTAAACATAAACTATCAGAGAGCTCTAAGTAGAAGAGTGAGATTCAGGTTGCAATGCAGAGAATGAAGAAGAGAGAAATCATTCTGGAGTCAGGGAGAAAGTAAATGGGGCTGTTACATCTGAAAAAAAATGTAGAGGGTATGACAATAGACATAAAGACTATATATATATATATATATATATATATATATATATATATATATATATAGACTTTCAGGTTCTTATTTGGTCAATTGGGGTTAAAGTGATGCCATTTACTAAAATAGAAATACTGGGAAAATAACTAGTTTGAGCGGAAACATGATGAGTTTGATTTATGCTTTATGTTGTTTTTGAGGTACCTGGGAGAATCCAAGAGGAAGTATTCATTAGGCAACTATATATTTGGATCTAGACTGCAGAAGAAAAAAGTTGGACATAGATTTGGTAATAATATGTAGCTAATAATTCAGGCTTTGAGAGAAAATAAGATCTTCTGAAAGATTGTAAATGAACCTTATCTGTTTTGTGCTTACTACAAATTTCTACTGCTTATCTCTATATAGCACTTAGCTCACTCAATTATTATTCTCTTCTTTCCTCTCACTTATATATGATGTCAGCTCTAATGGCAGGGATAATGCCTTATTCATTTCTGTGTGCCATCACAATTGAGTACTATGTCTGAAACATATTAGACTTTCCAGAAATATTAAATAGCTAAGTGAATAATTCATTGAGTGAATGAATGGGTAAATGAAAATAACCTTAATTGGAACTCTGAAATCTCTTTGTACTCCAAAAAGTTTTATCCACTTATAGGATCTGAATTACCAGGAATCTTTTCCCATTCCCCATCCATGGGATCCATGGTCCCTCTGCATTCCTGGCAGAATACAGAAATATGCCTTCTGCCTCTGGTGGCTTACCAGAATCACTGGAGTGTCCTATTTAATATACATATTCCTGGATATCTCCTCATTCCTGCTGAATCTGCATCTGTGAGGATTAAGTTTTAAAAATCACTTAGGTGATCCTTATGCAATGAACCTAAAGTTGGTCCGTTGGTGGGAATGACCAGCCTGAGAGAACAATCATTCTAGCTCTCAAAATTAGACAGGACTTTCTGGTTAACTCCATTATGTCGGAGAAAGAACACAAGCAGGTACTTCAAGCATCCAAAGATTATAACGATTAGATTTTGCATTTTAAATAGAAAAAGAGTTAAGGCAAAAATGTTGAGGATAAAATGGATCACACATTTGCACCAGATGGCTTTACTTAGGGGGAAAAAAATAAAGAATTGTAAAGTGTCTAAACCAGAAAAAAAATACAGAAAATTTCACAGTCAGCCATGTGCTCAATACAACTCGGATTTTGTGTTTTCCAGCCTTACACAACGGTCTCTATTTTAAAACATTTACTGGTAAGCCATTTTGTAAGAAAACACCTATATTTCTTCATAGGAAATATAAGACACTTTATATTTTTATTTCAACCTACCTTTTACACTTTACTTTCCACCATTTGGCAACTTATACCCGATGCTACAGTCAAAATGTATATATATTTTACAATCCCTTACACATGACCTCTTTGTCTCACACACCTCCAGGGTGTTTGTTCCTTCCGCCTGGTGTGCCCTTGACGTTTCCCCACCTGGAAAATTCCTAACATTTCAAAGCCCAATTCAGAGACCCCTCATTGTTGACAACCTTTCCAATATTCCTAAGCAGGGTTAGTCACTCCTAGTTCTGTTGTGCAAAGTTACATTTTCATGATTATTTAGTAGCATATATATCCCTGCTTGATTATAAAGAGTTCCCTACGTATCTCTCACAATCTTTTGAATTCCTCTGGGCTTCCATTTTTCTTTTATTTCTAGCCCATAATCATGTTTGCTACCTAGTAGGTGCTCAACAAATGCAAGCTACATGACTAAAGATACCTTCTAAAACCGTTATTTTGTGAATCTCTCATTTAAAATGACTTCAGATTACTCTTTCTTTCCTAACTTAATTTCTAGTATGCTAGAGGGTGCACTCAAAACATGATCTGTGGTCCACAAAGTTAGTGTTCTCAGTGGACCTCATGCATACAGTCACTCCCTTATAGTTATACAACTGCTGGATATGTTCTTTAAAAAAAAAATCAAACTCTCACTTATTGGCAAATTCCCCAAAGCTCTCCACTCCTATAGTACTAAGTTGAATCTTTTCCGTCTGATTTTTTTCAAATACCCTCTACCTTACTGTATCTCTTCAGAACTGCTTTTTCCACTTTTTGGGGCTTCATCTTCAATTGTATTCGTATCGTTGTCTAAACTTACCCATCAAGCCCATGCATATTCCAGTATCTTCTGTTAGTTTCCTCACTAGAAGTCAAAGAGCAAGGACTATCGTGGGACTATCAATATTAAAGTAACGGAAAGATGACAGGACTTGGTCCCATGAGATTGGGGAAATTACTACTTGGGACAAAATAATTCTGGGAAGTGAAGGGATCAGCTCCATCAGCTTTGTTTACTGCAGACTCAAATTCATGTCTTGTTTTTACCTGAGCTCTGGTTACATTTAGAAAAAACAAAATAAAGTATATAAATACAGTGAATGAGCAGGGCTCCTCCCTGGCATGTGACTGGGTCCCTAGCACCACACCTGGGGGAGGGGTAAGCTTGGGTCAACGTTTGCTGAGCGAGGGCTCCGTAGACCTGGTTAAGTCTCACCATCAGAAGTCCAGGTTTTTTTAACAAGCTTCTCAAAGCTTTCATTCCCCAAGAAGAAACTAAAGAAAACCAGATGACAAGAATTTCAAGTTGTCGAATGTTCTGGTTGTCAAAGTTAAACAGGGATCTCCTGTGCAGTGGAGAGGCTGGCGGTGCCAATTTCACATTTTGTTCTTTGGTGTCTGCACAAAGCCTGCTGTGCCCGTGAGCTGACAGGTCGAGAGCACTCCAGGTCCCACAGGCACACACACATACACACATGCTCTACTTTTCACAGTGTCCCCGCATGGCATAGAGGAAGGACTAGATTCACAAGGGGAAAAGTTATGATTCACCATCAGTAGAGGGACTCTTCCATTTCCTGGGTGCCCACTTTGGACTTTGGCACCGTCAACACCCCCTCTAACATGCTCGTGTATTGAAATGAGAAAGCCATCACCTAATCTGGCCAGAGAGATTAGAGGAGTTGGCCCAGCTGACCACCTTTAATTCAAAACCTAAACCACGGACACAGTGTTTGTAATCAAGATGCTTTGCAGCACATACGGGATTCAAAAGGCATATGAATCCACCTCCAGCAACACTGCCCGTTTCAAAGACTGAGGAACTTTCCTCGACTTGATTCAACCTGGCACGTGTACTCTGCCGCTCTAAACGCTAGCAGACTCTACGCTTATGGCTTCCATTAGGTAGCATTTAGCATCCATGAAAACGCTCTTCGAGGAGTAATTACTTTTGAGACCATAAACATTGCAGATGGAAAAAGAGGAAAAGGAAGGAGGCACACGTGAAAGGAACTAGAAAAAAATATAAGAAAATACCCCCAAAATAGAAGCCTGTTGGTTCATCGAAGATTAAGGGTGATTTAAACAATACTAGATGAGCACTTGTTCTGCTCCTGTTTTAAATAAGGCACTTTGTTCTAGTTTTCAGGTGCTGTACTTGGTTGTTATCTAATGTGCGTTAAAAGCCACTTGAAAGAGAGAGAGATTCATTCTGGCATCTCAGGACCTCGCTGGATGAGCAGCTCAGGCAAGGGGAGGTCCCGGGTACAGTGGACCCTGCGAAGACTCGGGAACCCATCTCTCCGCATGGTCTTTGAGCATCGGTTTCCTCCTGTATGTGGTGTTCATAAACAAAACATAGATAGAACATGGCAGACACAGCAGGTACTCGAGATTGCAGATTCTTAAAAAGTAGGCATTCGCTCTAGCCAGTTTTTCTCAGTGGACAGAGCGTCAGCCCCAGACTGAAGGGTCCCAGGTTGATTCCGGTCAAGGGCACATAGCTTGGTTACTGGTTCCCCAGCCCTGCTTGAGGTGTATGCAGGAGGCAACCAATCGATGGGTCTCTCTCATGTTGATGTTTCCCTCTGTCTCTCCCTCTCCCTTCTACTCTCTCTAAAAATCAATAGAAAAATATCCTCGGGTGAAGATTAACAACAACAACAAAAAGTAGGTATTTAGTGCTCCTTTACAAATATCTTCCTTCAGGAAAAAAATGCATTTTACTGCAATGAGGCTTTCTTGTAAAGTCTACACTTCTAATAAAGGACATACTTAGTGCCAGTTTACTCATCTGCCTCCCTGTCTCACGCCGCTGGCCATATCCAGGTAGTTTTCTCTAGAGCAGTCACATCCATGGAATTTGCACTCAGACCTTCCTAGATGCATGCATTCCTGGCTCTTCCCTTCCACCTGTCCCCTCTCTACCTCAAATGTTGTGATCCTCTGTGAGAGAAATATTGGTAGTGGTCTTATGGCTGAGGGGTGACAGAATGACACTTTTCCACCTGACTCTATTGTGGGAAAAGGGGCACACTTTGGGCTGATCATTCATGCTGTGGCAGGGGAAAAAATCCTCATTAACACTGTACTTTAACCAGCTCAGCTAATGGGCTTCGGGCATTCAAAATTGCAGCAATTAAAAACCAACTCAAAATTTCATACGTTTCTTCCAGTAAGATACGTGAGCCTTCATTTTATGGTTTGGGCAGATAGTGAGATTAATTTCTGTCAAAGCAGAAATCAACCTCTTATAGGGAATAAATGCTAATTAAGAAAAACAGAGGAAGCATAATATAGTATGTTTCCTTCCTGCACACTTGGGCTGCACAAGCTCTCACCAGTTTTCGGGGTGACCAATAATGCTCCCTAAGAATGTCAATGCAGTGCCCTGTCCAATTAGTGGGTGCAGGTCACAGTGATATGTTCCCCCAAGGAGGTGGGTGGACAGGCAAATGCTACTAGAGAATGTTATCTCTGTGTTGTTGGCTTTACAAAAGAGTACCTTCCCTTCCCTGCCTTACAATGCTGAATACAAGTTTTCCCAGCCTCTAATAAGAGAAAACGGAAAATGTTGAGGAAAAAGGTAACAGAAGTTTTCTCTGTTCCAGGTGACAGGGAGCTAAAATTACCAGGGAATATCCAACTCCTGAAATACCTGTATGAAACAGATGCTTCCAAAATTTGCTCAAGTTCTCACTGACCTGGCTAGAAGAAGCTTTAATTAGTAGTAGAGCCCAGCTTAATGGTTGAGCATTGACCCAGGAACCAAGAGGTCAGAGTTTGATTCCCAGTTTCGGGCCCGATCCCCAGTGGGGTGCGTGCAGGATGCTGCTGATCAATGGTGTTTCTCTCTCATCGATGTTTCTATCTTTCTATCCCCCTCCCTTCCTCTCTCTCTCTCTCAAAATCAACAAAAACATTTTTTCGAAAAAAGATTATAGTAGAGAAAAAGTCTCAGTTGTATGCTAAAAATCTTTAACACATGTATGCCTTTTAGGTTTATAACCTTCCTTGTACTAGGTTCCAGCCAACAGTAGTAGCAGCAACAGATAACTGGACCTTAAGAATCATTGGAATATGAAAAGGAAGAACCAGTAATAGTTTCTATATGTTCATAAAAGTGATTCAGCGTCAAACAAAGGAATAAGCTTTCCCAAGAGTAAGCTGGCAGCCAACAGCTGCTCCTGTTAATGAAGTCAAGAAACAACTCTGAAGTTATCAGTGGCCACTGCTTCTCAGGCAACCAAAAGTTTGGTGACTATTCGTTTACTTATAGTAGACAAATTTATATTAGAGTAACCTTCAACAGACCTTATTTAATGCAATCCTTCACAAATTTTAAGCAGTTTTGTAGTATTTACCATCTGTCTTTAAATAAAATGCTTTTCCAAGCTCCATGTCAGTGTTTTTATATTGTGTAAACACTGAAATTACTGTGGAATATCTGGAAAACTTGATAGGAACCCCCAGATGTCAGCAATTTGCTGTGTTGGATTAAAAGTGGCCATTAACCTTCATCAGGAGCAATGTTGGTGGCTGAGCCATGGGTGCTCCTACCCGTCCCATTCACCCGGGGCAAGGGGAGTGAAGGTCAAAGGGCAAGCAGACACAGACCTCTATGCTCAGAATACATAGGCAAGAAATGGCCTAAGTCACTCTTGTTCTGGAAGAGAATAACCTTTTAGGAATCAGCTGGAATCCTACTTTAAGTTTTAGAGGAGGAGAAATGTTTGAATTTTGATGATTTGTGATTCTTAATACCTCTTGGCCATGGACGTGTATTTATTCTCCAGCCTTGTCTGCTGTGTCTGTGAGGTCATGAAAAGGTGTGAGCAGACCTAAGAATTGTTGATGCCGGGATTGGAGATGGGTTCTTTGCAGCTTGCTGCCTCCCTACTCCACACACTCTCAGTCACCTGTGCTCTCAGCCTCATCTATTTATTTAACCCCCCCGATTTTTCTATGTGCCACTCTTTCCCAACTAGTCCACAAGCTCCTTTAAGAGCAGAGTTGTCAGCATTGAATTTACTTTTGGTCTCTCCAACCCCAACAAAAGTGCTTTCAAAATTTGTGTTGCTTAGTGTGTGCTTGACCATAAGAAATTATAGAAACAACTCTATTCTAACTAAATAATAATAATGGTGCTATGATTACTATTCCTGATAATAAAATATGTGAAGTAGAAAATAAATAAGAGAATGGAGATAGAACTGGAAATCCCAGATTATAAAATGAGTTATCCCCAAAGCTATTGGCCAATCCATTGGTTGTAAACAGTCCTTGTTAACTGGTCACTATTTGAATTCACAATTGAGGGAAGGGTTAAAACAAATTTTATGACTACAAAAAAAGAATATTTTATAACTAAATTATTAGCTCACCTAACCTATAGTTTTAATAGAAACAGATGAGATACAAAGTATTCATTCGGATTCCTAAATGACCCACTCCCTGCCTTTCCTTATGAAACAATCAACTAGGATTATTATAATTTGTCAAGAATTCACCAATTTCTCCTTCCCTTATTTTTCAAGGTTTGTTATCATTACAAAGTCAAGTGCTTTTGCACACTTTAACAATTTCAAAATCCCTCATCAATGTTATTTCATCAGGACAAAATAAGGTTCAAATTAGAAAAACACCGGCTACACCTGAGCAATGACGCTTCCATGGTTCGCTCCAGGGGGACTTGGCTTCAGCCTGCACCAGTGCAGGGATTTAAACTCCAAAGTGGACCACAAAACCACAGCCTCTCTTCTCTCATCAAAGCCATGGAAATTGAACCTAGTTAGATCCTTTGTCTTGTTCACCTTCCCAAGCCCCCTCCCTTCTCTAGTTTCAGGAATGGTGATTCCCAGTTAAGCATAATGAGTGCTATCAGTGAGTTTAAAAGAAGATTTTAGCCTACTCGTGTGGCCGAGTTACTCACAGGATAAACACGCTGGCATACACTGTGGTTAGTTCCTTCAAGGGCTTTGTTCAGAGGAGCCTCAGCTGAAGCAAGCAGCCCTGTCAGCAGTTTGAATAACTCTGTGGACAGTGAATTGCATGTATAATGTGAAATGTGCCTACAGAACCTTTTCTTCAAACTTAGAAGCACAAGTTTACTACTTTTTTAGGCTTGAAGAAATGCATTCAGGTAACACAAGGAAAAAGATAAAATTTGTATAATTCATGCCCTCTTCACCTCTTAGCAGCTTATTTCCCCCCCCTATTTCATTAAAAAATGATATATTCTGTAAGAAAGATTTATTAAAGTATTAAACCAAATATGTAAATGTACAAAATATTTACATTTATTAAAGTTCCTCAAATATAGTTACTTTTCCATCACTTTCTGAAAGAAAGCAAAAGGTAATTTTTTTCCTTAAGACTCAAGGTCTTTGAATATTAATTATTACACAACATTGAAATCCAGGCTTGTTTTTAGGAGGCTTTTGAGATATTTTGAGCTATTTATTCCCAAACGAAATGGAACTTCTTTCTCCTCTGCTTCTGCTTGTATTTTTTCTGCTACAATTACATCCTACAGAGGCTGCTAGATGTCACAGTTTGATTTGAGGTTCTGAAGGTGAGGTTGTATATCCTCCCTTCCACAGAATAATAAAACTGGGTTTGCCTTCACAGGCCTCCTTTCCCACTCATTCCCACTTTATGTCCATGGTGTGATGCCTAAAACAGATGGGTACACTTGTCCTATCCACATATGAATCAATTCCCTGATTTATCTGATAGATATTCAAAACAGCTACTCACAAGATATAGCCATTCTGACTGTGGGGAGAAACGTAATCTACAGCCAGCATCTACTCTACCACCAGATATTTTTCTCCACGGTAATAACAGCCAGATCTCGTCTGTTGTTTCTTAGCCACTTGTAGGAACTGACCCAGTTCTGTTATAGTTCCACCAATGGATGGATGGATGAATAAAGAAATGTAATATATATACATAACAGAATATTATTAAGCTATAAGAAAAGGAAATCCTGCTATTTGTGACAACACAAGTGGATCTTGAGGGCATTATGCTCAATGAAATAAGTCAGACAGAGAAAGACAAATTACTGTGTAATCTCACTTATATATGTGGAATCTCCTGTAAGCTAGACACAAAGAAACAGAGAGTAGAATGGCGGATACCAGCGGCTGGAGGGTGGAGGAAATGAGGAGATGTTGGTCAAAATGTACAAACTTCCAATTATAAGTAAAGTGAGTTCTGGGAGCTAATGCACAGCATGGTGTCCTTAGTTAACGACACCTACACATTGTCTAATTGTGTAAGTACTAAGAGAGTGGATTTTAAATGTTCTCACTGCACACACTGAAAAGGTAACGATGTGAGACGGTAGGTGTGTTGACTACATTTGGGTAATCATTTGGCAGTATATACATGCATCAAGTCCTCACAATGTACACCTAAAATTCCACGATGTCATACATCAATTATGTGTCTGTAAAGCTGAACAAAGCAGTCAAGTGGAGCAGGTGAGGTTGGTGGAGGAAAACCACGCCCTAAGGGGGACCCAGGTGCAGGTGGGCAGAGAACGTGAGCTGTGCCAACACTGCTGGCCCGCTCTGTACCCCCTACCCCCCATTGGGGATGGGATGGGGCAGGGCGGGGTGGCACAGCTGGGAGTCTTGTGGCAGATTCTGGGCAGCCTCAGGCAGCTCTTCCAAGTTAGACTGTAAAAACCAATACAATGTAAGAAAGAATAGCACAAGTGCCTTTATTCAGCTTCTCCTCTTGGCAACATTTCCCATCTACTCTCTGCAGTCCTCCAAGCAGGAAAACGAACCTGGACCAGGAGTGTCTGGACTTTTCATCATCAACCCCTACACCAAAGAAAAGTGGAAATTTCTAAATGAAGCATCTTGGAGACTTTGAATATTTATCAAGAGGACAATGAGCAGTTAGTTACCTCCTACGTGCCAGGGGAGGATGAAAATAAGACACAGACGTCAAGCATAGACTTTGTTCCAATATTATTCTTCCTTTTGACTTCAGTGTGAGGGCTATTGGGTGTCTGTAAAGGATAGGCAGACCATGCAGAACTCAGGGTACTCTTCCCACATTTTATATCAATAAGGTTTGTCCTAGAATTGCTCAAAAGCTTATACTTTGATTTGGAGGGAAATTAAAAGCCCCGCCAGTCCCAAAGTATCTCTGTCATGTGGGGACTGGAGGTGTCCTACAACTGACTCAAAATACTGTGTTTGTTTAAACAGTAAGAGCTATTTCTACAGGGTGGGCCAAAGGTAGATTTACAGTTGTGAGTATAGGAAACATAGTTTATTCTTCTATTATTTATTAATTACTAGAGGCCCGGTGCACGAAATTCATGCACAGTGGGATCGGGCCTAAACGGGCAGTCGGACATCCCTCTCACAATCCAGGACTGCTGGCTCCCAACCACTCGCCTGCCTGCCTGCCTGCCTGCTTGATTGCCCTAACCGCTTCTGCCTGCCAGCCTGATCAACGCCTAACTGCTCCCCTGCTGGCCCGATTGCCCCTAACTGCCCTCCCCTGCAGGCCTGTTCGCCCCTAACTGCCCTCCCCTGCTGACCTGGTCACCCCCAACTGCCCTCCCCTGCTGACCTGGTCACCACTAACTGCCCTCCCCTGCTGACCTGGTCACCACTAACTGCCCTCCCCTGCAGCGCTGGTTATCCCCAACTGCTCTCTCCTGCCAGCCTGGTCCTCCCCAACTGCCCTCTCTTGCAGGCCTGATCACCCACAACTGCCCTCCCCTGCTGGCCTGATCACCCACAACTGCCCTCCCCTGCCGGCCATCTTGTGTCCACATGGGGGCAACCATCTTTGACCACATGGGGGTGGCCATCTCGTGTGTTGGAGTGATGGTCAATTTGCATATCACTCTCTTATTAGATAGGATTGTATTATTTTCCATATGAACAACTGTAAACCTGCTTTTGCCCCACTCTGCATTTAACAAATGAATACAGATTATCACCAAAGCATCTTCCCCACCACGTGGCTCAGAGAAAAACTGAGGGAAAAGAAACATGGGCAAAATTGCAAGGTTACATCCCCTATACATGGGATAGTGATGGGCTTATAAGTCAGAGGGACCTGGGGACACTGGGCATTTAGTAAATATATGAGCACAGGATGGTAAAAAATAAGACAACCCCAGGCTAAGGGGTAAATTAAGTAGGTGGGGTTTGTCTTTTATGCTCTTTCCACTCTTCTATCCCTCTGCTCTTTCCTGCCCATGGTCTCTTGTGTATCCTTGGTGTGCCTGCACACACATGCATGCATACACACAAACATAGAGTCCCCAGTCTGCTCTGTTGAAATTCAGGTTATACTAGCTAAAGAAGAGATATATGCCCCATCTTTTACAGACTTTAAAAATCCTGGTAGTAGAAGATTTTTAATGTCTTAAAACCCTTTCAGACAAAGGACACTATTCCTAACACTGGAGACTGACAGCTGACAGAGAAAATCGGGGGCACAGAGACCAGCCTGGCCTTTCTCCACTCACCATCTTCCACACCCCCTAGGAAAAGCCATCAACACTCTGGGGGCAATACCTTCTGCTCAGTTACGATCAAGCTTCACCAGCGCCGCAGTTTCACACAGAGCTCCCTAACGGGATTAGACCCTCGGTGTGTGCTCTGTGGTGAAGGGAGGAAGAGCATAGGAATTAGGGAAGCACCTGAACTACAGTATACTGTACAATATTTAAGTCAATAGAGATACAGCTACTTCAATTTAAGGCAAAATTAAATCAAAATTTGAAATTATTTGTGGAGTTTTATTTTTAAAGGGATCTTTGGGAAGTCCAACCACTAACTTATATTTTCACAGAATGTATTTGGTCCCAGTGAAGAAAATTTTCAATTATGGTACTTTTATTTCAAAGCAAATAAGGATTTATATCCTCTTTTCATGAAATATGATTGTTTGACCAAAAAGAAAAAAAAAACTATAAATATTTTACATCCTTGAAAACGCTGAGTCAAATTATTGACCTCCCTAGTCATTTCAAGAAATCTCAGTGTTTTCCATCATCTACTTTTCAGTTTGAACCTGAGAAGTTGAATATCTCTACTTAGCTCCCGGAAAACATGCCATCATAGACCTCTAAATATGCAGTTCAAAGAACCCGCCAGCAGAGGGAAATAAAGATGCTAAATCGTGAAGCTGTAAGTATAGTGAAATCAGTGGGAGTTTCAATAAAAGGAACAATGTTATATACAATAATAATAGCTATATGTACATGGACTTTGAAAAGTCATCAACACACATCACTGATCAATTTCTATGGCAAGGGCAGTGGAGTTTGAGTGTAGAAAACAGTATACTTACATCTTAAAATTCCACCCCCGCAGAATCTACATACTATTGAAAAATTGTAGGAATAATAGCTTTCTGTGACTCAATGACGAGGCTACCATTATCAAGAATAGAATCTATCTTCCAATGATGCTCAAATGCATAGGAAAATGCATATCTTGGAGAATGGATAAACTCTTGAGTGACATGAAAATAAGTAATTGTTCAAATAGAAAATGTACAATATCAAGAAGGAACAGTTCACCCTATATTAGTGTGGATATAAACAGAAAAGTCTCTAAGAAACATAAAAATCACCTCTAGGAACTAATTGTAAGTAGAAGAGAATTAACGTGGATGAAGGAGAAAGGAGTTGGTTCTTAAACATACTTTCATTTGTTTGTTTGTTTTGCTTTTATGTATATTTGCAATATAAGGAAATAGTAACTTTCAGACCCAGTATCCCAATGTAAGAAGTGACCTGAGGATTCAGAAAACCACTTCTCTGATTCCTCCTTCTATCTTTTCTGTGCTGTCCTTCTGGAACTCGTAGTATTCAGATATTAACGTCTCTTGAATGGGCTTTCCCATTTTCTTCCTACCTTACTCACCTTGTGCCTTTTTTGGTTCTACTTTTTTTTTTAAATATTTTTTATTGATTTCAGAGAGGAAGGAAGAGAGAGAGAAAAAGAGAAACATCAATGATGAGAGAGAATCATTGATTGGCTGCCTCTTGCATGCCCCACACTGGGGGTCAAGCCTGCAACCCAGGCATGTGCCTGACCTGGGAATCGAACCCTGCCTTCCTGGTTCATAGGTTGATGCTCAACCACTGAGCCATACCGGCCAGGCTGTTCTATTTTTTATAGGTTTTCCAAATTAATCTCCCAGGCCTTACTTTCTTTTCTGTTTCTTCTCTAGCGTATTTATAATGTTTTAGTGAAGAAGGTGACAGGTTGACACAGAGATGCCCAGAAGCTCTAGTGTATTGGGCAAGGAGCTGAGCCCTAGAGCAGACATTCATCTTTGTTCTTTAGATTCCATGAAAAGTGCTTAGTACATAGCAGAGGCTCAATATGTGAATGGTTGTGGGATAAATAGATAAATAAATAATAAAGCTTAGGTTCGGGTCCAACTTACATTTCTTTCCCACATCATCATGACATGGTATGCCCTCTCTTGGTCCCAGTTTCTAACTTGCAACTTGCAATTTCAGACATTTTCTCTCGGCCACAGACAGCTCTCACATAGTTTGATTCTAGCAAGATAATTAATCTGTATTTTTTTGTAATGCTCACTCTTTTAGTCCCTGTGACTGTCCCCTAATCACAAATATAATTTATAAACACACACACACAATTAAGTCTAACTAACTAAAAATTTTAAATTATCTTATATACAGAATCTCTGATATAGGTAGAGAGTGACTTAAAATAGGTTTAAAAAATCAGCTCTGTAGTACTTCAAACCCACTAAAAATCCATCCCAATGTATTATGGTTTCACTGGACCTTAACTATTTACTTTTAGTAAATAAACCAGAAAAATTATCAGTATGGCAATTTGGCAAATTGAGTTTTTTGAATAAATTTCAAAGTGATTTCTTCTATCATGTATAAGAAATCTAACTATCCACATTACTTCATTAAAATGTAAAGTTTTATACAATTTTCTGATTATGCAGGGGCCTCATCAAGAATTTTCTTGTGGCCCTAACCGGTTTGGCTCAGTGGATAGAGTGTCGGCCTGCGGACTGAAAGGTCCCAGGTTCGATTCTGATCAAGGGCATGTACCTTGGTTGCGGGCACATCCCCAGTAGGAGGTGTGCAGGAGGCAGCTGATCACTGTTTCTCTCTCATAGATGTTTCTGACTCTCTGTCCCTCTTCCTTCCTCTCTGTAAAAATCAATAAAATATATTTTTTTTAAAGAATTTTCTTGTGGAACAGTACAAAGGGTTTTTGTATCTTTTTCTTAAAACTTATCTGTATTATTGGAAGTATTACAGACGTCCCCTTCTTACCTCATTGACCCTCTCCACCCTGCTCATGCCTCCTCCCCAGGCCTTCACCTCACTACTGTGTCCATGGATTATGCACATATGCATATAAGTTCTTTGGTTAATCTCTCCCCTGCCCCTCCCCTCTGAGAAGGTTTCTATATCTTGATACTGATTAAAGGGAAGCTATCAAGCCTTATCCTACAATCATTTTATATTTAAAAAAATAGTTTAAAAGTCAGTCTCCCAAGTTTTAGACATCTCTACCTCTAAGTCAGTCGGGCCACAGACAGAGCTCTCAAACCTTGACTTCATTTGCCAATCACTGGTTTAAAAGCATGCTTTCCATTCCTCTTTTTAAATAAAAGCAGCCTTGTCTGCACTGATTTCATCATCTCCATTGAAAATGTTTATCGGCCAAATGAAAAAAAGAGTCCAAATTAGAAACACTGATACATCTTCTGACATTGTTCATTTAGAAGCGACTTCTCAGACTGTCATTACATTTACCACATAAAAATTAGAAATGATTTGTTTGGAGACCTACAGCTATTTCTAGACCCAAGCGATTTGGCCAACTGTAGATAAAGTTTCATTATCAGCCTGAACTAAATAAGCTGTAATTATATATAAATCAGGGTGATTTTTGCTCCGTGAACTGAAGTTATTAATCTACTCGGGCCCAGCCTCCAGGATACCCTCATTTTATAAAATTATACAAGTGTGTTTCCCAGCCAAGAATGTACAAAGTGATGTTTGAACATTCAGATCAAGGATTGGTTGGACAACGAGTATGCTTCTATCATCTGATTGCTTCCATCCTTCCTCTGGGCCGAGGGAGCCAGGCGAGGCTTGTACTTCCACAAAACGTTCTCCATTCATTCTCACTCAGCATCCTTGAGCTTATTCGTCCGACGTCATTCCCTCCAATAAACAATAGGTTCATTAGGTCGGGGGCCTCTGCCGTCTTATTTCCTTGTGTGTGTTTACTACTGCCATTCTCGGGGCCAATATTTGCTGTCTGGATGAATTGAATAAAGAAGAGAACACCAGACGTATCAGTCTGATAACTGAATTAGGGAACGGAAGCTGAAAAGTTTGAATTGACCCTGCAATTTCCAAAATTTTACCTTGCGGTAGTTTGTTTAAAATTTGGTATGCAAAATGTTATAGGAATGGAGTTAGCAATAGTAAACAATGATAGTATGGGTAGCTCAAGAAGTAGGTTTCAAGTTACCTGAGTCTAAAATAAAATGTTCTCTGTATCTATGGGTGGAGATTTTACTAGTAAATTCAAATTAAATAAACTAAAAGTGATATTCTGTACTTAAATATTTAAGAAACAGGATTTAAAAATTCAGTAGTTTACTGAATTTTACTATTTCTACGCTAATTAGCATCATAATTCATTCAAATGGCAAATGAGATGCAGACCTCTCAGAATATGTACCATGTTAATCAAATGAAGAATGGCATTAAAATTCGAGTTTGCTTTTCCAGTATATCAAAATTTTGTACTAAGGTAACAATGAGATTGACATTTTTTGAGAACCTTATTCTTTCCGAATAAAAAAAAATGCATTTGTGCTCTTTTTAAAGCAATTTCTGTTTTCTTTTCGTGTTATAGAAATGTAATGCTTCCCTGTGGGCATGCAAACATGACCAGAATGCTACAGAGCAGGGCTTCAGATATAATCTAAGACACTTCCCCACATGTGACAGCAGAGACCAATGAGTCATGAAATTGCTCAGTGCTGGGTGTGTTCCTTCTCATAGAACTCATAGTTCATGCAAGACGTTTTTCTTCAAACCTTTGAAATCAAAATATAAACTCTACTCAGTGTGTCAGCATCTACATTAAAATGAAATTCCTACTCTGGGAAAAGCTTTAATTAGTGTACTTAGAAGTTTGGAAATCATCTGTACATCATGGTAAACAATTTAAATGTTTCTCTTCCTATCTGGGGAGGAATAAAAAAGGACACATAGGAGGAAAAGAAGGAAGAGGTCTTTATTTTGCTTATGAATGAAACTATTAATTTATCTGCATCTGTTCTGGTCGACTCAGCTTCCATCCTCTAGACCAGTGGTCGGCAAACTCATTAGTCAACAGAGCCAAATATCAACAGTACAACGATTGAAATTTCTTTTGAGAGCCAGATTTTTTAAACTTAAACTATATAGGTAGGTACATTGTTATTAACTTAATTAGGGTACTCCTAAGCTGGCCTTTGCTAAAAACGTCCTCAATCTGATTGAGGTACGTTCGCTGAAGTCGACCCCTTCCAACTCTCCCATCCACACTCCTCTTGTATACTTGTTTCATCTATCTCCTTTCATTCATCCTCTCTATATGTCCACCCCCCACTTCTTCTAATGCCACTTCTTCAAAATAGACTCGCCCAGGCCGAAAACCAACTTCTGCACATGGGCCACGAAGTTTCAATCCCACTGTACGTGCATGCCCGCACGTGGTATTTTGTGGAAGAGCCACACTCAAGGGGCCAAAGAGCCGCATGTGGCTTGTGAGCCGCAGTTTGCCGACCACTGCTCTAGACTGAAAGGAATGTCCATTTCCCACCCAAGTGCTCAGGATTCTATCCCAGTCCACTACTCAAGATTGCCCTTGAAATTATCCTCTCGGCCTGCATCATCAAATTCTTCCTTTATACTCCAAAATACAACTTAGTACTCTTATTTTATTTGTTTAATATGCACTATTAGTGACTCTCATTTTAAAAAATAATAAAATAAAATTTCCCATCCATAAACTTTCCAGGTCTCCTCTAACAATCAGTGTTTTCATATTTCTTCAGATAAGGTTTTTCTTGAGTATCAAGTTAAGAACACTTCATTACTGGTTATTCCAACTTTTTGTTTATTTCTACTTTTAGGTTTGTTAATATTTGCTGTATATATTTAAGTGTTCCTGTTTGCGGTACATAAATATTTATAAACATTATAACTTATTGATAAATTTTTATCATTATGTAATACCCTTCTTTTGCTCTTATAACAGTATGTTTTAGAGTCTATTTGGTCTGATGTAAGTTTAGCTACTCCATCTTTCTTTTGGTTTTCATTTGTATGCGGCAACTTTTTCTATTCCTTCACTTTCAAGCTGTGTGTATTTACATGTAAAATGAGTCTATCATAGGCAACATACAGATGGGACCTGTTTTTGTCATCCAGTCAGCCATTCTGTGTCTTTTGACTGGAGGATATAGTCCATTTACATGTAAAGTAATTACTGATAGGTATGGCCTTATTGCCATTTTGCTCATTGTTTCCTGGCTATTTTTGTAGTTCCTCTCTGTTTCTTCTTCTCTTGCTCTCTTACTTTGTGGCTTGATGACTTTCTTTAGTGATATGCTTAAACTTCTCTTTCTTTATCTTTGTTGTGTTTACTATAAGCTTTGGCTTTGTGGTTACCATGAGGCTTACATATACATGAGGATTACATAATAATCAGTTAATTTTGACAGTACATTTACTATAAGTAGTTACAAATCATAAAAATCTTGGCACAATAGATAAATACATACTTTTATATTATCTAAATGTCCTCTATCTTGGCAGTACAAGTTTAGCAATTGTAACTGGTATGGTGCATGGAACACATTCCATAAATATTTAGGCTCTGAAAAAATGTGTAACTGAGAAGAGCCCAACCCAGATAATGAACACTGGCCCTAAATACACTGGAGAAGACATAAAGGTAAACATAGCAGTTCTTCTATTGCATGATACTTTATTTACTACTAGAGGCCTGGTGCATGAATTCGTGCATGGGTGGGGTCCCTCAGCCTGGCCAGCGATCGGGCCAATTGGGGCCCATGGGGGCCAGCCGGCCAGGGAGGGACCACAGGAGGGCTCCAGGGCATGTCCAGCCCTCTCACCCAGTCCCGATCGGCTGAACCCCAGCAGCAAGCTAACCTACCAGTCAGAGTGTCTGCCCCTTGGTAGTCAGTACACGTCATAGCGACTGGTTGAGCGGTCAACCAAACGGTCAACTGATCGGTCAGACACTTAGCATATTATGCTTTTATTATATAAGATTAGACACTATGTATCAACAAAGCCACAGGTTTTCAGTCTTCCACTAGCCTGTCTGTCACTAGTGGGTTTATCTTTTTGGAGTTTTCAGATTCTACAATAACATTCTTGAAAAGATCAACCAATTTCATTTTTACTAACTAGGAAGTACTTTAATATAGACAATTTAAACAACTTTCTGAAATTATACATTTTATGACAAATCTATTCCTGGTTTCAGGGTCTGATAAATGATAATCTAAACATTTATTACTCATTGTGAAGTGGTCAAAGACAAGGTCTAGTTTTATCAAGATGAAACCTTCCTTGCATTGAATAATTCTCCCATTAAAAAACAAGCATAATTATGTCAATTCCAGAGGCAGAACATAAACACAGAGAAATCCATTTAAAATAGTATTCCTGCTGAGAAAACACAAGAAGACAAGAAAAAAAATCTCTAATGGAAGGAAAAGGCAAATAGCAAAAATAATGAGCTTTAAAGTTAGAGACAGACAGCTATTTACTCAAAGGCAAGCATTGATGGCATATAATTCAGAATAAAACACTGATGAAAAGTTGTAATTGTTGGTTCCAATAATAATAAAAAAGCTTATTATTGAAGTTTTAAAAACTGAAACAATATATTTACTGGTATATATGTTATGTGCTTCACTAGTCTTTTTATTGTTATAAGTGTCATTAATGTGGTCAAAAATATCAGAGCAAACACTAACGGAAATACAGTAGGTCAAATGTGAGGTGTGCTGGCAAGCCACCTTCACTGAGTGACAATGGCGTTTCCACGTCACCACGTCTGTAGCCCAGGTTGATTCTGTCAAGCAGGTGCCTTTTCTCTCACAGCTCCACATGTGCACAATTTCACACAGTCCACAATACATGAGGCCTTGGGTCAGGTGTGTCACATCACCACCATCACCAAGATTACTTTTCTTCTGCCCCTTGTATACTCGAGTGTAAGCCTCCTGAGGGCAGAAACGGGACTATTTGTTTATGTTCACTGCCCAATGCCCATTGCCCAGTACAGTGCCTGGTACAGGGGAGGTGTGGCAGAAAGGTTTGTTGAAAGAACACATAAATATACAAATACTATTACAGTAGCATCTATTCCTTCCACTACTTATAATCTTGCTTCAATAAAATAATAAAAATAGAGAATCAAAAGGTCCTTGATAGATATTTGTTCTAATCTTCCATTTACATGACAATCTTCTTAACAACAGCAACAGCAACCCAGTAGGTGTCGGTACTATGCTAAATGCTATGCCTACAGTGGAACTTGTAATACCAACATGGAGTATATATGATTATTTTCCTTTTACAGATGGGAAAATGAGGCTTAGAAAGTTCAAGACACATGTGAATGGCCCACAGCCAGCAAGTGATAAAGCCGACATTCTAACTCGTCTTGGAAAAGTTCAGATATCAAGCCAAATTAAGTTTGGCTGAGAGTAACAGAAAACTTCCTAAGGATGGTGGCTTGAACCCCAGGCTGGTGTGGCAGCTGTGCTCTATACAGATTTAGGAACCCACGCTCCATACAGGTCCCTGCTCGCACATACCTGGACTGTGGCCTTCATCCTCTGACTCTAAGGCAGTATTTCTCTTCCAAGGAGCATTGCGGAAGAATAATCTAAGAAGAGTAGTGAGGAATACATGAAACTGTGTCTTAAGGAAAGCTCTGTGAGCTGACAGATTTGCTGACTTCTCATTGACCAGAATGTGCAACGGAGTGAAATGCTTGCTCTCTCTGAATTCTAGCCTGCATTTCTCCCAGGGCCTTCTGCTACCTCAGAAATACTAGTTAACTGGAGGAATTCTGCTTGTGGCTTGAGCAACCCCCGTTTGGAGGGAATCTTGCCCAAAGAGGTGGGGAAATATGCACAAAGTAATGCTAGTTTGTCAGACTCACAGGAGTCTGCAGAACTGAACTCAGATCAGCGGGGGTCAACAGATTGAACCAGGAAAAGGGATTTAGAATTTTCTAGCTCTTCCGTGGATCTCTTTCATGCCCAGCTGTCTAGCTATCTATGCCCACCCCCACCTCTTGCCTCTCCCCTCCTCCCTTCCCTTGGCCACAAAAGACACTGAATTCTGGCCTCTTTTAAGATGGATTTGCAGATGTTATAAGGTACCCCATCTTCTCAAGCTTGGTCTTCCCAATCAATAAACCTTTCCTCACTCTATATTGAATATTTGCCTTTTTCTTTCATTTTTTAAGCCCCGGGCCCACGAACCTTGTGCCTCAAAATTATGGGTTAAATTGTGTCCCTCAAAATTTATATGTTGACATTCTAATCCTCCATGCCTTGAAGGAAATAGTGCCCTTGAAGCTGTAATTAGTTAAGATGAAGTCACACTGGAATAGGGTGGGCCCCCTGATTCAATATGGGGAAGTCCTTATGAATGCCATGCAAAAAGACAGATGTGAACACTGGGAGAACAGGCCAGGTGAAGATTCAGCCGCCATAAGCCAAGGAACTCCTGGATGCCAGGAGAGAGGCCTGGAACAGATGTGTCTCTGGCACTTTCAGGGGAAGCATGGCACACCTGACGCTTTCATCTCAGACCTCTAGCTGCTGGAACTATGAAACAATAAATTTCCATTGTCCAACCTGCTCAGTTTGTAGTCTTTCCTTGAGGCAATCCTAGCAAACCAATAAATATTTATTCCGATCTGGAAAAGGTGGTCTGGCAAAAGTTAGCTTTTTGTCTCTACGTCTAGCCAAAATTTTGGAAAAGAGGGAAAATGGTTATTGCAGGACCAGAGTCAGTCTCTGCCAAAGCACGCTACCCTCTGAGCGGTGGTCTCAATACTCCATGTTATGTTGAATCTGTCACTATTAATTGTGAAAGGTATATTAGCACTGAGGAGGACCAAAGCTTTGCCACCCCAAAATACACCTTTTGGGATATTGACTTTCAGCTGGTTATTAAGAAACAAAAGACTCTGAAAGAACCGTTCATCTTCCCCCACCCCCCCACCTGCCTAAAGAAATTCAGGTGCAAAACCTGCTTAAAGGAAGTGAGCATCACCTTCGCATCATCATATGACCTGACTATGGCAGAAGGAGAGAAATCCAACAGAACCTATTGGTTGAACTTTCTTCTGGGTCCCATTGCTTCTGGGTGGCCCAGTGAAAATGTGCTTAATACGTGTTTGGTCTTTCTTGTCTACTTGTGAATTGCCTAGTTTTCCTTAGAACTCACAGACCCTTGCCCACTTCTCCTTTGTCCAAAATGGCATATAAGCCTCAACTGCCCCATGCACGCATCTTTGGGTCCCATCTCCTTATGGCACCCTTCATGGACATCCGTCATCAACTTTGGACATTTTCTCCTGACAATCTCTCTCCTGTGAATTTGACTATTAGCCCAGCTAGAAGGATTTAGAAGGTGGGAGGAAAGTAATTTGATCCTCAGAGTACATTATATTTTGAACCACCTAGAATGAAAAAAAAAAATGCTAACAATTTAATTATGATAGGTCACCTACTATAAGGTGCATTCTTATTTCAAAGATGTTAAATGTATAAAAAGAGAAATAGGCATCTTAGAACCAATGATATAGAACCAATGGACTATAGACAATGGGATTATAACAGTAAGCACAGAAAAGAAATAGTTTACATGGGCTATAAAAAAAATGTACGCTCTGGCTTATAAAAAACAAAATGTCTTTCTACATGATTAGAAAAAGTATACATGTCATAATCAGATACAAGGGATATAAAAATGTCAATATGAATATTGATATATATAAATATATAAGAATAAACCTCTTCTTTGATTAACCTTGTTCAAAATGCTTCCATCATAGTAGGGACATGTAGTATCAGTCAAAATAATATCTGATATCAGTTATGTTTATTCTACAAAAGAAGAATAATTTGGGGGGGGAGGGTTCATGAAAGAAAGTTAATGCACCTTTCCCTACCAAATATAATAATAATAATAATAATGTTTTAATTGGGAATAAAAAGATGATCTAATAAATGAGACTATAAACACTATGAAAGCATTAAATACAGTAGCAACTAAGTTCCTTGTTAAAAATGTTTTTGCCTTTATTTTTCTTTTTTTTCCTATGAAACTCAGTCCCATTTACTTGAATTATTCTTCTCATTATGTATAGGCTCAACTTCTTTAGCAGCAACTGGGATTTTTATCTTTAGTCCCAAAGGAAAGTTTTAGTTGTGTGTTGCCATGACAGTTTGAATTATTAAGACACATATTACTAAGGAATTCTACCATTTCTAATTTTAGAGGCTCTTATCAAGAATGCCACTTTCTTTAGATGTAGCTGAGATCTGAAAAAAATGCAAAGCATCCATTTCACGATTAGAAAGAAACAATATGAGGATCAGTCAACTTACTCAACCAGGGCCAGAGAAAGGAAGCCAGGACCTCCCACTGTGCAAGCTTTGATCATTTTACATTTATGAACACAATACCGAGCTTAAGTCATTAACCGACCTGGGAAGCAGCACCCGATATTAATAGCAATAATTATTATAGTATTTAGAGTATCTCCCCATAGTATTACAGAACCTAATAAAAACAATTTGAAATTCAATTACCTCAATGAGTAGCTAAAACATTAGTAAAGATATGAGCTAACAAAAAGAAGAAAATGTTGAGAGTCTAAAGAGAACCGTTGGACATTGTGACTTTAAGCAATGCAGTCTCTGGGAAGCCCTTCTTTCTATGGCGAGAGGGCTAAGTAGTGATAGTAATTTCAGTCAAGGGAAGGGAGAGGGGAACAGTCAAAATGCAATCAGCAAAATGGAGGTGATAAGTAACTCACTCTAATAATTTGAATTAATTTACATGTTCATAAAGCAAGGGAAAAGAGAGCACAAAAAAGACATTGGGCCCTAACCAGTTTGGCTCAGTGGATAGAGCGTCGGCCTGCGGACTCAAGGGTCCCAGGTCCGATTCCGGTCAAGGGCATGTACCTTGGTTGCGGGCACATCCCCAGTGGGGAGTGTGCAGGAGGCAGCTGATCAATGTTTCTCTCTCATCGATCTTTCTAACTCTCTATCCCTCTCCCTTCCTCTCTGTAAAAAAACAATAAAACATATTTTTTTAAAAAGACATTGGAAGCGCTCAGCAATTTAAGAGCTTTAGACAACAAGAGATTCATTTTCAGCAGAAATCCATTTTATGAGGAGAAATTTTAAATCATAAAGTTATTATCAACATTTTTATCCATAAGACTTTAAGGAATCAAGAAAAGTTAAAAAGGAATTCTCTTCTCCAATTTTTGTAAGTAAATTCAGTATTAGAAATACCTAACAAGGAGAGAGGAGGGGTCAGCACTGAGAAGCAAGGACAGAAGAGAGGAGAGAAAGTTCTCAGCACAGAACACAGCCATCCATCAGTATTTTAAGAGCCAGTCAATGAATGTACGTGAGAATCGTGGCTAAAGAAACAAGGTAAACAGAGGAGACCAAGCCTTGGAAACAGAAGTGGAGGAGGAGTGTGAAGGGCAGTGTGGAACCCTTTCAAATACAGCGACAGTGGTTTTTACTGTAAAAATTGAAGTGAGCTCAATCCTGTGATGGATAAAGAGGCCAGCGGTGGCTCAGTAAGGAAGGTTTGGTGAAATGGAAGAGGAAGGAGTAAGAAGAGAGAAAAGAGAATAAGAAGTGTGATCTATTCTTTTCAGGGACTTGACTTTGGAGGAAAGAATAAAGATGGGCAGGACCTTGGGAAGGAAGTTTGGTCAGAAGGGTTGCTGTAAAGGAGAATTTGGGCTGTGCATGTGTTTATTTTAAGGTCCTTCATTCATTTCTCACCACAGCAGTTTCAATCCCTTACCTTCTCCTCACGCTCATATCCCTTCTCCCTTCCCTTTCAGAGGCAGCAAAGAAACTCACCTACTTATTAGTAATACAGTAGGTAGGAACCATCAGGTAAAAATTTTTTCAACTTCTCAATAGAACCTCCCTCCCACATCTCAACAGCACAAAATGTCTCACCTTCTGCCTGGCTATCACAGTAGAAGTAATAAACCTGCCCAAAATAAACAAGTGGGACTACATCAAACTAAATAGCTTCATAGCAAGAGAAACCATCAACAAAGCAGACAGATAACCTATTGACTGGGGAAAAATACAAACCATATATCTGATAAAGGGTTAAAATTCAACGTATATAAAGAACTCATACACCTGGACAGCAAAAAATAAAATAACACAGTTAAAAATGGGCAAAGGACCTGAATAGCCATTACTCCGAAGAAGATATACAGAAGGACAGCAGTACATGAAAAGTTCTCAACATCGCAAGTCATTAGGGAAACATAACTTTAAACATATCATCTCATACCTATAGAATGACCATCATCAAAAAGACAAGAGATAACAAATGCTGGTGAAGACATGGAGAAAAGGAAACCCTTGTGCACTTTTGGTGAAATTATAAATTAATGCAGCCACTATGAAAACTAGTATGGAGGCTCCTCAAAAAAATTAAAAATATAACTACATATGATCCAACAATTCCTTTCTGGGACTATATCCAAAGGAAACAAAAACACTAACTTGAAAAATTATCTACACTCCCATGTTCACGGCAGCATTATTTATAACAGCCAAGACATGCAAACAACTTAAGTATCCATCAGTGGATGAGCGGTTAAAGAAGTTGGGTAAAGGAATATTAATCAGCCATAAAAAATAAAAACCAAGAAAATTCTACCATTTGTGACAACTTAGATGGCCCTTGAAAATATGCTAAGTAAAATAAGTCAGACAGAGAAGAACAAATACTAAATGGTCTACGTGGAATCTTTAAAAAAATTCATAGAAAAAGAGATCAAAATTGTATTTATCAGAGGTTCAGGGCCTGTGTGGTTGGGTGGAGTTAGGGATGGGAGAGGAGAAAAATAAAGGAAGGTCAAAGACATAAACTTCCAGTTAATTTACTTAATTTATCTTATTATTAATTTATACATAATAATATATGATCATTAATTTATCATCTAACTTTCAGGTTATGATTTATCTTTTCTGCTAAATCTTATATTAAACCCATCGCATGAAGTTTTTGATTTAAATAATTACACTTTTCTGTCGTAGGAATGTGGAGAAGAAAAATATTCTGTATTCCCATATATTTTTCAGCCCACATGATGTGAGTCACTTCCAAGAAGAATCTCAGATGGGCTCGTTTGCTAGCCTTCAGCTGTCCCTTAGCCTTAGCCAAGAAGAGGGCCTCATGTTGAGATAGTAGAGCATGGCATTCGATCAGCCTGGATGTCTAAGTTGCTGCACTGAACACAGTTACCACAGAGAGTCAACTAATTCTTGGCTGGCTTTAAGGGAGTAAAAGGAACATTTGTTGTCAGGGTTGCATTTTGCTATGGCTCAGCTTAGTTTAATACAAATTATTAGTCTCCTGACTAACACAAACGTCCAATTACTTCTTTTTTAACTCTATTTGGTTATTTTATCTATCTTCTATTCTTTGGTCACTTTTAAAGAATATATATTTTATATTTTCTTATTTTACATCCTATAAGCAATGTTTTCAATACCTTATGTTCTCAGGGTTTACATTTGTTTGTTGTTGTTTTCTACCGAATGTATTTGAATTTTTTTTGTTGTATGTTTATATTTGATTGAATTTAGTCTGTGGATGAATAGGAGGGACCAGATTAAGGATGAATCCCCTGGAGAGGAATTTCATAGGCTCCTGCTGCAGACAAGACATCTCAACAAGCTGGGACCACTGTGATTTAACCTCTCAGCTTCCAGATTCCCTGACCACCCAGGTAATATAAAGTAGAAGCCAAGACTGAGGGGTGTGTGAGGCAAGCCTATGGCACACACCCAAGGATCCACTTCATTCCCCCATCTGTTGCTCTGGCCAAAACAGACAGATTTTCATGTCTGTTTCCATATCTGGCCAGCAGATTTTTCCATCCTGCACTTTCACTGAGTGTTTATCCCTCTGGAGAAGCAAGATTTTTTGAAAATTCTCTTCACATCCCTCATTGCACAGGTCCAAGACCTAATATCCTGATCCATACTTTACCATTATTCCACAAAATTTCTGATTGGGACATGATTGGGTCTTCCCTTCCTGTGCCCAAAGGAATGCACCAGATTTCATAGTACTTTACCATTTTTTTAAATAAATCTTTATTGTTGAAAATATTCTATATGTCCCCTTTTCCCCCTATTGCTCTCTCCCACTCTCCTCCCCCCACCCAAGCCTTCACCACCCTATTGTCTGTGTCTAGTGGCTTGCCATTTTGACTTCACTTTTTAATTCACTGTTGTTAGAGAAAGAGGCAGAACTTGAAGATGTCCTTTACTCTCTTGATAACTCAGCTATGAATTTAAAAATATATTTTAGTTTGATTGACGTCATTGGTTTTTTCAGCGGAAAAGCTTAAAGAAAACAAATTTATCTGTACTTTTACAACTGGCTATCTTCCCACCACTTTGTGTACTGTGCAAACACAAAGGTATTTATTTAATAAATGTAACAGGACTGTTCATATTTTTTAAAAACCAACACCACAAAAATAAGTCATAAGAACTATTTTCTAATTTCTAAATATTTAAACATAAGGAGGATAATATAAAAGAAAGTAAAAAGTAAATATCAAGTTCTAACCATCCAGATATTAGAAAGCTTGATATTCCTCTAAATGTGTTTCCATCTTCTTTCAGAGCCATACAAAGCTATCAAAACAAATAACTTCCAAGAGTAGAGGATTTATTTATCCATTCTTTTAATTATCATGCATTGATTCAAAGTTAAATATTATGAACAATGCTTAGCACTGGAGATCTAAACCACTTATGTTTAGGTCAATGCTGTAACTATGCCTTTCAAAATAAAATTTTACTGGCACTCTGTTATTGATGATTCAATCTTGTTCCAAAAACATCTATTGAGCACCTAGGGAAGACCTAGCAGTGAAAATAAAGGGGAAGAAAATGTTCTAATTATGAGAAATCTTCTTTCTTACTTACTGAAACTGTATATCTAAAAAAAAAATGGACTCATCAGTGCATGTTATCCTCTGCCTTTCACCTCTATTTATATTATTAATCCTTGACAAAAAGATCAATATATTGTGAATTCATTTCTATATACTCAATATCAGTGAGATAAAATATAATTATGAAAGTACTATTACATAAAGAAGTACCAGATAGAACTATTATAGATACTTAGAGATGAGCTATGCGTCTCTCATTTCCTGTACTTTACTGTACAAGTAGATATAATAGTATTTCTTCCATTATGAATTGAAATATTCTTAAATTTGTTGAAGAATTTCAATAAGCCAATGAAAAGAATTATTAATCCCCTTGGATGGTAGTGGGAAATGCACTGTAATTGGTAGGCTTCGTATCAGAGTTCTTGGCATTTCTCCAACTGCATTAGCAATTGGTCATCTTAATTACATGGTCCATTAGTTGAAATCTGCATCCCAAAACCACCAGGCACAATTCTTGCCAACTCCGATCCATTCATTGTAAGGTCAAAGTTTCCTTGCTCGTTGCAAAATGAAACTAGATATATTAAGTTAAAATATTCTGAGCTCATTAAGTATGCAACCTCAAATTAGTCACCATATCACATACAGAAGATAACTGCAATTCCAGAGACAATGCCTCTAATACTTTCAGCTTTTTGTGATGTACGGTAGTTCTGCAAAAGATCTGCACACTCAAAATATTTTAAGACTATAACAAGCATTGAGTGTCTACTTTTTGTGCCTTACAGATATAATCACCTATGATGTTGACACATGTTTCAGTCTAACAGATAATAATCATTAGTGTGTTTCAAAACAAAAAGTAGATTCGGAGCCAACCTTATCACTGCCAGCAAGTACTTAATCCAGAAGTATCCATGGACCCTTAACGGACACCACCATGCAAGGTTTCTTTTAGCACAATCCCTATTCAAAAATACTCATAAAACCAACTAATAATGAATGGGTCTATTCCATATTTATCCCTTCACTCTGACAGATATTACCATTTTGGGGGCATATACTATGTGCTCCATGCTGGTGTATTGAGGTAAATAAAAGATACTCCCTATCCTGAGATAATTGTGACCCAGCCCATTGTATAAATTTCTCAAAGGCATACAAATTTATCATGTTATTTTCCTATCACAGAGCCCTCATTTCTCTACTTTCTCCCAAAGGGTATGGTGAAAAACTTATTCAAATCCCTTGTTAATATCCAAAGACTATGCTATACATTTCTTGAATCTCATCTATCTAACTAATCAAAATATTGAGGCTAATCTGGAATATAGTACATGATGAATTCAGACAAGTATTGTTCTAATCTTAATACCCTTAATCTTAGTACCTATATGACAAGCCACCCTAGAATTTTGCCCAGCACTGAAGCCATGCTTACTGATTTATATGTTGCAGACTCCAGCTCCCCCTCAATGAAAAGGGGGACAGCAGGTGCCTGCCTCCTCTCTTTGCATATTTCTTTTTAGTTCCTCTGAGATCACTGAGAAAATTTCAAGTGCATATGCAAGTCCTTATAGCATCTGAGCTTCAATAGTATAGTCTCTTAGTCGAAAGACCTGCTAAGTACTAGTCTCTTAAAATATATGTTTTTATTGATTTTCTTAGAGAGAGAGAGAGAGAGAGAGAGAGAGAGAGAGAGAGAAACATTGATGAGAGAGAAACATTGATTGGCTGCCTCCTGCATGGCCTTCACCAGGGATTGGGCTTGCAACCCAGGCATGTGCTCTGACCAGGAATTGAACCAGCAACCTCATGTGGCATGGGTCATCACTCAACCATAGAGCCACACCGGCCAGGCAGTTCCAGTCTCTTAATAGTCTTTTCACGCAACCAAGATTTCATATTTCTTCACCTAAAACTTATCCCCTTTGACATGAAAAACAAATGGAAATGGGTGAGCATATCTACTTTCTTCAACTCCACATTACAGCTTTGGCTTCACTGCATAGTCATGCCTTGAACAAAATAACAAAAACAAAAAATAAAACAGACTTTTTGGTGCCTCTACACTTGTTCTATGCTTTTTTGTTGTCTATATCTTTTCTTACTGCAGTTCTCATGGTGCATCTTATATTGTTCTGTGTTACTGTAACGTACATCCTAATGTTACTCTAATGTACCTCCCTAGGTCACTGTCATCCGACCCATCTTCCTACCAATCTGTTTAATATTATGTCAGTAAATTGCTCTCTGTGCAGCTGTAACTCTTTCTATAGATTATCTTCCCCCTTTTCGTTTTCATTTGGATCAGTTGCAATTGTAGAGTTTGAAATTCTTTTTGGGAGGCTCCCAGCCTTCTTAACTCATCTTCCCTTTTAGTGGGTCAAGCAGTGGGATCAAATCTGTTAGGCTAGAAGCTTAGAAATGATATGACTTAAGTCAAATCATCTCATGCAACTCTGGCTGTCTGGAAACAGGAATAAAGCAGTTTCCTGGAAGGAACTGCATAGATAGGATGAGCTCTGTGGTGTTCAGTCTAGTTTCTAATCCTATTAGTCCCAGGGGGAGATAGATAAAAGGACCATTAAAGTGATGCAGACATGTTCTGGCCTTTTGATTGCACCTCGATCTCTGACAATGACTACCTCCTTGTGGTCAGCAAAGAGGCTACCAGTAATGTAAGGAAGTTCTGCAAAAGATCCGCACACTCAGCTAGGTCATCCTCAGTGGTGGCAAAGATGAAGGGAACAAAACTGTACTTAGTGCATTTATTAAACTGGAGCCATTGTATGACACAGTGTAATTAAAAGAATGTGAACAGACTTGGAACAACCTTCTACCATCCCAGAAGCCAAGAGACAAGTCAGAATTGGAGAGGTGATCATTTTAAAGGCACTGCCAAAGAGCAATGGGTGGTGGTGGTGGTGATGTGATGATGATGATGATGGTGGTGATGTGATGGTGATGACGATCTAGTATTATGACCATATCCTCAGGCTTATGTTGGCTGGGAACTACCTTGCTTTGAAGAATCTGTACCTTCCTTTTGCAATACTTCAGGCACATGTCCAATTATAACCAGCATTTCCATTCACTAACAACTGGGAACTTTAAGATGATACAAGCCTTCTCACGTATTAAAACAAAATTTCCCGTTTTAAAAAGTTAGGTTGACTGTAGGTCCCATCACTCTCTTTGCCTTTTTACTGTTTAGACATGAATAGAAATTTCAGCAACCATCTGAAGAGATAAAGTTCCAGGAAAAGAAATAATATTTGAGCCTATGCTATGTGCTATGTATTTTCCCATATGTTAACATAGTTAATATTTTAGTGCCTCAAATTCACATGTTGGGTACACTGATGCTCACAGGGTTCGAATGGTGACCCGGAGCCCTGTGGCATTCTCCACTGCATTGCTGAGCCTTGTCCCTGCGCAGGCCTGCACAGGAGGTGGTCTATCCTCCTTATCTGGCTACACTGGTATTTTGCCACAGTGACAAAACCCCCGCTTTCCTCCCTGTGATTTCGCCTTTCTTCCCTTCTCACATTCCTTCAGGAAGCTTCTGTTGTTGCCGCCATGACCCATGACCAGGAGTCAGCCCCTCCTCCCAGTCCCCACCTTCCCAGCACATCTCTACCAGAGACCTCTGAGGAATGAGTACTTTATTAAATATTTATTAAAAAATAATAGAAGGCCTTTCCATAACTCAGGGCATAAAAATTTACTTCAAAATCTCCTGTTTTCCTCCCAAGTTGAGCCCACAGCATCCACCTCCTCTCTCTTTCAAAGTCTCCCCCCAAAGCTTCTCTTCCCTTCCCCCAATAGGCTATACTTTCACCATGGCCCACTTATGTCTTCTTTTTTCAAATGTGGATTAATGTGTCTCTTCTAGTATATCAAATCCCACAGTCATCATTTATACTGTCTGCAAGTTGACAAAAAGGCAGAAAATAAAAGACCCTCCCATTTGTTATGTGAATCCATCCTCCTTACAAAATGACTATAAAATTATTATATCACATTTTTCTACTATATATTCAATCGTTTTCAAATGCGTTGTATGTGCATGACTCCATGTGAAGTGTTAGGAAAATAGAAAGAAATGATACACAGTCACTAAGTAATTTCCCTCCACCCATAAAAGGAACTGACATTTAAATATGCAATCAAGTGAAGAGGCTGTAAGGAGATATACAAAATATATTCAGGTGATACAAAAGGGTAATTAGGAGTTAAAAGGTGGGAGATGAGAGAAGTCGAGTAAGATTCCAACCAACTATGGAACTGAACATTTGATCAGTGACGTGGCCCCACTTCTAGGTTGAAATAATTCTTAAAGTCTTAAGCTCAGAGAACATGCCTAATGGAAGGAGACAAAGCTGAGCCTTGCATCATCAAACCAATGCTGATTCCTATAAGGTGTTCCTTGTGTTCTGCCATAGGGCTCAACACAATCTCACTTGGCTTCTTATGGACACTTTGCATTCCCACACTCCCCACTGTCCAGGCCCCATTTCTAAATATGTCATCCTTGCTACTTCCTCCATTTTTATCCTCTTATCATTGCCATTCCCAGTGTTTTCCATCAGAATATTTTTTAAAGTTTCCCCCTCTCTGTCCAGTGAATCTTTATGTTGAAGGGGTTTTGATAAAATGAATAATCTCTTTATAAATATTTAAGATGCAGTTTATCCTCAATAAAAGATCCCATCTTGCAACATTTTAAGCCATGACCCAAAAAGAAAAATTTTATTCCTCAACACAATATTTGTAGCTAGTCATCTTTCCCTGTGCTTTCCCTTATTTTCCTAAATCCATGCTTTATGGAAAAGAATAGATAAGCATGCCTATTTCCTAGTAATTCCAATTCTTTCCTTTTCTTTCTTAGGTAGCGGATATGACATAGATTTTACTCTCTATTATCTCCTGATCCCCATTCAACAAATATCTAAACAAACCTCTGTTAGCTTCTGGAGATACTGAATGTACAAGAGAACCTCCATGAGCCTGAGTCAAGTGGGAAAGACCACGCAGTACGATGGCCAGCATGAAGAATGCGGTAACAACTCAGAGAATAAGCATCTACTTCTCACCTTCGTGGTGAAAGGTACATGTGGAAGAGCAGGCACTGGAAGGTCCTTTTGGAGTGCATAACACTTGAGATGCCAATATTGCTCCATATCCAATAACGCGGCCACTCTTATTCCCCCAAACACTTCCTTGAACAAGTCCTGTCGATGCTGCCTCTTGCCTCCTTCATGTCACTTACAATTTTCTCATTTTCTCCTTCCCTCTGCCACGGTCTTGGTTGCACTGCTATCTTTCTCTGGAATACAACCAGCCCCCTGGACATTCCTCCTGGTTGCATAATCATTCCCCTCCAATCTTTCATTTACTCTTCTTTTTCCCCTTGTTAAAATTCAAGACTTACCCCAAACTCCTCAATGGTTGCCAAACGTTCTGTAGGTCAAGCACAAACCCTTCAACATGTCTCAACTTGTGCCTTTGAAGCCACACAGTCCCTAAGAAAATGTATCCTCGAGACTCGGTTTGAATTCAGTCACCTAATAGCTGGAGGTGTGAGGCCAGTGATTTCTCTAAGCCACAGAGTTCTCATTTTCAAAACAGGGAGTCACTTCATAGGATTATGATAAAGACAAAATGAGGTAAATTCTCCAATGTTTTCAGGATGCTCTCTGGCCCATAGTAGTACATACATATCAGCTGTAATTATTCTCTCTCCAACCTCATCTTCTCCTGGGATATCCCGCTCAATGCATGTGAATGACAAACCTCTTCCTCTGAGTCACCATATTGTCCCATCTTTGTGTCTTTCACATGCTTCTCCTCTACCGACATCTCCTGTCCATGCTTTCTCCAAACTTCCTAACACCAACTTATCTTTCAGGTCCGATTGTGGATGTCATTTTCTGCCTCAGATTCCCCAGCGCTAAGGTGGGTGGTTTTCTTATGGTTTCCATCAGTCCCTCGCACAATTTATCCTACTACAAACCACTCCATTCTCCTTCATTGGATTAGTAATTCCTTAAGGGCTTATTCCTCAGTGTCTCCCCAGTACCCACCACTGCCACCGGCTTACATACGCACAGCATTAGCTTTTGGGAACAAATAATCTAATTTTCAATTGCATATACAATATGAGTTTATCTGAGCAGGAGCCATAGCACTATTATGAGCTCTAGAAAAGCCAAGCTTTATGAGTTGTGCTCTTTTGAAATATGTATTTCTTTATGTTCAGGTCTGTATCTCATCCCCTTTTAACCTTCACTGCTCATAATCAGCAACTAGAGGAGTATCTTCTACAGAATAGTCAATATATAGTAATTGGTGTAAATGAAATGAAATCTCTTTTAATTGCACAATTCTAAGATTCTTTCTGTGTGGATGAAGCCTGAAAAAGGAAGTTTGGGATACAATTTATTTTTGCTATAAATAAATGCCACTGGGTTTTATGTCTTTAATCCTGATGGTTTATATTATTTTTAGAGTGAACATTTTTTTAAAGAAAAAACTAATGGACACAGCATTATTCAAAGAGAAATTTTGAAAGAAAGGAAATCTTGAGGATTAATGTCCTTAATATTCATTTCTGACAGCCTATGTTCAAGTTTAGGTTGTCTGGTCAACATTTGGGTCTGACTCGTAGTTTCCAAATCACGGTGTGTCGTGTTCTAAATCAATTCCCCAGGAGAGATTTAGGGATAGCTTTTCCACAGGTTTTCTCAATTAAAGATGCATCAAGTTTTTGCCCACATCACCCACATCTGCTCATAAAAAATGAATAATGGAACACACATGTGCAGACTTGCGATTCATTTCAGCCTCGTGCAGGTGCAAATGCAAGTTTTAAGGTGCAAAGTGGAGCCACAAACGTTGTGGGCTTGTCCAGCTGAAACTCTAGCCTTTAATCACATCTAAATAACTCCTCAGGTGATGCAATCACAGGACTTTGCTCACAGAAAGGGTGTAATAAATATCGTAGATTGAACTGGTGCATATTAGCAGATGAAGCTACATTATTTAGAGAAAATGAAATCCAGCTCATTTTCACCAATCTGGTATTTGCTAAAGCATTCTCTTTATATATATTAACCCCAAATTCACCTGGAGTATGTTTCAAAGCAATTTGACCACATAAAACAGGAAATAAAATGCTTTTATTTGTATACATAATTGATTCGGGAGTTTGCATTGGCAGATAACCTAAATCTATTGTAATTACTACATATCCTTGCAGCTGGGGTAGGCTTCTCACAGACAAACTCAGTCAACACTTGGTTACAAGAAGTAATAGAGGCGCTCACTGGTGCAGATAATCCTGAGCAGCAGAAAATCCCCAAATCTTTTCTTTTCAGCTTGGATGTGCAGTTAGGAGATTTTTTTCCCCCATCAGACATCCACTCCTAATTTCATTTTCCTTAGGTGAAAGTTCTGTGAATTACACACCTTACTAATGACTAAATTGTTCTATACCTTTCATTAGCCAATATATACACGAGTGTGTCTCCTGCCAGTTAAGGTCATATGGGTAACAGAGCTGATGGAGGATGGAGAGCCGAGCTTTGCTTTCTGAGGAGACAAATGCCTCCATAGCCACCCCTTGTGGCTAGATTTTCATGAAGTTTATGAAACATGGTATGCTCTGTGTCCTCTGATGCTTAACTGTACCTCGACAGTTATTTTGCATGAATAGGGACAATATATTTCTCCCTACTTTGACATAAAAAAGTCCCCCAGTTTCTTTATTTCTTTCTGAATTAGAGTAGCCCAGGTTATAGAGAACAGTACACACACACACACACACACACACTTACTTGCTTTCATTTTTATATTGTAAATACAAAATGGTATCATCAATATATTATGTTGTAAGCAACAGATATGAATATATCATTATGCAAGGGAACATAATAGATAGAATTTTCCAGGGAACCTTGTTTTGACATAGTCAGTGATCGTGAGAGAGTTCAAAGGTCAAAGAGAGAAAGGAGATTTCCCTCTGGCTTCATGCTTAAGTGTATTCATCTCCTCTTATCAAACCCGAGGCAGAGAAAGCTGAAAATCCGGTTCCGCTTTTACCTTTCCCTCCTGTTATAACACCGCTCAGCGCGACCCTCCTTGCTCTGTCTATCCGACCGTGCACATTTTTCCAAGCACAGCTCGGACCCTGCTCTGGTGCAGCGCCCGCTCCACTTCATCTGGAAGCAATCGCTCCTTCAGAACTTCCACAAGCCCTATTCTCCATCCCGCTCATTTCGCACTTATTTACTGACCGGGAGACACACAATGTTTTCAGAAATGTTGCAGCCATGGTCATGGTGGAGACTTTTTTTATCCTCTTGCATAGAAAATAAGTGGATGTTTTTTAAAGCAAAGTAGACCTATGTGTTTTTATTGTTCTTTGTGGACCTTAAATCTACTTTGTTAGGTTACAGACTGCATTGCAAAAAGGAAGTATGTACGCAGCACTTGCAATGTGCTAGGTATTTCTTTGAGAGCCTTGGAAATATTAGAAGTTCTAAATATACATATCAGGCTGCTAATAGACATTTTACATGTGTATTTTTGTGTGCACCTTATATCATATATGCATGCACACATATGTGTGACTACATTTGTGTACATATCTGTATATATGTGTGCATATATACTTGTTTTGCTCTTATAGATATCATGTTGGAGAATGGAAGTAAAACAATATTTATTCTGGCATTTATTATAAATTAGGGGCCCAGTGCATGAATTCGTGCACCTTGAAAGGAACCATGGGCTGCAAGGCTGCAGTGGGCACAGGGTGGGTCTTAAGCAATCCTCTGTGTCCCCACCCAGCCCCTCCTGCCATGCCCCCCAGTCTCCTGTCTGCCAGCAGCCCCGCTCCCACTGCCTCTCCCATGTGCTGACGGGGCAGACCCCGCTTGCACCCACTGACAGTGTGGAGCGATTGGGGTTGGTGCCAGCAGCAGGTGTGAGCAGTGGCTGCTGCCCCAATCGCCCCTCAGGAGCAGGGGTAGGTGGAGAAGCCCTGAGGGGCGATCAGGGCTGGCAGCCACCGCTCACACCCACGCGATCAGGACCGGCACCGGCAACGGGTGCAAGGGATGGCTCCAGTGCCGGCTGTGGACCCCGATCGCCCCTCAGGAGCAGGGGGAGGTGGAGAAGCCCTGTTTTAGCAAAGCGAGTTTAATCTTGTTAATAAAGCAAACAACGCTCTTCCAGATAGGCCCTTATCAGCTTCACCCCCCACAGTTCCCCCTTCACATTTTTTAAAAATATATTTTTATTGATTTCAGAGAGAAAGGGAAAGGGAGAGAGATAGAAACATCAAGCTGAATCCACTAAGGATTTATTTTAAAGAGAATACTAATAATAAATATGGTAATTTAGACACTAAGAGCTAATCCACACAAAAAACCTCCCAAAGAAAGGTATCCAGACTATTGAGGAACAATGTCCATTAGCTATCCCAGCACAGTGCCCAATAGAGAAGGAACTTTTCATAAAAGGAAAAGTCAGTTAAGAGGCCAAGTGGATCCAAGACAGTGACTCAAGCCCTGCTTCTCAGATGCCCAAACTCAAGGATCTCAGGGATCTTAGGCAGAGAGAAAATATAAGTTTTCAAACACAAGATCTGATACAAAAGCTGGAGAAGAGAACTATTTTATCTTACACCAAAGTCAGCACTGTGTGTTTTGTTTCCTGCAGTGATTTTGGAAGGAGTGATACTACATAAAAGCAAAGAAAACTATCTGAGCAATGTGGGGGGTGAGGGCGGGGAAGCAGAAAAGTACTTCTCACCAAAGGTGTTTGTAGGGAAAAGAGAGGTGCTGTGATGGGAGGTAGAAGAAGGTACCAGCACTCACTATGCACAACAGCCCGTGAGGGCCCCGAATCCCAAAAAGACTGGAAAGAAAAGACTAGAAAGCATTGTTGTTATAATGCTTTGTACCACCCCAAAAGATTATCAGGAAACATAGAAAACGTTAAAGTCTTTATGCTCCTTAGATTGAGGAAGTCAATTTCAGGTTATAAAGGCTGTGTAAGCAAACATTATTTACTCATATTAAAAATGTGTTCTCGTTTTACATTCGAGGGAGAAATCCATTATATAGAATTGTAAGTTTTTTCTTAATCAAAAGCCAGTTTGTACTATTTTTATCTCTTCAAGGCCTTCCGATTGTTATCAGCTGTTAATATTAGTTATTTTTAGATATACCCCAGTTTTCTTGCTGGAGCTGGGTTTTCTCCCTGGAGAAGGGAAAAGGAGCAGGTCCTACATTTGTGTCATTCTCTCTCAACGTGGAACAGAAGCCCAGAGCTCGGGTTTGACATATGGAGGCGCGCACACATTAACTGTGTCCCACCCCCAATGAGAGAGAGACGACCACAGCCGAGATTGCCGCCATTCGTCGTAAGTAAGATTTATTATGGTGTCAAATTAGATTCTAAATTTTGATTCTCTAAGAAATTAGAAAATGAGTGACGTAAGACCCCAAAGGGCATTTTTTGATGCATATTTTTTGATGCATATTTCCTTTCATGTTCATCTCCTTATTGGCCAACTGCTAATTCTGTGTCTTTCAAAGTTATTCAGACACAAGTTTATAATTAGATCCAGCAACTCTTTTTTTTGTTTTCATCAGCACCTTTTCTTTGCTGCATCAGAGGAGATGAATTAGGAGAAGGGACAAAATAATTTGAGAAAAAGGAGAAAGTGTCTAGGAGGGAACTGTAACCATTTATACCAAAGGGGACATACCCAAAACTGTGCCAACCCCTCCAACCTTCTTTATAGGAAAGGCTTAGAAATCTTGGCTGTCCTTTGCTCATTTATTTTTTATTTTTTATTACAATTCAAAGCGAAGGGGAATTCAAAATATAATTTCCTGCCCTTTGGTGCCATCATGAGGCCAGAATAACAAAGTGCCCGGAAAAGCAGATCTTCAGGGTAACCAAGGGTTTTAATATTTTCTTTTCATTCCGAATGTAATTATCCAGAGAATGAAAGTTTGTTTCAGAATGAAATACAATTACCTTTACTATAATTGAAACCCTCCAACCAACAAATCATAGCTCATATATCTACATAGGTAGCTTATTGAGTGGAATAACATGAACCTTAAATCTTTAAGCAACTGTGAAATTACAGTTCAGTGAATTTGAAGTCAGTAAAATATTCAAAGTTTTGAAGTTACAGAGCCATGACCTAAAGCTTTTAGAGTATTTTAAACCTATCATAGCAACATCTTAGCTTTATTTATTTACTTTTTTACTCTATGGTGTCATAGGGTGGCAGGTAAGAAACTATGACAAAGTCCCTCAGAGGTCCCAACACACAATGTTATATCTCAGGAAGAGAATGTGCTATTTTATTTTTTAATATATTTGTATTGATTTCAATACAAATTGAGGGAGGGAAAGGGAGAGATAGAAACATCAATGATAAGAGAGAATCATGGATTGGCTGCCTCCTGCACGCCCCCTACTGGGGATGGAGCCCACAACCCAGGCATGTACCCTGACGGGGAATCAAACCCAGGATCCTTCCGCCTGCAGGCCAAGGCTCTATCCACTGAGCCAAACCAGCCAGGGTGAGAAAGTGCTATTTGAGGAATGGGATGAGGGGCAGTAGAAATCATATGGCAAAGCAACGCACTAGAAGGAATGGCTAATGAATATATGACTTCACACCCAGATGAAATCCAAGTACAAGCCAGTCTCAGATGATTCAGTACCTGAAATCATCATGACAAAGTACATCTTTTAAAAAATCACAAAAAAATGTTTTATTAAAAGTCTCAACCAAATTGACCCTGTTCTTCCACGGCGTTTGGATGGAACAGACCCAGGGCCGCCCATTCCTCAGCCTCCGCCCACCCTCCAGCGGCTCCTCCAGTTGCCACCTCGGAACCCCTCCGCCTCCTCAGCCTCCGGGACCAGCCAACGCCATTTTGTCTTTTTGACCTTAACTCCTCGTTGCCAAACAACCATGAGCTCCCAAATTCATCAGAATCATTCCACCTGGCAGAGGCTGCCGCCTGCCCCCCGCGTCTGCGTCCTCACCTACCTCTCTGGGCCTCTGCTCCCGGAACCAGGTGGCCATGGAGGGTGCGAGGGTGCGGCCGCTTCCTCGGAGCAGGAGCAGGAGGGCTCCGAGTGGCTCTCAAAGAGCAACCAGCGCGGGGCCGCGCTCTCTCCAGGACGGGCTGAGGCCTCCCCAAGGCGAGTGGGCAACACTCAGGGCGCCATGGAAGCCGCCCTGGCCCTGGAGAACCTGGCCCTGGAGCGCAGGCCTGGTTCTGTCCGCAGCCCCTCCGCTCGGTCACTTCCTGCAGAGCCACTTCCGGGCGAGCAGGTGGAGCTCACCAAGAAGATGGGCGACACCTGCCTCCCCTCCGCAGGCTGCGGCCCAGGCTGGGCTGGGCGAGGAGCTCTTCCACAGGCTCACCCTCCCCCACGACTAGGAGCCTGTGGAGCCCAGAGGCCTCTGAGGGCCCCTCTGCATCCCATGGTGTCTGGCTCTTACCTGAGCCTCTCCCTGAAAACACTAGCCATTCTTTTAACCACCCTGGCGCCCTCTCCCATGCATTGGACCAAATAAAGCTTCTTGCTGAAAAAAAAAAACAAAAAAACAAAAAACACATAACAACAACAAAAACTATGGAAAACAGTATTGAGTCTCCTCAAAAAAATAAATATGGACTGCCCTTTGACCTAGTGATCCCACTTCTTCTCTATTATCCTCTATTCCAGTGGTTCTCAACCTTCTGGCCCTTTAAATACAGTTCCTCATGTTGTGACCCAACCATAAAATTATTTTCGTTGCTACTTCATAACTGTAATGTTGCTACTGTTATGAATCATAATGTAAATATTTGATATGCAGGATGGTCTTAGGCGACCCCGGTGAAAGGGTCGTTCGACCGCCAAAGGGGTTGCAACCCACAGGTTGAGAACCGCTGCTCTATTCTCTATTATTTTTTGATGGATTAATACTGCACAAAATGCATTATAAAATGTATCTGCAGACATACAAGCATATAACCTAAATATAGTCAATTCCAATTTCCCATTCTTATTTTTTTCAGGACCGTTTGCATAATACTTATAAAGTTTAAACTTAATCTAAAGATTCTATGACTTTGGTGGTAACCTATTAGAAAATATAAATTAAAAAGTAGCAAGCCAAATCTCTATGCTACAAATCCATTATAGAGAAACCATAACCAAAGTGCTTGCTGCCATTATCAAAGGAATGAATGCTGCATCTACTTCCTTTTCCCATGAGAAGTCTGTAACTTGGGTGCTCTATAATATTCACTCTCCAGTATATTGCTCTACACGTCGTCATACACCCCCCTTTTCTCTGCCTCCATTGTCTCTAACCCAACCTCAGGATAATTAAGGACACTGGCCAGGGTAGTTAATATTTCACATTATAATAGGAAACACATATTCTCTGATGTCAAATGTATGGCAGGTAGGGAACCGCCTTCTCTTTCTTCAAGGTGCCACCCTTCCCTTGTTCTGAACAGTATCCATGCTTTCCCTCAGAGCTTCTTCATTGTTCCCTAACTTCCCAACCTCCTTGATCTTGACTGTTATAACCTTGGAGTGATGTTCTCTTGAATAATCCATTGGCTCCGCATTGTTTTAACAAAGCAAGTTTAATCTTGTTAATACAGCAAGCAACACTCTTCCAGATAGGCCCTTATCAGCTTCACCTCCCACAGTTCCCCCTTCACATTTTTAAAAAATATATTTTTATTGATTTCAGAGAGGAAGTGAGAGGGATAGAGAGATAGAAACATCAATGATGAGAGAGAATCATTGATCAGCTGCCTCCTGCACGCCCCCTACTGGATTGAGTCCACAACCCGGGCATGTGCCCTGACTGGGAATCAAACCATAACCTCCTGGTTCATAGGTCAATGCTCAACCACTGAGCCACACTGACCGGGCCCCCCTTCATGTTTCTACTGCAATTTTTTAAGTTGCATACAACACTCCAAACATGCCATTGTAATTATTTTGAACATGTTTTTTTTTTTCTCCCTGGAATTACCTTATCTGTCCTAGGTCTTTGGGATAGCTTACTCTTCCAACCCGTTTAAATCATCTTCTCCACACAATCCATTCATCCCTCCTTGAAACACTCGGCAGCATAATGACTCATTTTGATGGAAAACATAGGTTGTGCTTATCATGTGCCTGCAAGTGACAGGGGCTCAACATGCTGAAGAAGTAACTGTGATACCTATACTAATAAAAGGATAATATGCTAATTAGGGCAGACGTCCTTCCGGACAAAGCCGCAGCAGCTGTCTGAGGCTCAGGCAAGCCGTGGATGGCAGTGGCTGCAGCAGAGGTGTGATGGGGGCATCGCCTCCCCCTGATTGGCCTGGTTGCCTCCCTCAGAGGGAGGCCAGAGGCAGCAGCAGTGAGGGGGTGATGGGGGCGGTGCCTTCCCCTGATCGGCTAGTGGCCTCCTGCAGAGGGAGGTCAGACTGCAGCTCCCCTATGGGGAGCGGGCCTAAACCATCAGTAGGACATCCCCTGAGGGGTCCCAGACTGTGAGAGGGGGCAGGCCGGTCTGAGGGAACACTTCCAGTGCATGAGTTTTCATGCACTGGGCCTCTAGTTTTATCATAAGCTAAAAACACTGTGCATTTTCATTTTAAAAGATTTGACACCTATTAAATATATTTTATGATGATTTTGCTATATCTCATTTTGAAAATTAACAAAAAGGAGAAAATGATTTTATCAGTATTCCAGAAAGGAAATGTAATTACAAATGTTCATGCATTTAGCACTAAATACCTAAAACAAACATAAGATGTCACCTTTGATCCTATGGATTTCTATGCTATTTTCCCACATAAAACTTGAAACATGTGCCATTTTTAAAAGACCCATAATGTGCGAGGTAACCCTATTCAACCTTCATGTGAAACCTGAATTATTGGGCTGGGAAGGATCTGAGGGACACATAATTCCCTCCAAAGCAAGACATCTTCATCCTGTGATAGAGCTTCTTGGGCCCTCATGGCACCATCAGCTCATTCCTTTGCTCGTCAGGCCTAGTTATGAAGCACCCTTCTTCCTTACACGCAGCCAAATCCCTCCTGCATGGAGTCCCACGGTAACCGCACGGAGGCGACGTTTCCACCCGACTCTTCACAGACTGACCTTAGCTGCATGCATGCCTGTTTCCAGAAGAGGATCCTCATGCCCCTCATTGGTTTCCAGGCTCATTTTGCGGCTGATACTTTTCTAGACTGAGGCAGCTCCCATCAGCACTGTTGTCTGTAAATAATTAGAACATAGCTCTTGAACACTAATAATCTGAGCCTTGGCAGCACACTCTCCCACACCCAAAACCCCACTGAAGATAACCACAGAGTATACAGTGAGCAAATATTCATCCTCAAAAATATATGACGGCTGGCTGGTGTGGCTCAGTGGTTGAGTGCTGACCTATGAACCACGAGGTCATGGTTGGATTCCAGGTCAGGGCACATGCCCAGGTTGGGGGCTCCGTCCCCAGTGCAGGGTGTGCAATGATTCTCTCTTATCACTGATGTTTCTGTCTCTCACTCTCCCTTCCTCTCTGAAATCAATAAAAAATATTTGTAAAAACATAAAACAACAACAAAACATGTCAGAGGACCATCAGCATACTAGAAAATCAGGAAATTCTGCCAGATAAAATGTCCAAGGGACACAACACGAGCACCGATTTCAATTCACTTTGCTTTGTACTTTTTTAAGGAATTACAACAGATCCACCACCTGGACTTCATGTACATCTGATAAGGCTGTCACTCACAGGACCTCCCTCTCCAGTGACAGCAATACACACGACCTAAGCTAGGCCAGTGAGACCGACTCTCCCAAGAATGTACACCGCAGGTGAGCATGTGGTTTTAGATGGAGGTGACCAATAGCAAAACCCTAAAAAAAAAACTATGGAAACAACCTAAATCTGATAAATGAATAGACAAAACGTGTTATATCCATACATGGGATAGTATGCAGCCATTAAAAAGGTGTGGCTTTCGGAGGCTGTAAAGCTTGAGAGATCCAGCCGGCCCAGGACTTCAGATCCATTGTCCTCCCAGCACTTCGACCTTTCCCTGAAGGCTCTCAATAACATAGATTGTGTTGCCAAAACCGGTTTGGCTCAGTGGATAGAGCGTTGGCCTGCGGACTGAAGTGTCCCAGGTTCGATTCCGGTTGAGGGCATATACCTTGGTTGCGGGCACATCCCCAGTAGGAGGTATGCAGGAGGCAGCTGATCGATGTTTCTCTCTCATCCATCGATGTTTCTAACTCTCTATCTCTCTCCCTTCCTCTCTGTAAAAAATCAATAAAATATATTTTTTTTAAAAATAGATTGCGTCCCCCCCCCAAAAAAAAAAGAAGTGTGAAATGGTGGTACAGGTTAAAATATGAATGAGCCTTGAAAACATCTTAAATGAAAGGAGCCAGAAACAAAAGGCCACATAGTGTATGATTCCACCTGTAAGATACACAGAACATGCGGATTTATAAAGAGAGAACACAGGTTAAGGGTTGGCAGAGTCTGGTGGGGAGCGGGGGAGATATGGGAGTAAAGCTCAGTAGGTAGGGGTTTCCTTTCGGGGGTGATGTTCTGAAACTAGGTAATGGTGATGGTTACAAAACAATGTGAATGCCGCTGGGTATATACTCTAAAATGGTTACAATGACAGATTTTACGTGGCATGTCTTTTAAGACAATAAAACAATTATCAAGAAAAACAGATGACCATTAATTCCTGGTTCTGACATCCAAAACTCCAGTTTCTGTCCTTCCTAAGACTTGGTTATTTAGCTTTTCATTCTATTTAATGAGTTTGTAATTTTCTAATAAATACATTCCTGCCTATGTTTTCTATAATCATTTTGTCGTTTCAAACAACACCTAATTCTTACATCTGATATTAAGAGTGTAGAAGATCAGTTTGGTAACATATAGTAAAATAGATAGTATCCAGTACAGCTATACCTAAACATCTGTAAGCAGGAGTAGGAACAAATCAGATAGGGGTATAGTTATACAAAGAGAACATAGCAGAAACAGAACATTGCAAAAGCTCAAAAAGTAACTTTGGAGGTGGGTTGTAACACTATATTCTTAAATAAATCGACATCAACCTACAATACAGTATTAATGCTATTCTAAATATTGATTTAGACACAATATAGAAAAAGCATAGCATTTGGAATGTAAAAGAAAAAGCTGAGTTTGAACATCTCTGCCATGAATGCATTATAAACTGCCAATCTTTATAAACTCACTCAAGTTCTCATTTACCTTATTTCACCCCTATTAAATAAAGACAATACCTGCCTTTCTCAATTGCCTCTAAGCTTCTCCCTCATTTATGAATTTCTACTGTAGTTTATAACTACTAGAGGCCTGATGCACAAAAATTTGTGCAAGAGCAGCCCTTCCTTCCCCCAGCTGCCAGCACCGGCTTCCCTCTGGCACCTGGGACCCGGGCTTCCCTCCTTCAGAGCCGGCAGGCACCAGGGACCCAGGCTGGCTTCCCTCCCCCTGGGCTTCGTCAGGAAGGATGTCCGGAATGACGTCCGGAAGATGTCTGGCCTAATTAGCATATTACCCTTTTATTATTATAGATTGGTGCCAATGCCAAGTTGGCTGAACAACCCAGACACCTGTGCAGTGGACCTGGGCACCGCACACGCCCATCAGATGCCAGTGCAAGAACCAAGGACAGTGAGTACCAGACAGAAGGCAGAAAGCCTGTTTAGGCAGAAGACTCGAAGGGCCCTGCAGGGAGACGTGGATAAAGAAGAAATGAGGCCCAAGAGTTTTCTCTTCACTGAATCCTTCGATTTGTTTGTCCCTCGAGCAAGGGCGAGGTCTCTTATTTTCAATGTTTATTCCTTTTATATCACAGTTTCCGTTCTATTAAAAAGACAACAACGAATGAAAAGGCTGGCAGCTTTCTCTAAGCGGGTGATGAGTTTTTAAACTTCTGAAACGTCAGTGATGAGAGCTCTACGAGCTTTCTGAACCTTTTAGGTGTGGAGCATATGTTTTCTTGATGAAAACCACAATATTATCCTAATAGGATTTTCACAGTAAGTAGCTGTGGTGGGAAATGACAATAGTATCTTCACACTTCAAGGCACCGTCAAAGACAGACGCTCATCCAGTTAAATGTGCTTGCGGTGCCCTTCATTTTCTTCAATTCCAGTTGACATTGATTATTAACCTTGTATTAGTTTCAGGTGTACAGCATAGCGGTTAGACGATCACATATTTTACAAAGTGCTCCCCCTGATATTTCCAGGACCCACCAGGCACCATACATCATCTTTACAGTATTATTGACTATATTCCCGATGCTGTACTTTACATCCCCATGACTATTCTGTAATGACCACCTTTTGCACCCAGCCTCCCAGCCCCCCTCCCCTCTGGCTACAGTGCCTGCACAGCCAAAGTTGTGAAGGAGAGAAGCCAGTGTATAGATGCCAGTAAAGTAAGCTGAGTCATACAAGATGATTAAAACCAGTATCTTTTTCCTACCTCTTATCTACTGGAGGTTTTTGAGCTTCTCAACTGCTATCCAATAAGCGATTGCTTTAGACTAGTACACTTCTGTCCTCCGTGAAAGGGGCTAGGCCTAGAGGTTAATTAACAATGTAGGTTCAGGAGGCAGCTGGCCCAGGTCCTCCTCCCAGCACCACCATCCATTAGCTCCGTGACCTCAGGGAAGAGCCAAGTTGATGGAATCTCAGATACGGCACCCACCTGCCCGCCCTGTGCGGGGAGGGCGCACCAAGGGCACAATGGCCCCTGCCAAGACTCCTGTCTGGGAGAAAGCTGCCGCCAGCTCTCGCCCGAATGCTGGACTCCCCGGATGTCTCTGCCTCTCGAGCTGCTGCCTCCGGGCTGTGACACAGAAAGAGTGAGTTCGAGTACGTGTGGGCATGGGCCCTTTTCAACAGACTGCCTGGGCCTCCCACAGCCCCTCTGTCTCCCTCAGCCTCAGTCCCCTCTGGTTTCTACCGCCAGGAGTCACGGAGACCTCTCCTTCTGACTCTGGAACCCTGGGGTGGGGCCCCTCGATCTTCAGAGGGACTTTTGCAGCGAAGATGTCCCTCCCAATTTTTATCCACCACGTGTGGGTGTGGGACCAGCATGCACCCGGAAACGTATGGGTTGTTTATACCTGGAATTTTCCATTTAATATTTTCAGACTGCAGTTGACTGCAAGTAACTCAAACCACGGAAAGCAAAACCATGAATAAGGGTGGGTACAATAGTCCAGCTCATTTGTTTTCGCTGTCTGTTGCCTTTGCTTTTGGAGTTAGACCCAAAACCTCATCACCAGGACCAATGCCAGGTGTGTTTTCTTCTAGAAGGTAATGGTCTGATTACTTAGCCCATTTGACGTTTGACTAGTCGTTTGAACTTGAGGACTTGTGCCTCTCTTTAGCTCGGAGAAATACTGTTCTTATTCATTTTCCTTCTCTACATTTTCTTTCTCCTTCTGGAACTCCTCTACTAAAAGCAACTGGACTATGGATTTTTCCTTCCTCCTTGTAAAATGTTTTCTCATATTGTTCTTCTTTTTGTCTTTTTATTTTATGTTCGTGGAGAAGTTTTGACTTTGCCCTAATACTCTTTTAGATTACTAATTTAATGTACTTGTGCCATTTTTTCACTTAATTATTTTAATTACTTTTAAAAATTACAATCATATTTAAAACTATATTAAAGTCATGTATATTCAGTATAACTGGCATAGAGTAAATTACATAAGTCCTTTTAGTACACAGATCTATGAATTTTAACTAAAGCACACAGTCATTTAACCATCACCATTGTTAAGATATGGAACCTCCAGGAAATGGTCACATTTTAACTTCCTGTTTCTGTTATTTTCCCCATAGATAACTGTTCTTTTTTATGCATTATTCTCTCAAATCATTTGATAAATTTTAATTACTTTTTTCCTAAATTATTCTGTTTCATGAAGCCCTGTAGACTTGCGAGGATTAACTGTTCCATCTGATGCTTCTCCCCACTGCCCTGCTGGGAGCTGCTGTGTGTTTTCCTGTGATTTGTTGTCCATTTTCCCAGTGACTTCTCCCTTGAATGAGAAAGCTGACTTCAGGCAGGTCGGTAAGTTGGGTAAGATACACACATGGCAGCTTCACTTTAGGGCTATGGGCATGACACAGTCAGGCAGCTGAGGATCCCACGGGACCAAGTGAAGCCATCTTTCTTGGCTGTGCTGTGGGGAAGCACGGGGCTCGGTTGGAATGTCTGTAAGGAGGATTCTCCGAAAGGTCGAATCCTGCTGAAGGCGGCAGCCCTGCCTTGACTTTTTCAAACAAGTTAGAACCCCCAGGTGTTTTACTGGAATCTCTATGTTTAGCCTTTAAACCTGACCTTGTAGAAGCATGTGCTTTCTCAAGGATGCTTACCCTGCTGTTAGTATCTAATAGTTAATTTTAGTTCAAGTTGTTGTTACAATAAAAGCCTAAGGAGGCAGGCGAACAGGGCTGTTTGTTCCTATAGCCAAGCAGCCCCTTAGCCCTCTCTTTCACAGAAACATGTGTCAGAGTAATCCGTTCATCTGTCACTCAGGGTCTGCTGGTCAGCCCCAGCAGTGCACTATTCTCATTCTGGGCAAAAACTTTATTTCTTTCTCTTTTATGCTTGTCATGATAATCCAGAGGGTCTTGAGATCTTGAGATACACTTCCCTCTCTCTCAGATATTTATTCCCCATTAGGAATCATGGTTCAGATTTAAGGCTCTGGTCTAAGCCAACTGCTGAAAGCTACTGGGGGGGGGAGGGGGCGGGAGGGGGAGAGAGAGAGAGAGAGAGAGAGAGAGAGAGAGAGAGAGGTGAGGGAGCTCTCAACCACTCTGTCTGCTCCACAGGATGAGACTCACATCACTGCCTAGCATTCAGGAATTCCTCACAAGTTCTCTTCCACTGATGCTCATTTCCTGTCTCCCAGCACCATTGCGGAATTCCTGTTTCTGTCCTTCCTCCCTTTTCTTCTTCTTTCCTCCTTTCTTGCCTCTTTTCCTTTCTCTCTTCCTTCTTTTCTTCCTTATTTTCTCATTTCCTATCATTTTGTTTTTAGCCCACTATCTTAAATCAATCTTTTTTACTTATGGGATCCTCTACTTATATACTCATTAAAGAGAGTGCAGTATAACTGTTAAAGTACCACTCTGACCCCAGGAGGCCCAAGCTGGATGGTCAGCCTTCCCTACATTATCTGTGTGGCCTGGGGCTCGTTGCTTTACTTTTTGTTCTTTGATTTCTTTGTCTGTAACTTGGTTATCCCACCTGTATGAGGTTGTTTTATGGGTTAAAAGTTATTATGTGTAAGTCACTTAGAACATTGCCTGACACAAATTATTAATGTTTGATATAGTATATTCCTAAATTCAATGAGATTTCTTTAATATGATTTCTTAACTTTTGGTTTATGGGTTGCAACAACAATTTATTTTATTTACTTATACTAAAGGGGGGGAACTGTTTGTATACAGATGGCTGCATAATGTATTATTAACAACTAGAAACAATTCAAATTTTAATAACTATAGAATGAATAAGTAAATATTTTATTGTAAATTAAAAGACAAACATGGAAAAAAACAGATTCATGAAAATTTTGTATGAAAAAAATAGAATGCCTACTAATATTTATACATTAATTTTATATATAACTTTCAAGTGTTTAAAGGTTAGAATCACAAAAGGTTATATTTTGGCCATTTTTTTTGTTTTAACTGGATAGATTGTTATTTTAACAGAGAAAGGAAAGAAAAAAATTGCAATACCTTTAAGAAGCAGCTGAGTTTTAAGATGCCTTCAAAGGTCAGTCCTGAAAACAGACAATGCTTGCTCTCAAACACCATAATTGCCACTGGGACACACCCTAGAATAAGAAAAAAGTTCTAGGGCATTCTGTTTTGCTTAAATGAAGTAGCTCTTTGTGTCTCAACTTTTGAAGGTAGCTCAACCTACCTGTATTACAACATCACAGCCACAGTCCGTTTCTAGCAGTTTTCCAATGAAGAACAAAGCTTAGATTATGTGAATCCTAAGAATCCCGGAGAAGATGGTCCAGATTAAACAACAGGAGCTATAATGTTAAATTAAAATAAAAAGTAGGGTATATTGTTGGTGAAATTTTTTATGTTTTTAAGGACATGTACTGGAATAAAATGGGTGAAATATTTTAGAGCACTTCTTTCTTGTATGATTTAGGACCAGAAAATCAGCAAGGTATTTTTTAAAATGTAGGCAGAGCAAATAAAGCTAGGGATATGATTAGCATGTATAATTTAAATAAAATGCACTATTTTGATGGTTACATTTTGTAGATTTTATAATTTTAACATCTAACAGTCACCTACATTAAAATATTTTACAAGTGTAGCTATATACAATGCTAGTGCTAAGCACATGTATATGTTGTAATCTTTTAAAAATTAATTTGTAAGCTAATTTACCAAAAATGAAAAGTGTTAAGCTTATCATTCATTAACTTATTGCTTAATCTTTGTGTTATAGATAAGTGAACAAGATGTTTAAATATATTTTTTCTTTTTAGCAGATCTAATTTTGTACAATAATACTGATAAGCCCTGATTTGTAGACTTTTAAAAATTATATTTGGAAAGATACACTACATTCCTTAAAAATGTCCCTGTAATATTTTCATTCAGTTAACAAATTAAAAGAAAAAAGATAAAATGTGACAGCTGAGAAATATGACAGTCTATTTACTGAAAACTAGTTTACCGATTGAGTTAAAATAATGAGATGAGGAGACTTCTGGCAGACACATAAGACTTGTTTACATTTTGATTGCAGTTTAATAATTTGCTGATTGCATTATAATCACAGCAATATTGCATTTTAATCACACGCATACATTTGGTTAACCAAATTAATGTCTTTAAATCACAATTTGATTTTTGCTAATACATAACCAGTTCTTTTTCTGCCCCTGCTCCAATAAGGATCATAATCAGTACGCATGCTTCTGAATCAATTCTTTTTGGTAAACTCCCTAGCCACAGTCTGTTTCTAGCCTCCTGAAGACATTATCTTTCGCACAAATGTGGAATAATGAAGAATGCCTCATAGAATAATGTACAATACACTGGAAGCAAGCCTCATCTAGCACAGACCTGCAGCATTCCTTGTGTGACTAAAAGCCACAATTACTGAAGCAGAGAATCGCCCTGCTCTTCACAAACTGGGTGCCTGTCCTTCCTGGTGCCGAGGCTGCTTGGGGCTCCATGGGCCAGCAGCTGGGACATGGGACAGAATCGGACACAGAACATGTCACCAGACCCTTAGGACCTGCAAAAAGAGTTAACATTTCTTAATGTGCCTCTCTCCCATTACTCAAGCATTTACAAAGTTTTCATAGAAAATATTATGAGAAAGCAAAATGACTCAGAATCCACTGCCCAGATCATCTCTGTGCTATTTTAAAAATAAAATGAGCCCTGGCTGGTGTGGCTCAGTGCACCTAAAGGTTGCCGGTTACATGCCTGGGTTGTGGGCTTGATTCCTGGTTGGGGGCATGCAGGAGGCAGCTGATTGATGTCTCACTCTCACATCGATGTTTCTCCTTCTCCCTCTCCTTTCCTGTCTCTCTAAATATCAATTTTAAAAAATCTTAAAAAATAAAATGAAAGTATTACACCTGTGGTAGAAAATTCAAACAACATAGAGTGGTTTTACAGTGAAAATAAATACTTTCTATTTATTTCTACAAATGCGACAGTGTCTTGAGCTCCTTCTAAGAGTTTTTATGGTAGAAAAGTATTGTTTTATGTCTTTATATGTGAGATGTGGTTTCATGAATAAATTGTTCTACTTTAATTTTATCACTTAATTCTTACAAGCTTTAGGCAATGTTACTATTTCACTTTTACAGATGAGGAAGCTAAGATTTAGAACGATGAGTTTACCCAAAGTTATACACTAGTAAGTGATGCACCAGGTTTTGTGCCCAAATCCCCCAAGTTCACAGTTAGTTTGCCCCCTAGGACAGTCAAGGGACAGTCAGGAAGTAGAAACCACCCCAGGGTTTTTACAGAGAGAAGGTATGTAACAACTGTTCACTAGTGTAAAGAACTGAAAACTCAGAAAGGCAGACACTCCTTTTTCACAAAGGCAGCGACGTCAGAGGTTAGACGGCATTTTACACCATTGGCTCTCCAGGTCTCAGGCCTGCAAACGACACTGCCAGCTTTCTTGAATCTCTAGCTTACAGATGGGTGACTTGGGGATCTCTCAGACTCCGTGATCATGTGAGCCAATTCCTCATATCATCTATATCTATCTATCTATCTATCACCTATCTATCTATCTACCTACCTACCACCTATTTATCATCTATATCCATCTATCTATCATCTATCTATCTATCACCTATCTATCACCTATTTATCATCTATATCTATCTATCATCTATAATATCCATCTATCTATCATCTAACTATCTATCTATCACCTATTGCCTGTCTATATCTTACTGTTTCTCTGGAGAAGCCTGACTACAACTGGCAAGAAAAGATCAGAGAGACTTGAGCACTGAAGAGTTTCAGCTTTGTGTGATTCCATCTCGATGTCCCTGACATTTGCTCAGGAGACTCAGCTGGCTGTGGTTTTAACTTACATTGCAATCCTGCAATCACCCCTGTGAAGTTTGTGTGTACTTTTCAGCACGGTGGCTGTATAGCTACGGGAAATATGGAGCCCCTGGAGGCTGCTCTAGAAGCTCTCTGGCTCTGGGACTGCGATGAGAGTGTACATACCTGAGCCGCTCATCTTCTGTCTGTGAGGGCTCTAGGGCTCTTAGAAGAAGCTGTTCCAGGCCCTGGTCGCGTTGACTCCACTGCTGCCCAATGGCCCATGGCAGCAATCCCTTCATTTTGCAGCCGTTTAATTACTGTCAAGAACAGGTGGTTGTTTATGATTCATTTGGATGCTCCTACATTCCTTGGGTGACTAGCTCCTACTGGTAAGGAGCTCCACACTGCACGCAGGCCTAAGGCCACACCAAAATGATCTATTTCTTAGGTATACTTCCTGGATCCACTCATCACACATGTCTGCATTTTCTCCAGAGTCAAGTCAGGAAACAGAACCACACACGTTAGTTTAGTCGAGACTATCGCAAAGGAATTGTTAACTAGGTACTGAGGAACAGAAAGCTCCAGAAAGGGACGCCCAGATACCACAAGCGAGAACTATTTCTGTGGCTGGTGGACCAAGGCGTTGAGATTTTATTTTACTTTTTACATTTTTCCATTCCAGTTGACATTTGAAATCATATTTGTTTGAGGTGTACAGCATAGTGTCCTGAATTGCCATCTTGGACTCACCTCTGACAGCGTAGATTTTAAATGTGATGTCCGTGGTCTTATCTTCAACATTAATTTTAAAATGTCATTACATTAGACGAAAAAGTGATTAGAAGCCATTTGGGGTTTTTGGGGTTTTATATTTAATAGCAAAAGGCAAAATGCCACATGATATCACACCTGTGCTGAACGGAGTTGGGTCCCTTGCTCCTTGCAGCGAGGGAGAATGGGCACCCAGGAAGCCAGGGATGTCTCAGGAAGTGAGTGTTGGGAAGAAACAAACATGGGACTTGGGTTTGTGTTACATGATTTTGGAGGAGGGTTCAAACAAGTGGGGTTTTGCTAAGGATCCATTCTGTCAGGAAGCAGGTGCAATTCTGTGACTATCTTAATAAATCTTGTGTTACATGACAGGAAGCAAGGTTAAAGCTGTGATTCACACACACACACACACACACACACACACACACACACGCACGCGCACACACACACACACACACACACGCTGCAGTTACTTCTCCTCGCCAGGAGAGGGCGATGTTTGCTCACTTTGTGGTTTGAACGTGTTATTTTGAATGTGTTCAGAATTGATGATGAAGTGGTCTTGTTTTTGTCTTGATGGATCCTGGCCTTCGAATAGCCTGGTCGGATGGTAGTGTTCTGTGAAATTATTTGTGTTAACAGGAGAACACCCAGGCTTTTCTATGAGTACCAGTCACCAGGGGTGTGTTTTTAGGAACTTTGGCAATTATTCTGAGGAGCTAGGAAGCCAATCTATGGCTGGGACCGAGAAAACCATCACTTGTCTCTTATTTTAAAAAGACCACCTGGGGTGGTAGATGGATAATGTATTTTATACTTTTATATATTTAACAAAGACATAAAGCTATGCATTAATCTTTTAGAAAATCTGCTGGTCAGATTTTGTCAAGGTGTCTTTGCATTATATCTTAATGAATATGACAGAATACTATGTGAAACTTAACCCTGATATTTGTATATGATTTATTTAATGTTTATGTCTATTAAAAATCAACCAAGCTTTTGAAAATAAAACACATTCTCTTTTAATAATTTCACTTGGGTCTCTCTGACATCTCCAATGCACGTAATTGTTACAGCTTAAAGTAAAAAGAGGGAACCAGTTTAACAAGGTTCTTAATTTTATAGTGCAAAAGTAAAACAGAATTTTGTGTTATATCTAATCATCACCTTATTTTAGTAAAAATTTAAACCCCTCAGTGCTACACCTTCAAGCAAACAAATAGAAAAGCACCTCAGAAGTTAGAAGTCTCAAGGCTCAAGAAGGCTTGTCCTCTTTTCTGGAACTGAATTCGTGTTTAGAGAAATTTGGTTTGTGCCAGACTGCACTGTCCCAGAGCGCCTCTGCCTGCCATGCCAACGGAGGCATAGGACAAGAAACAGACAAATGTGCAGACCCTCTTCTGACAACTTTTTTCTTTAAATTTTTATATCATTCTGCACCTACAAATATTTCCTTTCAATATTTATAATTTTTAAAGTAATTATTAAATGTTTAAAATATTTTTTTAAATGTATAGAAAACCATATCAGGAACCTACTACCTGTATTTAACAGATGTCTTACTTCCATAAGAAAAAATATCCAGTGTAGTTCAGTTGGTTGAGCACCATCCCATTCACTGAGAGGTTCCAGGTTTGATTCCTAACAGGGCACATGCCTGGATTTCCGCCTCAATCCCCAGTAGGGGGCGAGCAGGAGGCAGATGATTGATGTTACTCTTTCACATCGATGTTTCTCTCTCTCCCTTTCCCTTCCACTTTCTCTCTAAAGCAATAATATAAAAAAATATTTGTTTAAAAATAAAGAACAAAATTCTAAAGAGAGAAAAACAAATACTTTCAGACATTTCCTTAGATATTAATGGGTTTAGGAGTTGTGATTATGTTGACTGGAAGTAGAAAGAGCTATTTGGTGCCAAAATAAATAGAATATGTCAATGTGATTTAAGTGCTATTAATGATATTTAAATATTTCTATCATATTTCCATCCATCAATGTGATTTTAAGTTCCTGATATTGACCCTACTCAAGATTCAGGATTTGGAATATCTAGCATATTAATACTTTTATGAAACATAGTTTGCAAAGTGAAAAACATATTTTGTGAAAACAGTTCTGAAAGGGCAGATGCCTAAATACATATTTCTAAAATGCAACTTTTTTAACTTGTCATCCTCTCTTTTCTTTCTTGGCTTCTGCTTTCTCTGTTCTCAGTCTTTTTTCTCTGCACACAAACAGTACCAGAAGGTCTCAATTCTGAAAAATACCATCTCCCTTTATCATTCCCTTTCTCAGTTAAGTCTATACTAAGATTTTGGTAAGATGTTAGATTGTCTTATATCTTCCCTGAATTAAATATGATTCTGAAATATATTCATATAGAGAATGGATATTTATAAAGTCTTTAAAAATACATAGTCAGGGTCATTGGGCCCTGTAAACACTATGTATTTTTCAAGTTGCAATAACCATGAATGGCAAATCATACTTGCATCAGAAGTGAACAAACAATATTCAACTACTTAATCCTATTATCAAAGTGAGTTAACAGAATTCAATTTAAATAGTACCCATTCAGAATTGCTAGTACAGATCTGAATAATGAATGTGCAGTGTAGGTTTTCTGATGTCGCTGGCTTTAAGACAAATACCTTGGTTTCAAACATTCAAATGTACTTCTGGTAAATTGATGATGATGAAGGGGGTCTGTGTGTCTGTGTCTGTGTCTATGTGTCTGTGTTCATTCAACATTAAATATATCTATGACATTTGACCTAGCTTTTACTTTACTATTAAACTAGAGGCCCGGTACATGAAATTCATGCACAGAGGGTGGGGGTGTCCCTCAGCCCGGCCTGCACCCTCTCACAATCTGGGACCACTGGCTCCTAACCACTCACCTGCCTGCCTGCCTGATTGCCCCTAACCACTTCTGCCTACCAGCCTGATCGCCCTCTACCACTCCCCTGCCAGCCTGATTGACGCCTAATTGCTCCCCTGCAGACCCGATCACCCCCAACTGCCCTCCCCTGCTGGCCCAGTCGCCCCCAACTGCCCTCCCCTGCTGGCCCAGTTGCCCCCAACTGCCCTCCCTTGCCACGACCCGCCTCCTCCACCAGGACCCACCTCTTCTGCACGAGGTGGCGGAGACACTGGGACCAGCCTCCTCCATGCCACACAGAGCTGCGGGACCCCCAGGCCTCACCATGCGGAGTGGCCATCAGGCCCCGCCTCCACTGTGGCCATCTTGTGGCGGCCATCTTGTGATGACGTTGCACAGGAGGACCACCTAGGCTTTTATTAGTATAGATAATAGTGTAGTATTTAAAGACATGTTAGCCATGCAGTTTTTGATTTTACAGAAAAAATGGGAGAATTAATAAGTAAAAATAAAGTGAAATAATAATAGAGTATAAAAAGGTGGAGATGAGTAAACTTTTTAGAAATTCACAAATAATGATCAGAAATGCAACTTACAGAGCCCTAGCCCGTTTGGCTCAGTGGATAGTGTCGGCCTGCAGACTGAGGGTCCCAGGTTAAATTCCAGTCAAGGCCACATGCCTGGGTTGTGGGCTTGGTCCCCAGTAGGGGGCATGCAGGAGGCAGCTGATCAATGATTCTCTCTCATCGTTGATGTTTATATCTCTTGCTCCCTCTCCCTTCCTCTCTGAAATTAATTAAAAATATATATTTTAAAAAAGAAAAGAAAAGAAAAGAAATGCAACTTATAGAGAGACAAAGGATTTGGTTTAGAAAAAAACCTGAACAATAAAATTTACTTTCTAGGATTATATCCTAAGATAGTCATTATAATTAACCTTGATCCAAAATAAAATGAGTCAATACTACTAAAAAGTATTTTGACCAAAAGAGCCCTTTTCTAGAAGAAATAAATGTGCCTAACTTTCAACACACTTAACATCAAATCAAAATTTAAATGAAGTCGAATTAAAATTTAATTTAACTTAGCACCACCTTTTGGAAAAGTTTGATGATGTTGTTGAACTGGTGGCCTAATAAAAATCAGATAGCAACGGTTTTAGATGGATTGTTGCTATTCTCGCTAACACTGACAGTATGAAAATGACCAAAATGTTTTTGTTTTGTTTTTTAATATATTTTATTGATTTTTTACAGAGAGGAAGGGAGAGAGATAGAGAGTCAGAAACATCGATGATAGAGAAACATGGATCAGCTGCCTCCTGCACATCTCCTACTGGGGATGTGCCCGAAACCCAGGTACATGCCCTTGACCGTAATCGAACCTGGGACCCTTCAGTCTGCAGGCCGACGCTCTATCCACTGAGCCAAACCGGTTTCAGCTGACCAAAATGTTTTTACTAAGTACAGGATGAAAGGTTCTTAGACTGCTAGTGGGTGCTAGAGTCAGTTAGCATGAATTCGTTCAAATAAAAAAGTGGGCGCAGATCATGGAAATAATTCACAGAATATCTTTACAATAGGAAGGTTTTCTGAAGAGACATGATCATTTGTAAATGTAGTCACTATGTTCCCTGTAATACTTGTGCTTTCTAATCCCCCTCTCCTCTACTCAAGCTATTGGAAAGGCTGGGATTATTCCCATACGTGGGCCTTCCTTAGCCTTAATCTGGGGAAGGATCCTCTTTAATTCTACTACAGGGAAGCCCTGATGGGATTTTTAAATTTCCTCTAGAAAGGAGTCCCTCAAGCTGAGCCTGTGCCGTGTTAAGTGAAAGGATTTGTCTAGAAATGATCCAATTTGGAGTGAATAAAGATAGCAGGTTCAGAGAGTGAGTCCCGAGGTGAGTACCTGGGGCATGACTGTGTTCGTTCCCACAATGTGAATGAACCTGACTACAATGGAAACTTGACTTGGCAGCCTTTCACTATTTGAAACGTTTTCACTCGGAGCAGCCAGATGTTTCCTAATTTTGCAGAGAAAACTCACCGAGTAACAACAGATCCTTTATGAAGACCAGACTCCCTAGCTGACTCGGGGACTGGTGCTGGGTATAAGCTCGGAATAAACAAATCGGGCCCGAAGAGGAGGGAGGAACATGCTCCTCTGGCCTGGAGTCCCCTGGCTCCCTCGGGAACGGGCACTTCTCTCTCGGGGGGGGGGTGAGGGGGTCACGCTTGTCCCTGTGCCCTTGTCACAGTCCTTTCCTAACTGACCTCCAGATCCCTCTCACTGCCATTGCCCCAAAGAGGAGACATAGTTAGCACCTTTCAGTGTCTCTTCTGCCATTTCACTGCTTTTTAACCCAATGTTTAAAAAAAGAGAACTTGAACCCACTTGCCTTCTGTCCTCATCCTTTAGCATTTTTTTTTTTGCTCTTCTTTCCCAAACTGCTTTTCCAGATGGCTGATCCATAAATAATACTTGATAAGATTTCTGTCACTTTCCTTCTGCTTCATCTCCATGCTGTTGTAATAGCAGAATCTCATTACTTCTCCCCACCCTCCCCCCAAAAAGTGAATTGTCTGCCTTCAGGTGGGTGTCTAAATGGAAACGCCTTCCACACTGTTGCCCTGAGTTACCATTCACAGACAGAGGAGAGTCCGCTTATGACATCATTCACAGGCAGAGGAGAGTCCGCTTTGACATCTTCCTCTCCTCGCCCTTGATGTAATTCTCACCAGTTGCTATGGATTATCTCTACTCATTATCTTAAAACCACCCTTCCTTTTCTTCCTGGTGTTACTGCCTAGTCCTGACTCAGCCTATCCTGTTTGGATTAATCCACAACGGCCCCCCCAGTCTGGTTTCCGCACCTCAAATTTCACCCCATGCCAATATGTTTGCTGCAATGTTGTTGGAATGCATGAGCTTTCTAAAACTACTACCAGATCATGCTATTCTTCTGTCTCAAATTCTTCAATGGCTCCCAACTAAACAGATTCTAAAACCCTCTGCAAGACCTTTGAAAAACTTGAGAACTGAGTACCTGCCTCTATCCCAGCACATTCGCAAGTCACATTCCACGGGAGAGCTGGCAGCCCCGCGGGCCTTGAGGCAGACTCCGCTGTGGTGCCCCCCGCTCCCTGGCTCCTCCTGCCTGGAGTCCCCGGGCCATCACCGGGAGGTCGTCCATGACACCCTTACTCTGCTCGGGTCGTGCACCTAACGTGATATTGTCTTACATCACGGGCTGCAGTAGATTGTTTTTCACTTGTCTGAATTTTCTGCTAGAGTTAGACAAGAAGCCCTATGGACATGGATCACCTCTCTTTATACTGTGTTTGTTTTTGCATATTTAACATAGTAAGTCCTCAAATTTTTTAGATTAACAATATATTTGTGAAAATCCGAGGTCAAAATATATTCCCCATTGTTCTTTCAAGTTATGTAATTATCAACTGTTCTTTGAGTAATTGCCATTATTTATAGGTCACACGTTTGCCAAAAAAAGTGATTTATCTAACAAGAAATCCACATCATGTCATTAGAGGGAAGCATAAACAGAAGTGATACAGCACAGAATGGGTTGGTGAACATATAATGCTACCTTGATTGCTAGAGAAGAACACAAATGAAAAAGCAAGCAATAAAAAGCACTACCTGCCACTGGGTGCCACAGCTTAGCTATTGGTAAAAGGCCACTACTTGTGCCTCTGTATTTAGTTTCCGACTTACAAACCTTTAAATATTAAACAGTTATTTTATAGCTACTATGCTTTCCCCACGGTGCATATTTTCCCTTCTCCACTCCAACAAGGACTGTGTGAAGATCCTGATCAGGATTATCTTGGCCTTTGGATTCCATCAGGGTCATATTTAGAACTTGGCTCGAGCAAAAATCTGGCTCCAGCACCCCCCTCCCTGACCAGCATTCTGTTTGGCAAAGCCTGCCAGGTGCCTGATTGCACAGAGAAATGGGACGGGCTCACTCAGTGTGACAGTCAGGAGAGATTTCACAGATCACAAGTGTTGGGAGAGGCAAGTCCAAATCGAGCCATGCAAACGTGGCCTGCCATCTTCCCGCTAAATGGGGGTGCCTGCCAAGCAGGGGGCCAAGGTCACATGGCGGCATTTCTCATTTGGACAATAGCCCAACACAAAGAGATGCCTCGAGGCATACCACTGGTGTGTGTGGGGGGTGGGGGCAGGGGGAGAAATTCCAAACTCTGTTCTTTACCTGATCAGCCAGCAAGTACAGGGAAATTGGGGTTTAGCATGACTTGGTGGATAATAAGCCTTTAAGTAATGACATTTTTACAGTTCGCCCTCAAAGGAGTACAATGCCAACTTTGTTGTGAGGCAGATGGTGGGGAAAAAGGTGGATGTGAGTCTGATCATTTAGCAGGCAAATTAATTTATGTGACAATAACCAGCCTCCACATTGGGTTTATTGACTCATTACATTTTCTCCCTATGAAATTTAGTAAAATGCCAAACTCTACATTTTAAAGGAGCTGAAGGTTATTTTCTCATTTTAAAAGGGGGCATATGCAGCATTAGTCAGGATCTATAATAACAATATTCTCACAGCTTCAAGTTAGTTACTGATTTTTCTATAGATTATGGATAATATGTTTGTAATAAAATGATGGTACCCAAGCAATCCTTAATTACACTTTTTAGGAGCCTAAGTAATTTTCAAAACAAAAATAAAGTATTACCATAAAACAGCGGTTCTCAACCTGTGGGTCGCGACCCCTTTGGCGGTCGAACGACCCTTTCACAGGGGTCGCCTAAGACCATCCTGCATATCAGATATTTACATTACGATTCATAACAGTAGCAACATTACAGTTATGAAGTAGCAACGAAAATAATTTTATGGTTGGGTCACAACATGTGGAACTGTATTTAAAGGGCCAGAAGGTTGAGAACCACTGCCATAAAACCTCAAATTATTTTGAAAAGTGGAAAAAAAGAGGGAGGAAGGAAGGAAGGAAGGAAGGAAGGAAGGAAGGAAGGAAGGGAGGGAAAGAAGACTGGGGTGAAAAAATTAATGACATTTTAGCACCTCCTTCAGTTAGAAAAGTCTGCTTACTATTTGTCCTATTGACCTCTTCAGGCCAAATTAATGAAAAAGAAAGACTTCTATTATAGGAAATCAAAAGGAGAAACAGCAACAGACACTGCCGATCACACTGAACAGCAGACAGTGCAATAAATTCTTATAAACCAGCCATTTTCAACCTTTTTTATCTCATGGCACACAAACTAATTACTAAAATTCTGCAGCACACCAAAAAATATATTTTTTGCCAATCTGACAGGGAAAAAAAGGTATAATTTTGATTCATTCACACCGGATGGCTATTGTCGTGTTGGCTGTTGTCATTTTATTTGACAATCTAAGGGATAAGAGGTCAGTGGCCCTGACTAAATAGTCAGGTATTGCATGTTTTACAAATTCTTGCGATACAGGGGTTGACATTCGCTGTTATAAACCATACCCTCACATCGCTGGCTGAGTCCCTGCTGGGCCTGCTGCCTGGTGGTGCTGACAACAACCAAAAGCTCTCTGGAAGCAGGTGTCTGCTTCACCACACCAGGGCCCCACCCGCTACCGGCTCCTGTATCTGCTACTCTCCACGTTTCAAAGGGCATGTCTTCTTAAAGTTATCTTGCTCTAACTTTGTTTATTGCCACAAGTCAAGAAAATTTGGTAGAGCCCTAGCTGGCTGGGCTCGGTGGATAGAGCGTCAGCGTGTGGACTGAAGGGTCGCAGGTCCCATTCCAGTCAAGGGCATATGCCTGGGTTGCGGGCTCGATCCGCAGTAGGGGGTGCACCGCAGGAGGCAGCCGATCAATGATTCACTCTCATCATTGATGTTTCTATCTCTCTCTCCCTCTCCCTTCCTCTCTGAAATCAATAAAAATGTATTTTAAAAAATCCTAAAAAGAAAATTTGGTAGAGGTGTACTTTTTGTCTGTAATACAAAAATAATTGTTCTAGTAAGCATGCTTTTAAATTTAATTTTAACCAAAAAATTACATAAATGCATTCTGTTGGCAAAAGTTTGAGAAGTGTGGTGACTATTGGCTAACAGGAGCATGCACCTTTTTTCTCAAAGAGGATTCCAGGTATTTGTCTGTGTATTTATGAACATGGAGGTATGCACATGTTGTTCTCTGACTTGTATTATTCACAGGACAACATGTGTGTTCTTGGGAGGATGCCACACCCTACAGAAACTCTACCTCAGTGTTTTCGTGGCTGCATAATACTCCAAAGGGTGAATGTTCTCTACTTATGTAGTTAGGTCCTTTTACTTCCTCCTCTGAGATGAATAAGAGGGCTCACATCTTGCTTGTTGTGGACAAAAACTCTAACTCCACCATTTTTAAATGTCTTGTCCAGAGGAAAAATCTGGCAGGAGACCTGGAGAATAACTATAACAAAGCATAACGAGGATTACTAATCCTTAAGTTATTTTTTAACATAAACTAGTATTTTCATTGATTTCAGAAAGGAAGAGAGAGGGAGAAAGTGATAGAAACATCAATGAGGAGAGAGAATCATTGATCAGCTGCCTCCTGCACACCCCACACTGGGGATGGAGCCTGCAACCCGGGTGTGTGCCTTCACCGGGAATTGAAACCGTGACCTCCTGGTTCATAGACCAATGCTCAACTACTGAACCACACCTGCCAGGAATAATCCTTAACCTATTTGGAAAGCAGTTTATCAAACAAATACTTGCTATAAAATGCACTCTCAGCTGTTCTACCCAGTCATGTCCCCTACAACACAGTACTCCACTGTTCATGATATGTTTCTCTTGGCTAGGGTCTCTCTAGTGGTCTCCATAGCCCCTGCTTCTCTGCCTCTGCCTCACCTTGAGCATGACTCCCAGACCATTCTCGCAGCCAGGTTTGGATGAAGTCTGCATGTCTGCACTGGTTTTCATGGCTCAGCCTCAGTGGGAGCTAGGGGGATGGATGTGCTGTTCCGTCTCAACCTCTGACCACTGTGAATTCACTGATCACGCCACTGACCCTCCCCGAGCCTCTGTTTCCTCGTCTATAAAAGGAGGGATGGTGACTGATGGCATAATCTGTGGTTACTCCCATTGTAAGACTCTCAGCCCATTTAAGTATTGATCAAAGAGCTGAGAAATTCTGTTTTCCGTGCCAACTCTCAGATCAGCAGTACATTTCATCCTCACTTCAACACAATTTAAGACCTTTTGAAGGATTTTGCTTCCGTTTTCAACATGTGAGTATTGATGTTTATTGCAATCTGAAAGCTGGAAGGGACCTGGCTCGTCTTTGTATCCTGGCACCACTTGCAGCTAGTGACATGAGGTGCTTTTGCCAGCAAGGCCTGTTTTAATCAAACGCTTTCATCTGAAATGCAATTCACCATTTCTAGGTGGGAAAGAATAATTCCCCACAGGATGAATGTACAAAGCTGTAATGCTGAGCTCTTTAAATACTTGCACCAGGAGGTAAAATTCCTCTCATTGAACAAACTTGCCTCAAGTGCTGTCTGCACATCACTATCCTAAGGACACGTAGTGACTGGCATGATGCTCCTGGCTTCGAGTTCCTCAGAGCTGAGTAGCAGATAAGCCATGAAGACTACAATATGTTAGAATATGGCGAATGCCATTACAGAAGCATCTCAAACTCTAGGGGTTCGCAGAGGGAGGAAAACGCTGGTGACCAGGGTGAGGAGGAAAACATTCATGAAGAAAGTGGTCTTTGTACAGCAGTTGTTTGTTTTTTAATCTTTTGTTTGGTTCGTTTCACTTTCATTTGGTTAGTAGCAGTGAAAAGGCTATGGAGGAGGAAATTTAGCATGATGGTGTAGATCTCACTTTTCCTCAACTTCCCCAACCAGGCAGAATCGTTAGCTGAGTTTCAGTGATAAACCCGGTGAACAGACAGACATCATGACTCCCTGGAGCGTGTGTCAGTGGGAGACTCGGGGTGGCTGAGTTCACACAGAAACGAGAAAGCTGTAGCCACCACTCTTCATAAGTCACAGCCAACACAGCCAGATCTAATAAACTGTGTTGTTTCCACAGTTGAGGTTTGAGTCGTGATCATCATGAACACTTCAGTCTTTTCTTCAAGTTTGGAACCAGCGGGGAAGTAAGTGCAAAAATCAGACAGGTAGTTAAAATCATCTTTTCTGTGCTGCTGACGTGTCTTAGATGGAGAATGCAGATGGGGTCTGGCCAGTCACCCACGCCCCTCCCTCCATCCCACCTCCTCACCTGCCTGAGTGGACTTGCCCTCTCAAACTGCAGGTCTTCCCCTGCGGGCTGGAAGGTGGACTAAGTGAGGGCCCTGGGCTACATGCCGGAAGGACAGGCAGCTACTTGTCGGAGAGGAAAGGGGTGAATGACAAACGAGCTCAGTCCCTTCTCAGAACCCACTAGTCAAGGAAGCTGTGCCTCCTTCGGGGACAGTGAGCATGGGAGAGAGGCAGAGGCCAGAGTTCAGGGGTGTTTTAGAAGTGCCCCATGTTAACAACCAAGGCATGAAGAACATTTGGGGGAGGGGGGGGTCATTTCCTTCCACAGGCTTGTGGTTGATCCTGGGATGGAGGAAATCAACAGTTTTATGTTTTCTTTATCAACCTCTCTCCAGCTTTCATGAGATGGGTGCCCTGACACCCAGGTTTGCCTGTATCAGATATTTGTCCACTGTACCAGCACAGGTATTCAATGCACTCCTTTCTCTCCAGGGAAGTGTTGTTCTGAAAATGACAATTCTCCCCTATTCTATTCTCCGTCCCTGGTCTTGCCGTGTGGTCAAGTATAGATGTCCAGACATACACTGTAACTGGAAGACCATCTAGAAATACTCTCATTATACAATGACAGCAAAATAAAAACGTTCCAAATTTTCCCACTGTGCATTCCTGTATATGAACAAAGTTCCCGGGAGAATGTAGAAACCAAAAATGAACTTCCCCATTTTTTAGTTCTCTCAGTCTCACCCAGAAAGTCTTCACTGTGATCCTTAGTAGCAACCATCTCTGCCAACCATACTTTGTTCAGGACCTTAGAAGTACAACCAAGTAAAGGTAATGCAAGCCTCTCATTGTTTTACTGTTTAAAGGATCCAGAGAGATAATGGAACACAAACCACACCACTAGCTCCATTCCCATCACAAGCATATATACACATATACATGCATATCTATGTACACACATACAAACAGGTACACACACATGCACACACACACGTACACACAAATATATGTACATATATACACACACATACATAATATACATACACATAAGGAAATCACTGTTAACCATAGCAAACTGATGTCCACAGAACCCAGAAATTAATACCATGTAGAACAACACCCTTCCCTTTTCCTTTTGTTGATGATTTCTTTTGCTGTGCAAAAGTTTTTCAGTTTGATGTAGTCTTATTTGTTTATTTTTTCTGGTGTTTTCCTTGCTCTTGGAGACATATCAGCAAAAATATTGCTCTGAGAGATGTCTGAGATTTTGCTGTCTTATGTTTTCTTCTAGGATTTTTATGGTTTCACAACTTACATTTAAGTCGTTTATCCATTTTTAGTTTATTCTTGTGTGTGGTGAAAGTTGGTGATCTAGTTGCATTTTTTTTTTTGCATGCACCTGTCCAATTTTCCCACACAAATTATTGAAAAGACTGTTTTTACTCCATTGTATGCTCTTTGTCCAATATTAATTGATCATAAAGGTGAAGGTTGATTTCTGAGCTCTCTATTCTATTCCACTGACCTCTATGTTTGTTCTTATGCCAGAACCAGGTTGTTTTTATTACAACGGCTTTGTAGTATAGGTTCCCAAGTATTTCTTGTAAGTCAAATTTGCTATCAACAAGTTCTCTCAGTGTTTGTTTATATGAGAATGTCTATATTTTGTCTTTATTTGTAAAAGATAACTGCTGGATATAAAGTTCTTTGCTGACAGGGTTTTTTTTTGGGGGAAGGGGGGGCACTTTGAATATACATCCCACTTCTTTTTTACTCCCATTGTATCCGATGGAAATCCAACTATAATCTGATTAAGGTCTCCTGTAAGAACAATTTTTTTTTCTTATTGGCAAAGTCACCTCTAGTCTTCTCAGCTTGCCTAATCAGGTGTGGAACCTCTGCCTTATAAAACAAGATGGGCTGAGGGGATTCTGGGACCCAGTATTTTCAGTATCTGCACCCAAAGTAGAGTCTCCACCCCAAATGGGGACTGGGTGGAAGAAGAGAGCCCCTGTATCTTGGCTCAACAAGTTCTCTCAGTGTTTGTTTATATGAGAATGTCTACATTTTTTCTTTATTTGTAATATATCTTACTGCTGGATATAAAATTCTGGAACTTAGCCTCAGCCACAGGTTGCTGAGCACAGGATGAGAAAATCTGTCACCCTACCCCTTCCAGGAAGATACCTTCATTCTCCAACTGATTGCTGGGGCGAAAGGGATCCCTGTGTTCTTGGATACATCCACTGGGGTGAATTTTCCATCACAGTGGAAGGAGAGAGGGGAGGGAGGATTGTCAACAAAGAATTTTATATCCAGTAGTTATCTTTTACAAATGAAGAAAATATATAGACATTCCCATGTAAACAAACACTGAGAGAACTTATTGATAGCAGATTTGACTAACAAGAAATACTCAAGAAACAATACTACAAAGCCCTTATAATAAAAACAGCCTGATTCTGGCTGTTTAATAAATGTTTCCTCATTTACTGTTTATCCTTAGAACTAGTTTCAGAAGCTTTAAGTGGTTGTCTTTTTATAATTTTTACCTGTTCCACTGTGGAGTAGATCCATGGAGTTCTCATATTTTTGTGCCCAAAGTGGAACTTACTTTGTCTTCAATGTTCACTAAATCTCTATTTACAGATTATAACTCATTTTAGTCAACTGTCATGGACTTAATTGTTCTCCCCCAAAATTCATAGAAGAGAAGTTCTAAGCCCCAACATTCCAGAAAATGACTCTATGTGAAGACAGGACCTCTAAAGAGGTAAATTTTAAGTTCCAATGAGGCTAAATGGGTGAGGACTGATGTCCTTAAAAGAACACGAGACACCAGGATGCACACGCACAGAGGAACAGGCCATGTGAGAGCACAGCCAGAAGGCAGCCATCTGCTCACTAAGGAGAGCGAGGGCTCAGGAAAACCAAGCCTGCCAGCACCTTGATCTTGGACTTCCAGCTTCTACAACTGTGAGGACATAAATTCCTGTGGTGTCAGCCTCCCAGTCTCTGATATTTTGTTATGGCAGCCCTAGCAAACAAATACAATAACTGTGGTGGTTTTTCCTTTTTACATTGTTATTTTTCTCCAAAAATCCTGAGCAAACACCTTCCCATCCCCTCCTATTACCACTCAAAAATTTTTAAAACAAAATAGGACCCATCCTGGCATTTTTTTTCCAGCCTGCAATAGAAGTGGTGAGTTTACTGAAGCGTAAAAGGCATTTCTACTTTTAAATGGTTTTATGTATCATTTTGGACCAACCCCCTCCAAAGAACCAAATCCCGATAGCTCACTTTTCTGCAAATTGCTTGGTATTTTTAAGATTTTGGAAGATTTATTAACTCACCCTCTCCTCCCACCCCTACACACGCTGTTTTTCTGGGTTTCGTGTCAGCTACTCAAAATCCTCAGCATATTTTGTTTATATTTCTTTAATATCACCTTTTTCAAAGATAATAAATAATGTGAAGTTCTGCTCCTTCCTTTGTAGGAGTCCTGCATAATTTTCATTGCTTTTAAGGTATGTTATTGTTTATTTTGTTCAGTTTCAGAAAAAAAAAACACAAGATGTTGTCTTCTGGCTTCATTCTGACATTATTTCATTATTCCATTCTGCCCTCTTGCTTCTGAAACACCTCTCAAATAAAAGAAAGATGGTGAAAATGTGGGGTTCTGCCAGCCTATTTCTGGAAAACTATCCTAAGAGGGTTAAATTCTCTCCGAGGCAAGCCTAGAGTGTTCTAAAACGAAGCTTCTGTATTTCTGACCGTGGTCTGGCGCAAGTGTCGTCAGAGCCCTCTCTCCTACTGTAACGTAAGCAGTGTGTGGCCTTATGAGAACACACTGCTGACCGGGACCAGGAACATAACCCACCCCGCCATGACTTACATTTCTTAATTGGAATTAACAGCCCAAGGATGACATTGGTGCTAATAGCACAACTGTGCCATCTGTTTCCACACCAGCGTTGTGGCGATTTCTACATGATATATGGGAAGATCATTGTAAGAGGTGCAGTTCATGACGAAGCCTGCTCGAAGTGCCTCTTTACTAAACCAATTTGATATTTACAAATGCCCGGGGGGGGGGGGGGGGGGGGGACAAAGCTACTGAAATTGCATCACCCCCTTCAAAAAAAATGTAAAAGGGTTTGTTTAGTATTAATGTGGTATACAATGACTTTTGAGCCCTTGCCAAGAGTGCCAGGATAATAGAGGATATGGATGTCCCAGTGTGCCTGAAAATTATTTTAATTTACCAAACCGTACTCAAGCGGCTGTTGGTAGATTTAAACTTGAGGACAGATTCTGCAAAAGGAATCGAATTATGCAAATATGTCTCAGAATGAAGCCCCAGGCTTGTAGCGTGTTAAATCACCGGAGGTCACGTGGCCCAGGCGGAGACATATGTAATATTCAGGAAGACAAATTGCTTCAGGAAGCCGCAGCTTTTGCAGAAGAATTCAAAAATGGCAGGGAGCATGCTGCCTCGGTGGCCCTTCCTCGTGGAGCTCCCACATCCTGGCCTTTGCTCTTGGTCTCCATGTTACTCAAGTATCTCTCCTATTCTCACTAACGTTTTCTTAAATTGCAAAAATTAGCTCTCGTCATTCTCCATCTCCTTCCAGATTTTACACTAGGGACCTATATTTTTTAAACTAAAAGCCATCTATTCTGAGATGAATTTTATGTCTTCCCTAGTGTTTGAAATAGCATTTTTTTCCTTACACTCTATCATGCCATTGTATTTTTATGTTTGAGATGTTTTTGCATTGAAATTACAAATTACACAGAAATGCAAGTTATTGTCAGACTGAAAGAAGACAGCATATCATTTAAAATAGGCAAAGTTTACATTTGAAACTGTGAACTAAGCTATTTTACCGTTGTTTCTTATCTTTTGGATTATGCAGATAATATTTTGCAGAGGGGCAGCAAAACTTCTGTTTTCTCTGAAGTCCTGCCATCTATTGGCTAATCAATGCAATAAGAAATTCTTCTAACAATAATTTTAAAAAAACAGCCACCACAACAAGTCTTTCTAATCATGAAATGGAAAATAGATGTATTCTTTGTAAAATTAAGTAATTATTTTCAAAACCAGTTTCTACAATGAAGAGATGAAGAGAGATTTTAGTGCTAGTGATTCAGTACAGTAATTTTCAAGAGAAATATTTTGTTTTCATGAAAGTTGTGGACAAAACTAAAGAAAAACTGAACAGGAGCTTGATAAATAGCACAAAATATATACATAATAATATCTAACCCACAAAAATATAATTTCAACAGTGATATGTGTACTATTATTCCCATTTCACACACAAAATAAGGAAGTTGATTGCAGAGAAGTTAACGTCCAAAATCACACATAGATAATCAACAAAGCCAGGATTTCAGTCCACGTTTGTCTAATTCCAAAGCTAAAGCTCATGCCAATGGAAAAGTAATTGCTTAAAAGCTTTGTAGACTTAGTTGTAGTCAAAATAGTCACTATAAAATATATCTAAGTCTAAAACGTATCCTTCGGAAGGCTGTGGCTTCTCGTTATATGGCTGGGGACCTGACATCTCACAGTAATTGACAGAGTCTGTCAATCACCAGTCCACCACCCTCCCATGGGCGCATGGGGGGCATGTACCTTCATCTAGGAATTAACAGTCTCGGCTGTGGGATGAATAGCTGAAGAATAAGCTTAGTTGTTTCAAAAATATCTCACTGCTATTATTTTGCTTAATCCTCATCACAAGGCAGCGGGGCAATATTATTCCCTGAGAACATGAAACTTAAAGCGAAGGGCCTGGGTCACAGAGCTAGTGTGGCAGACCTGGGCTCTGACTCAGCTCCGTAGACTAACATCATTCAAACGAATGAATGATATCCATGTTTAAGCCAGAATACTTAAGATTTTATTTTGATGCTGTTTTTTAAAAAAAGTTAAAATTGTATTAGATGAAAAAAAAAACCTAAAATCTAAAAGAGCTGAGAACATCTATAAAATTCCATGAAAAATATGTACATTTTTTATTATTCAAGAAAAATTTGGACTTCCTTATGAGAATGAATCAAGGTAATAAGAAAATGCCCCAAAGTCGTTGCCATTATGAAATTGGAAGGGTTTTTTTTTAATTGTAAAAAATTAGCAGCTTGATAATAACGTAAAAGGATGCAACATTTTTTAATGATACAAAGTGGACTAAAACCATCGTAAGCACTGCCAGGAAAATATCTACAAACAGATTGTCCTCCTATAATTAGATTGGTGTTAATAATTAGCCAGGCGCCAAATGGCAGTTTGGAGAATTGCTGAAAGACTTTCAGACCAATTCTTCCATTTGAGACATTCTGGGACTAAGAAATGTGTGGAATTGAATTGAAACACCGGTAGAGCAACCCTTTTTTCCTCTCTTTTCCATTGCAAAGAAGTTTATCTAGAATTCTGGTTGAGACTCGTAGCTGGAAGGGAGGGGAGAAAGGGAAATGACATTTACCGAAGCCGCAGGTGCCCACCTTTAGCCAGTCAAGAAGGACTCGGAGTAAAGACACTATCCCTGCCCTCAGAGAGCTCCCCTGGCTGCTGTATCTCACAACAGACCCCCAATTGTTCTTGTGGGATGAGGACACACAGGCCGGGTGAGAGGACCCAGGATGGTGAAGGGAAGTTGCCCACAGTCTCCCCTACTGTATGGGGGGCAGGGTTTCTGCCCAACTTGGCTGGTGGGAGCACAGAATCAGAAACAGCAGAAACTAAAGGTTTGTAATATGTTTTACAGGGGAAAAGCATCGACAAGGCATTCTTATTCATTGATTCATTCATTTAATAGATGTAGTACCAGTGTAGCCTGCTACTAGGCATATGGAGGGAAACAGAAATATAATAGTGAGTGAGGACAAATGTGTCCTGTATCTTAAGAGTTTACAATCTAATGGAGAAAATCATTATGAAGGTAAAATGTAGTGTAGAAAATACTATGACAAGAAATATCATGTGAGTCTATACTTCACTCCTTAACAATGTACTTCATTCAGCAAACTTCCTGAGCCCTCTCATTTTTCGCTAGTGTGAATGAATATTGACTATCAAGGGCTTATAGCTAAACTTGACCAAATCAATAGGCCAATTAATGCATAATTGTTGGGTTGTGTGGAGAATATATATAATTCCTCCTGTTCTAGTTCACTCACCGTAATTCCCTAATGTTGTCAGGTACTAAACTGCTGACACTAAACTAACTGATTTTCTTATATGCATGTTTGTTTAAAAAGAGAAGATATAAAAATAAGTTTTAAACTATCTGCATATTTCAGTTCTTCATGCCTTTGTTGGCTTCTATTTTTGTTTCTGAACATGTTTATATGCCTTTCCAACAATTTGTCTCAATATTTTTTATGAAGTGGATACATTAACAGCCCTGATGGCTTTTATAAAATGGAATTGACTTGAAAATTTTAAAAATTAATCTTGAAAGATAAAAAAACACAAGTTTAGGGAAATAAAATTAAAAGTCATATTAAAAAACATATAAATATATTTCACCAGTAATTTCATTAACCAGCAATAACCATTAGTAAGATTTTGTTATATTTTTACATTATTTTAAAGCTTACTATATATATATATATATATATATATATATATATATATATATATATATATAATTGATTTCAAAGCAGAAGGGAGAGGGAGAGAAAGATAGAAACATCAATGATGAGAATCATTGATCAGCTGCCTCCTGCATGCCCCCCACTGGGGATTGAGCCTGCAACCTGGGCATGTGCTCTCAACTGGATCGAACCTAGGACCTTTCAGTCCACAGGCCAATGCTCCATCCACTGAGCCAAATTAGCTAGGGCACAATTTTTTCTTAAGAGAATTTTTCTCTATATTAGTGCATATAATTTTGAATTACCTTTTAATGGTTATAGCATCCTATTCTAGGTCATAACTAAACAACCCTCTTCTTTAGCAATGAAGCTATTTGTATATTTTTCTTACAAATAATGCTGCAATTATCAACTTTGCACACATTTTTAGAAATAAAATAGCTGAATCCAAGATACTAACATCTTTAAGGTTTTGGATATATCATGACAAATTTTCCTCCAGATGTGTAGCAACTTAGGTTTCTAATAGCAGTGTAATAGAAGGCATATTTCCAAAAATCCTGGTCAAGACTAGTTTTAGCTTTTTCTATCTTTACCAATATAATAAATAAGTGTAACTCATTGTTTTTAGTTTAAAATATTTTGAACACTAGCATATTAACCTTTTAAGGTATAATCTTTTGACTTTAAAAATTAATGCAGATGAGCACAAGACAGGAAAGTTTAAACTTATATTGTAAGCCCTAAGCATGCATGGGTTTTATTAATGACATGAAGAAAAGATTGTCTTTCCTTTTATACCAAACTAGAGGCCCAGTGCACGAAATTTGTGCACTTGGGGCGGGGGGGGGGGGGGGGCTCCCTCAGCCCGGCCTGCGCCCTCTCACAGTCCGGGAGCCCTTGGGGGATGTCCAACTGATGGCTTAGGCCCACGCCCCATGGAAAGTGGGCCTAAGCCGGCAGTCAGACATCCTTAGTGCTGCTGTGGAGGTGGGAGAGGCTCCCACCACCACCACCACTGCGCTCGACAGCCGTGAGCCCAGCTTCTGACTGAGCGTCTGCCCCCTGGTGGTCAGTGCGCATCATAGTTATCAGTTGTTATGCCGTTCAGTTGATTTGCATATTAGCCTTTTATTATATAGGATATGAGGTGAAAATGCTAAGAATTAGGCCTACCAAGGTTGGGTAAAGACAAGTGAAGAGCTCTTCAACCTTGGTCATCATTGGCATTGGGCCTATTTAACAGAGGTTTATTTTTAATACATTTTTATTGATTTTAGAGAGGGAGAGAGAGAGAGAGAAACCTCAATGATGAGAGAGAATCACTGATCAGCTGCTTCCTACTGGGGATCAAGCCTGCAACCCTGGCATGTGCCCTGACAGGGAATCTAACCGTGACCTCCTCGCTCAACCACTGAGCCATGCCAGCCTGGCAACAGGGGATTTTTTAGAATAAATTAATCTTTGGTAAATCCTAGTATAAATTGTCAAGAGATGCCTGGGGAAGGCGAATGAAAATGAGTGGAGGCAGATAGCCAATAAGATATTATTATAGAAGACTAAATATAATGTTATGATAAACACTCTTAGACATTAAAAGAGAAAAGTGAGCTGGTATCTATAAATTTAGTCTTTTCATACTAACTATTGTCTTCTTACTTCCCTCATCAACCTAAAGCACCGAGATCTGTGAAGGAAGGAGTCACTGATACTTTTTTTATTTTTTACTTATGAAAAAAATGCTAATATATAAATGTCTTTAGATTGCCATTAATACAGATTTCCGTGTACACGCAATGCACCTAAGAAAAGGTAGCTGTTCCTCCTGAGACAGGAAAGAAAAAAAACTAAGGAGAATGAAGATCAGTGGGTTCTCATCAGAAGTTCAAAGGACAAGAAAATAAAGGAGGTAAATGAATACCTGTTACATACATTCATTACCAGGCAGTCTAGAGAGTGCATAGGAGAGTCCAGGTGACAGGCCTCCCACGAGCCTGAAGCCAGCCTCCATCCTACAGGAAAAACACAACTTCCTTTTGGGGAGAATTGCTACTGCCAACACAACTAACAAAGCCACGTTAACAAAGATGCAATTATGGCTGCTCACAGATTTTCAGGTGGAAAACACACACACACACACACACACAAAAAAAAAAACTTGGCCTAGAGTGAAAATTGCTTCTCATCCCTTTAGGTTCTCCTCATTGTTTCTATTCACTAGTAACAGCGTGGGTAAACTCTGTTACCCAGTATTCCAGAGGCCTGTATAGGCATGATGGTTCCCTTTCTAATGGAAAACATTGCTGTACAAATGGGGAAAGCATGACTGTTACCTGTTGTCTTTAAGTTAAGCACGTCAAAATGTATTAACACCCCTCTCTGAAATGGTCAATGTGCATATTGCAAAAGTAAAATTTGTGATGCTTGTGGACTTTTAAATATATTAAATCAGAGAAAGAGGGAATTGCCTATTGAACACCAATCAAATGCAGAATTATTAGTTGTAAGTGGCTCATCACTCTGCTCCAGGAAAGGTAATACGGGGATGTTCAGAGCGCCGAAATAGTCATGTGGTTACATGTTAAACCTTCCATGTTGACTCTCCAAAAGAGGAGGAGGCTCAGAACCAGTTTGAACTTTTGAGAAAAAAACAGGAAGAAGAAATCTCTCTAGCAGATGGCTTAATTAAATCCAGCAGAAGGCTGACACTAATGTAAGTAATATCTAAATGTTTAATAGTATTTGGGGTAGAAGATAAATGGGAAATAGAAAACTCCTGACGACCCCAGGCTCTTATTGTCCCAGAATGTCTATCTCCTTGTTTGTTTTCAAAGAAGCAATATGTATCTTAGCTGGGAGAACTTTGATTCCATTAATTTTGGCCAATTCTAAAGGTATCAAGTCATAGAACCTCAAAAACCAAACTTGTGGTGGTTGAATTAAAATACAAATATTACTTTTTCTCTCCATGAAGAATGTCATAAAACAAAATTTCTTATTCATGGTAAGAATCAGGGAAAAGATACCATTTGTTAAAGTTTGTCCATTCTAATATTAGAAAATGCTCACCTTTTAGGAATTGCAACACATATTTTTTTTCTACTGTTAATTTGAAAATCTAGTGTAATCTGTCAGTACCAGAATGACTTCCCTCAGGTCATCTTAGAGAAGTGGCTGGAAAAGCTAGAATGAAGATATTGATTTGATCTGTTCTGCATTAATGAGTGTTCATGTGGCTCAGTCCCAAATAGAAAATTATGTTAATGTAGAATTATTATATTAAATAAATGTACTAGTTCCAGAACACTTTTCTTGATGAACATAGAGTTTCTTTTGTTTCAATGTTTTTTTAAAGCAAACTCTAACCTTTTTAATTTCATTTTGATCTGACTTATCCATTTTAAACTGTATCCCTGACTAGATGACTTCCGTTATAAGAATTATCAGCTTCTATTATCAGTGTTAGTGTTAAAAAGGAGTCTCTTAGGAGAAAATACAAGAAACAGTAGAGTAACAATAAGATGACTGCAGGGGTTGGAATTATTTCAGTGGAATTTTAATATGATTTTAGAAGAAAAAGAGACCCAAGAGACCATCTAATCCAACCTCTTATTTTTTGTTGTGGGAAGGTAAGCCAGAGAAAGTAAGTAGCTTATCCAATGTTAGTTGCAGATTCAAGACTAAATATACATCCATTGAATTTAATTCAGTGTTATTTCTGACCTGATTAATATCAATATCACTTCTCTCTCTCTCTCTCTCTCTGTGTGTGTGTGTGTGTGTGTGTGTGTGTGTGTGTGTAATCTTGTCCTCTGAAAGTATTTACATTTGGGAAAAAGTTTAAAATAATTTCCCCCAGACTTTATGACCTTGAGCCTTGAAATACACTAAGATTTTGAAATAATATGAATATAGCTTATTAAGAAATCAAACTGAATTATTCTGAATTGGTTGTGGAATTATATATCACCCATATTAACATATTTTATCACCTTTATAAGCCAGTTAATTTTTCATTAATTTAATATTTTGTTGCAAAATCACCTAACATGCCAAAGAAATGAAGTTGTGGCAGTAAAACATTGGTGGATAAATTACCTGTAGGAAAAACAATGCTTCCAAATGAGGCACACAAAAAATATTAGGATTATAATAAGCTAATAATAGGTTAATAAATATTTGTTTGGCTCTGACACAAGTAAAATTTTATTAATATATTTTTACTTCAGATTTTGTTTAAAAATTACTTCTCAGATCTATTTCCCAATGACAACAATAAAAAGATAGCCAATGTAGCAGGCATTGCTTTTTTTGTTGTTTTGTTTTTGGTTTGTTTGTTTGTTTTGGCGGGGGGGCAGGCACTGTTTTAATTACAGAATTAATAAGTTAATAATAATAGAGCCCTAGCTGGTTTGGTTCAGTGGATAGAGCGTCGGCCTGCAGACTGAAGGGTCCCAGGTTTGATTCTGGTCCAGGGCACATGCTCCGTTGTGGGCTCAATCCCCAGTAGGGGGCATGCAGGAGGCAGAGGATCAATGATTCTCTCTCATCGTTGATGTTTCTATCTCCCTCTCCCTTCCTCTCTGAAATCAATCAAAATATATTTTTAAAAAAAGAATAGAGCCTATGTTAGTTCTTCTCACCCAGCTTTATTGAGAAATAAATAATACATAACATTGTTGAAGTTTAAGATGCACAACATGATGATCTGACACAGGTATTTATGGCCAATTCAGAATCATTCAATTTGATTTCTTAACAAGCTATATTCATATTATTTCAAAACCTTAGTGTATTTCAAGGCTCAAGGTCTTCAAGTCTGGGGAAAACTATTTTAAACTTTTTTGTAAATGTAAATACTTTCAGAGGACAAGATCACACACTCAGAGAGAACCACAATTCCTAGGTTCTTAGTTCTGTCCTCTACCAGAGCTCGATATCAAGAAAAGGAATCCAATCTAGGCCTCACTTTTAGGACAGATTAGCTCTGAGCTGTTAAAGGCTATGTATAGGGGACTGGGCCTTTTATTCCTAGGTGGGAATGCCATACTGAACTAAATTAAACCTGTGCCGTGTATAGTGGAAGAAACTGTACAATAGGCCAAGAAAGGCTTTAAAAAACCCTCAGCCAAGATCACACAGCTAGTAAGTAACAGAGGTAGACCTGCAACCCAGTCCTCTCCTTAGTAAGCACTTCCCACCCATCTCATAAAGAGCCTGTGACTCAGAGCCCTTGAAATTCTTGATTCCAGTGGAATCATTATAAAAAAATAATTTTGTCCTTTTTTTATTGTTGACACTATTACAGATATTCCCCATCCCCCTCTCCCTTTGCACCCCCCTCCTTCGTAGACCTCACAACGCTGTTGACTGTGTCCATGACCTATGCATGTATGCTCTTCAGCTAATTTTTTTTAATGAAATAAAATCAAGTTTAGCTCCACCTTGGACTTCATATTTGAGGTCTTACTTTGTCACTGAACTAAAATTCAAACGTTCCTTGTTGAAGTGTCTGGTGGGCTTCTCGTCCTCACTCTCTCTCTCTGGAATTCCAGACTTCTCTCTGGAATCTGGACCTTTTGCTGGGTGGTCTCTAGCTGTGGTTTGGAAACTTTCCTTTGAAGTTGGGGCTCATCTGTCTCGGGCATCTTCTGAAGTTTCCAGCATCCCTGCCCTGCAGGGAAGAGCTAGGATAAGGAGCTATGAGATGTTGGGAGGGGTAGAAATCAGATTAATAGAGTCTGGGTTTCTAGCTCCACTATTATAATCCAAAACATGTTTAAAATTCCCCATGAACCTGCTCTGCATCCCTTGAGAGCTTGGTGGGCCAGCTGTATGAGATGACTGCTCCCCCAGTTCTAGTGAGAGAGCACAGAGAGGGAGTGGCCCCTCCTTCTGTCTGGAGAGGACACCTGAGAGTATCCCCCAGGAAGAGAAACAGGGAGGCGATGTTTGTCTGGTGAGCCTTGGGCAGCGGTTCTCAACCTGTGGGTCTCGACCCCTTTGGGGGTCGAATGACCCTTTCACAGGGGTCGCCTAAGACCATCCTGCATATCAGATATTCACATTACGATTCATAACAGTAGCAACATTACAGTTATGAAGTAGCAACGAAAATAATTTTATGGTTGGGTCACAACATGAGGAACTGTATTTAAAGGGCCAGAAGGTTGAGAACCACTGTCCTTGGGAGTGACGGGACACGATAACTGTAGGCTATGCTTTTGTCTAATCACTTCTTTGAATTACCCAAAGCCAATAAAAGAAAATTTTATTATGAGTATTTTTAGAAAAAGCCTTCAAACATTTTAAGAACCATTAAAGGACATTTATTAAGAGAAATTGTTTTGGTCTACAAAATAGAGTGGATATCAATTGATTATAAATTTACGAACCAGGGCTTTTGACCAAATTATATCAGAGAATAAATCAGACTAATTTTCAAGTAGACTATTATGTAGGCTTGACTAGAAAAGAATTATTAGAGCAAAGGAAGTGGGAGAAAAACAAAATTAAAATGAGTTGTTGAAAGGTGATGAAATTATGTCATTGTTGTCATAGTCTATGAAATACATATAAATCCCAGCCCATTTTAATGAGTTCCTCTCCAAGGATCTTGTAACCCGTTTGCTAAAGAGTAAACCATTTGTCTATATGTGACATAAGTTTTCCTCACACTGTGTATCCAAACTGATCAGGTGTTGGAGGAATCAAACGGAGAAACCGCCTCAGAATCATTCGGAAAAATGAAATGCACTGTGATAGGAAATGAGTTCTGAAATTAAGAGCATCGTGGGAAATGTGTATAATTCAGTCACAGGAAGAGGCTAAAAAAGGCCATTGAAAAGTTGATTTACTCATTGTTTAGTGCCAGATCCAAATGTAATTGCAGTGGGGGGATTAGCATTAGATTACTGCAGAGCAGTTTTGAAAAACTGTGTATTGGCCAATTTGTTTTTCTAAATCTATATAGCATTAGCCAACATGAGTCAGGCTGTAATCTTTTTCAGCCTCTGTTTACTTAGTGCCAAAACCTCCAAATGGAAAGTTAAAAAAAACACCACACTGTATTTATACAGTTTTATGCAGGTGCCACAGCCTGGGAGAATGGTGGACTCACATCTCAAGACCATCTGGCCTTCCTGCCCAAGCCCCAGTGCTTATAGGGATAGGGAGGGAAGGGCTTTTGCTTTTTTTTTTTTCTCTATCCAATTATCTCAGTAGCTATCGGCTTGCTCGGGCCCTATCCATTCATCTTTCCAGCCTTTGGTGAGGTCAGTGTAGAACCTCTTTCTGTGGCACCTTGGGCAATGGGGAGACTTACAGGCTCCCTGTCTACAGTATCAGGTCAGTGAGGAGGGGGTTACTGCAGGACCCACTATCAGGAAGCCTGGAGATTTCCCAGTCCTCAGCCTGCCTCTCCAAGCTCAACACGGTGCCTGCACATCTGGGAGAGTGGGTTGGAGTCTGCGGCATCATATATAATAAATGTTAGGCAATATTTTTCAGGACACCTCAAGTATTTCTAAAACTAAAAAGCATTAATGTACTGAAAATTATTGGTGATCACAATTGCTATATAGTATATTTATAATGTAACTGAGGCCCAGTGCATGAAATTTGTACACGGGTCGGGTCCCTAGGCCTGGCTGGCGATCAGGGCTGATCGGGGCCTTCCGGCTGCTGGCCGGAGCCTCCCTTCCCCAGCTGCTGGCTGCCAGCTGGGGCCTTCCTTCGTTCTGCGCCACCACCTGGTGGTCAGCACACGTCATAGCGAGCAATTGAACTCCCAATCTCCTGGTCAAACTCCCCAGGGGACACTTTGCATATTAGCCTTTTATATATATACTAGAGGCCCGGTGCACAAAAATTTGTGCACTCGGGGGGGGAGGAGCAGTCCCTCAGCCCGGCCTGTGCCCTCTCGCAGTCTGGGACCCCTCAGGAGATAACCAACTGCCTGTTTAGGCCGGATCCTGGGTGGCAGAGGGCAGGCCCAATCCCTAGGTGCAGCCCCTGGTTGGGCTCAGAGCTCCCAAGCACTCACCTGCCTGCGCCGCCCCCTGTCATGCACAGAGCAGGGTGGATTGGGAGGTTGTCACCCCTAACACTCCCCTGCCATATTGATGCCTAACTGCTCCCCTGCTGGCCCATTCGCCCCCAACTGCCCTCTCCTGCAGGCCTGGGCCCCCCAACTGCCCTCCCCTGCCAGCCTGGTCTGCCCCTAACTGCCCTCCCCTGCAGGCCTGGTCCTCCCCAACTGCCCTCCCCTGCTGGCCTGATCGCCCACAACTGCCCTCCCCTGCTGGCCATCTTGTGGTGGCCATCTTGTGACCACATGGGGGTGGTCATCTTGTGTGAAGGTATGATGGTCAATTTGCATATTACCTCTTTATTATATAGGGTAGAATGTAATATATCACCGAATAACTCTACTCTTTAAAATTTCCAGGTACTCTCACATCTGTTATCTTCCAAGAACCTTGAGGAAAACTGGGTCAAATACTATTTCATATTTTGGAAAACAGACATAGCAAAGATCTAGTGACATGTTAGATGTGGCTAGCGTACCCAGTCGCTTTATTCACGTATTCATTTAGTCAGGGAGTCACACTGTTTGGGGGACTATCCCTTGCCCTTGGAAACAATGATGACTATGGTCGAGGTCTGGCCACCCTTTACCTCACATTTCTGCCAGATCAGATAAACAGTCACAAATTCATAAGTGTTTGGTGTGCCTCATATTGCTAAGTCATGCTCCTCCCATGGATGGGAATTTTAGGAGCAGTGGAGAGTGGAACCCTGTGTGGTTCGTATCTAGAGAAACTGGGCTTTTTTGTCCCCTCAAACTGAGTCACGTCAGTAAGTGCATATCAAACTTTGGGCATATGCAATGGATTTGTTTAATGAGTGTCCAACAATTGCAAACTGCCATTTTTTAGGAAGGAAAGAGATTTATCTGAATTTAAAAAATAATAAACAAAAAGTATTTAAAAATAACCATTTCTAAAATTGCAGTGAAGACCTTCCACCAATTCCCCCTGGAAAAATGATCCACACTGATCGTCACATCACATTGGCTCAGTAGTTGAGAACTAGAGGTGCCTGCAACCCTGTTCTCTTCCTACTAAGTAACAGAACTCTGAATTCTAATTATTAGCTATGTACCTCATTATCCAGAATAAAAGAGTTCCTCCAGAGTTAGGTAAGTCCATGTGACTTACTTATTCTGGCCAATGAAAGGAAGTACAAGTGTTATATGTAGTTTAGGAAATGGCTGGTTAAAAGGAACGTGGGTCCCTTTTTTGCTCTTTTTGTCTGTTTTGACATCCTTTTCTAGGATGCAGATAAGATGGCTGGAGATCTAGCAGCCTTATTGACTTATGTGATAACCTTGAGGATGCAACCTAGTGATAGGATGATGGATTAGAAAGACAGATGAAACTAGAGCCACATTGGACTGCCAGCCACTCAACTTCTTGGAGAGAGAGACAGAGTTAGAGAGACAGAGACAGAGAGAGACAGAGACATCACAAAGCTGCTCTTAATGGGTTTTATTGTTATGTTCAGATAAAACAAATCTATCCAATGCAATTAAGTATATTACTCCTGATTTTTTAATATATATATTTTTTATTGATTTCAGAGAGGAAGGGAGAGAGATAGAAACATCAATGATGAGAGAGAATCATTGATTGGCTGCCTACTGCATGTCCCCTACTGGGGAGATCGAGCCTACAACCCAGGCATGTGCCCTTGGCCGGAATTGAACCTGGGACCCTTTAGTCAGCAGGCCGATGCTCTATCCACTGAGCCAAACAGGCTAGGGCACATGCCTGGGTTTTCTATTGGAAAATCCTAACATGACGATCAGTCATTATGAAGACAGAAATTGCTTGATGGCTCTGGCAGGAAGTTCTGGATATTTGGATTGAATATGGATTTGAAAGTAATGGTGGGATTTCTCCTTACTAATTTCAGTGCTTGAAATGAATTAAGGGGACAAATACCTCACACAAAAGTGAGGTTTGTTAATTTAGACAACAGCTGTGAATGGACTTCTAATCCATTCTTTGGCTGTATGTGTCTCTGAAAGCATTTTGGAATGTACTTGATCTTAGTATAGCTGATAAATCCATCCAATAGGGGGACACTGATTTCTCTCCCCAGTGAGTGAAAAAATAACTGAGTGTTGTGAAAGAACTCTCGGTGACCAAACTGTTTGACCCATAATTTGTTTTACTCAGAAATTCTGCTATCTTATCCTCAACAATAAAAATTATGATATTTTGGCTTTAAAGTTATAAGTCCAGCACATTTAATACACTGAATATCTTTGAGATCCAAAATTGACAAAGATGCATGAAATCTCAGAGATGGCTATAATAGCGATATCAAGATAATAACTATCTTGATTTCATTCTTTATTTTAAAACGACCTTGAATAGCATTTGCTCCTTCCCTTAATTAGGGAGTGCACTTCAGAGTGAAAAAGCACAAGGAACGCTAAGAACATGTACACTTAGTGGCCAAAGATAAATTTTCAATTTCCACTATTTCCTTCAACTCAGCATTAACATCAAGAGGCATATTGCAACGCCAGCTGCTCCCTGTGAATGAAGTAGTTTGTGGATTGGCAGTCAGGTGGAACCAGTTTTATTCCATCAGGCATGCCCTTCCTTTTTTCACACTTAGCAGGTGCTTCATTAGTGCTGATACTAAGTATAAATAATGGCTTAAAATTCGTCATTAATTCGGCAAAAAAAAAAACTCACAGGTTTTGGGTGCTAATAGAACAAGTCTCCCTCATTAACTGTGTGGCAATGTATCACAGTGCTTACAACTTCAGGCTCCAGACCCACCCACAATAGCAGGGTTCAAATCCAAGCTCTGCCACATAGGAACTTTGCAATCCTAGTTTAAGAAATCTGTTCGTGCCTCAGTTTCCTCGTGATCACTGGGGAAAGCATGAGTAGCTGCCTCACAGGAGTATGTTTTTCTAAACGGAAATATCTGTGCTGGAATTGCCACCTCTTCATTTTCATTTCAACGAGTCAGGGTTTGAGCCCTTGATTTGACTATCAACAACCAAGACAAGGAAAATTTAATCAGCTTAAACCAAAGGCACAATGGACGTGAAAACATGTTTGCTGAGATGAACTGCCTCCCATTAGCAATATTAGCTTGTATAAACTAACCCTGGCCATCCTACTGCTTGTATGCAATTCTTAAGAAGTTAAAGGATAATTGGGATTTCTGTGAGAATAATAACTGAGATTACATTTCAAATTTGGAAAATGCATTTGACAAATTTGTTTCCCTCCTGCTCCTCTAAAACTGTCACACTTGTTGCAGGTTACGGAGCTGGCCTCGGGGCCTCACTGTGGCCTGCTCACCAGACTATAGAAATAGAATATTAAGGAGAAATGGAACATTGGGGAGAAATAGAATATTGGGGACCAGCTACATTATAAGAAATATTAATCATGCTCTGTTAACCGTGACTGTTTGGTTCTGATTAAAGAAAGCACCTTAGATGGCCAGCTAACCTTCAGGGTTTTGGGGGGTAAAAAAGTCATGAACACCTTTTTTCCATTAAGTGTACAAGTGAAAAAAAAGGTGTCAATTTTCTTAGTTAATCTAAAAGTTTAATAATTCTACTATTTGAATGTTTTCTGGAACTTGGCCTCCTCCTAATTTTCCATACAATTGCCTTTGTTTAGTCCCTCGCCATCTTTTCTGCCCTTTCTTCCCAACTTCGTCTCCACCATCTACTTCATCTCCCACCAGATCTGGAATTCTCCCAATCAAGGATCAGGGTCATTATAAAGTGGTGGGAGAACCATAATATTTGGAGTTAAACAAGCTAAATTCTAGCTATTCCATGAGCCAGCTGGATGATATTGGACAAGTTACTTCTTTTTTTTTTGAGATTTTAGTAAAAAAATAATAATACAAATACAGCCTGGTGCTGAGAGACTAAGATCACATATGCTCAGCACTTGGCAGTGTTTGATCTACGTGGACATCTCCCCTCTGGTTTCTGCCCCAGCCCTCTGCTCGCCACTTTCGCTGTATTCAAGGACTATGTCTGTCTGCTAAGGGCAAGGGCACTGTGCATGCTTTCTCATTAGCCCCTTCCCAGACACACGCAGTACAGGAGTGCTTGACTGAGGCGTCCACACTGATGCTGTTGCTATCACCATGTTGTGAGAGCGTGGTCTGTCCCCAGGCCCGGGAACTCCTGCTGACCCTGGCTACTTGGTCCTACATCATCCTTGGCTACTACATCTTTCCTGGAACCATCCCTGTCCGCTCAAAGGCCACAGGATGCCTCGAGTCCACAGTAAAATCTCTGCAAATTGTACCTTGAAGAGGAGAAACCCTTTACCCCACACAGCCTGCCATATAAAGTAATAGGACTTTGCTATTACAGTGTCTTTATCTACAGGACTTCATCATCCCAGAATATCCTGCCCCGGGAAGATAAAACGGCAGATCACTCGATTGTTCCTTTCAGGATCTTCTCCAGACTCCATTTAAATCAGTGGTTCTCAACTTTCTGGCCCTTTAAATACAGTTCCTCATGTTGTGACCCAACCATAAAATTATTTTCTTTGCTACTTCATAACTGTAATGTTGCTAGTGTTATGAATCGTAATGTGAATATCTGATATGCAGGATGGTCTTAGGCGACCCCTGTGAAAGGGTCGTTCGACCGCCAAAGGGGTCGCGACCCACAGGTTGAGAACCGCTGATTTAAATGCATATCAGAGCAGTCAGCTTTCAACCGATAGCTTCAAACAGCTGTTTACTCTCCCGGGACTCCCTTCCAATCTGGCACTTCTTCACCCATGCCCACCGATTGTAAGCTATCGACCACCAACCTTACCCGGTTCTAATTGGCACTGCCATTGAAAGATCTGTCTTACACCAGAGCTCACCAACTATAAATAACCCACACTGCCTCCCCCTCCCTGACAACAATAAACCTATGTTTCCCTAACAACCAAAGAGCGCTGTTGCTTAAAGAAAAAAACTCTATATGATACTTTTAGTTTTCTAATTTCTAATAGAGGAGTAGGTAAATGCCGGTACTCACTGCCTCCCACAACCTACATCAAAGTTACATCTAAAAATATAGAACAACCATCATTCAGAAGCGCCTGAAATCTGCATGGAAATCCTACAGCTAGAGAAGTAAAGAAGAAAGCACATTGAGATTGGTAGTGTTAAGGAAGAAATATTTGGGACCAGCTATAATTAGTAATGTTCTGTTAACCATGATAGTTTTGTTCTGATTATAGAAAGTACATTCTAACCTGGCTGGGAGTTAATCGTGGGACCTGGGAGCTCACCTGGAAATGCGGCCCATCCTCTCCATCCGGGAGCTGCCTATTATCATGGGAAGATTAACAACCTTGTAGCAGAAACCAGAGGCACCGGGCCTTTGCAATCTCTCAGGCCTTTGCATACCCCCAGGCCTTTGCAAACCCCCAGCCCGCATTGCCTGTAAACTGTCCATTTTGCCTACCCACTCTTATCCCTTTTGCCTACTTCCCCATGTAATCTTTGTCCTTCTATCCAATATAAGCTGCCAGCTTATGGTGAGGTGCAGAGCAGATGTTTGTGGATGCCCTGTTGCCCTCCCATGCTGCCGGCAGTATTGGAGTAAACACTCACATATGATTCAACCCCATTTCTGCTTAATTGGCTCAGGTAGCGACAGGCAGCCTGGACCCATTGACTGTCCGGTTACAGTAGGAGGGGCAGAGGCACGAACAGGCTGCTCAGACACCCACATGTGGCGTGTTTTTAATCAGGAGGGATATCTCCAAGGCCTCCCCTGAAAAGCAGGGGGTCCCAGCCCCCCACCAGACCCCTCAGCACAGGGTTCCAGAGCGGGGGAGACCAGTCCCTGTAAGTTTGGGCTGTAAAAACCAGCGGGGATTATGGCTGAGTGACACGGAGGCTGTGGAGACCCCCGGCAGCTCCTCCTAAAGGGCCAGGGCCGGCGCATGAACTCACATGGTCCCACGTCAGGAGCCAGGCACGAAGCGGGAGGAACTGGACTGTCTGGCATCGGGGCAGGAACTCGGTGCCCCCAGGGTCACCGTTCCTGTGCTGAGATCTCCGGAGTCGCAGAGCTGACTGGCAGCCGCCCACACTGTTTGCTGCGCCCAGGTGACTCCCTGAGGTCCCGCCCCATCCAATTTGTAGCCCCACCCAAGCTGTTTGCAGCAGCTTTTCCATATGAAGGGCCTGACCTGGCTCAGGCTTCAGACTTCGTAAAATCTTTCAAACAAGCTGCAGCTGGAGTCAGCATGCCCCAAACCCATCAATAAAAGGCCCAAGACCTGGCACGAGCACCAGCCTGCCTTGCTTCACAGCTGGGCCTCACCTGGGCATTTCCATACCCAATACAAGTATTAGCCACCTCTTGAAGCTCCTGCCGGGCAGCCCAGGCGGTGGCTGACTGCGCACCTCTGGACAGGCAAAGGTGGGGTATTCCTGTGGTTTGGTGCCGTAGGCCAATTCCCGCATGCCATAATTTCAAGAGTTTCATCAAAAGATTGATGAGACTTGGGGACTCAACAGGGTTGAGTCACACATGTAGTTACCTGTTGGGAATGGCTAAAGGCATTTCCCCAAACCTGAATAGGAAACTGATTGTGGCTGCCAGACAGTTAAAGGGCATCTTAATGTACATGTTATTGCCTCCTACTGGCCAAACACCTGAACAGCCGTAGGCTATTCCCCATTCTCACAGTGGACTCTGTACCCTTTGAAACCTTACCCTTTGAAGTGTATTATCTCCACCTTGCCTTAGGACAAATTGTGTTAATAAAAGCAAGGGTCCTAGACAAGGAGGGACTCTTCAGTTCCTTTAGCTGAAGGTCCTCTGACCCCCAATGCCTTTCAAAATTATATCTCATCTCCGGACTCTTTATTAGTCTCTGGATTCCTATGTCAGCGCCTTTTCCAGATTCCTGAACCCTTCTTGATGCTGGGACAAGAACCCCAGCATAAATGGCGTCCCGAACTGGAGCATTCTGAACCCTGGAAGCAGCCAACAATAGTTTGGGAGGTCTGTCTGGTTTAAGGAAGGTGTGAGACTGTGATTAGAATTAGGCAAGTTCACAACATCACAGTGTAGAAGAGAGGCACCCAGCACAGCCTGGGGTTCTAACATGAGTCTCCAAGAGAAAACAATCATTTTAGAGCACATGGTCCAGAGGAGGGGTATTTGCTCTGATAGTACATTGAATAGCTCCCTTGCAAATCAATGTACTATTAGAAAGTTCCTGGAACAAATAATGAAGATCTTTTCAATTTTTCTTCCTGGGAAAGAATTTCCTAGAATAGTAAACCCATGTTAATGGGAACAATCCAATAGTCAAGGCTTGTGAGAGGAGACAGCACACTGTGGCCTGAGCTGCCAGCTGTGTGGGTATGGAGGGTTTTGGTTCTCAGGGTTTTTTATTTTATTATTATTATTTTTTATTTCAGAGAGGACAAGATAGAAACATCAATGATGAGAGAGAATTATTGGTCGACTGCCTCCTGCATGGCCCCTACTTGGGATTGAGCCCGCAACCCGGGCATGTGCCCTGACCAGAAATCGAACCAAGATTTATAGTCAACAGGTTCATAATCAACACTCAGCCACTGAGCCACACCAGCCAGGTGGTCCTCAGGGTTTTGATGAGGCACAATACTGGAGAGTTCTCTCAAGTACACTAGCATTGGGGATAAGTATTTACAAACAATTCCAGTGGTTAAAAGTTTGATCCTTTTAAACATTATCAGGGTGTCATATCCCCAAAGAGCCATTCTTAGTTCAAAATATCTGGCCCACCCATCTAATCCTGGGTTTCATTTCAGACTGCATCAGGTAATCATCACAGAAGGAAAATGGCTACATTTACAGGTAAGAATAAATAAGAGAACATTTATTTAAGTGGAAAAGTCTAAAACAGCAGCTGTTTCTTAAGAGCAGGGAACTTTATGTTCTCTTATGCTTTTAAGTATTTAATGGCTGATAAAGTTCAGTACAAAGTGTCTTTTTATTTATTGGAGGCCAATCCAAAACCGCAGCTCATGACAGAACACAGTAATTGTGTTGTTTTGCTCTAGAAGCAACAAAAAATGTGTTGTTTACATTTTTCTGACTTTTTGGCTATTACAACCATATTAAGATTTTCAATCCCAATTTGTCAAATAAATGATTAAGGTGTCACATTTTTTATGATATGCTTTTACAAGACAAATATATCATAATAGTGTGGTTTAGACATGAAAATTATGCTTCTTTAAACAGCTTTGTCTGGAGTGGGATTAAACTGACTGCCACTTGCCCAGTGACGATGGCTGGAGGCAGGTTAGGAGGATGGTCAGCAGGTTAGGGGTCGGCCAGAGACAGCACTGATGGCTTGCAGCAGGGAAAGGAGCTCCACTCCGGGTCAGAACTAGGTTGAATCCTGACCCTGGTACTTAATTCTGAGGCTCAAGCAAATTCTTAATTCTCTCTAAGCCTCAGGTTCCTGTCAGTATAAGGCTGATCATAATACATTTTGGTGTGACAGTCAAGCTTATGAGAGCGAATTCGGGGGCTCAGGGGGCACGATGAGGCACTCAGGAGTGGCAGCTAGGCACTGTTATTGTGTTAGGATTTAAGAATATTGGATACGTCTGGGCCCTCCTCTGTATCTGAATCTTAATTAATTCCTGCTTTCTTCCTTCCGGGTTTTCTTTCTTTCTGACAGATCCCCATGGATTATACCTTAAAAATAGTGAAAAGATGTCAACTCTAGGCTATACCTTCTCCTAGTTCTTTTTAAAATTTCAATTATATTCACTATTATTTTGTACTGGTTTCGGGTGTATGCATGGTGATTAGACAATCGTATATGTACAAAGTGGTCCCCACGATATTTCAAGCACCCACCTGGTACCACACATAGTTATTACAATATTATTGACTGTATTCCCTCTACTGTACTTCACATCCCCATGACTGCTCCGTAACTACCAGTTTGTACTTTTCAATCCCTTTATCTGTTTTCACCCGGCTCCCATCTCCCCTCCTTTTTGGCAACCATCGGTTTGTTCTCTGCATCGGAGTGCGATAGTCTTGGACCAGTTACTGACTTTTCTGAGCATCGGTTTCCTCAGTGGTGTAACTGGGCATGGTGGCATTTGCTCCCTAAATTTGTTCAAGGATTTCATGAGATAAAGTATTCAAGACATCATTGATTGTGTCTAACAGTATAGACAGTTATTAGCCAGGTAAATCTGCTTACTATAGAATTACCTGCTGAATAATGTAAGGAAATAGCAGGGTCCTATTCCCAGGCCACAATAAAATGGGACATCATGTGTAGAGACACAGAGAACATTAGCTTTATGCATAAAATATTGAGGTACCATAACAAATTCATTTTAAAACTTTTTCTAATGAGACAAATCAAAAATCATTCACCCCTTCTTTTCAACCAGACAACTGGTTCAAGTGGAAGTATTTTAGTTTTGTGTCTAAAGGCTCCAACACTTTGCATGGGAGGGTGACAATAGTTTCTATGCAGTAGCCTGAAAACGATCACAGCAAAACTCATCATCAACTTTTATTTCCTACCATATAGCAAAGGCACATCACTGAATACACTTTTGTTGCTTTAGTGTAAGAAAGAAATATTCGTTGTTTGAACTGCTAGGACAGTGGTCGGCAAACTCATTAGTCAACAGAGCCAAATATCAACAGTACAATGATTGAAATTTCTTTTGAGAGCCAAATTTTTTAAACTTAAACTATATAGGTAGGTACATTGTTATTAACTTAATTAGGGTACTCCTAAGCTGGCCTTTGCTAAAAACGTCCTCAATCCGATTGAGGTACGTTCGCTGAGGTCTACCCCTTTCAACTCTCCCATCCACACTTGTCTTGTATACTTGTTTCGTCTATCTCCTTTCCGAAAACCAACTTCTGCGCATGGGCCACAAAGTTTCAATCGCACTGTACGTGCACGCACGCACGTGGTATTTTGTGGAAGAGCCACACTCAAGGGGCCAAAGAGCCGCATGTAGCTCGCAAGCCGCGGTTTGCCGACCACTGTGTTAGGATACATTATCTTTCATGGAAATCAGATCCCATCATTCTGGTTTTAAATCTTTCTTTGGCATTCCAAGGTCTGCTTATGGAAATTAAAACTCTTTAACATGGCTGTTTAGAATATAACTTGTTTTTCCACTTACCTGGGCTTTATGCTTCTCATTATTTTTTTGTATTTTTATTACCTTAAGCTGCTTGCATTTGTCTCATCACCATGACGTTCCTGCTACCTGCAATGCCTTTCCTCAAACATGCCGAGCTCATCCGTAACCAGCACTTTCCCCAGGAGATCAGAGTTATTTATATAACCCTCTCCACCAGTGATGGCGAACCTTTTGAGCTCAGCGTGTCAGCGTTTTGAAAAACCCTAACTTAACTCTGGTGCCGTGTCACATATAGAAATTTTTTGATATTTGCAACCATAGTCAAACAAAGACTTATATTTTTGATATTTATTTTATATATTTAAATGCCATTTAACGAAGGAAAATCAACCAAAAAAATGAGTTCGTGTGTCACCTCTGACACGCGTGTCATAGGTTCGCCATCACTGCTCTACACTGTTTCCACAGGAGCCTGTGTGTACCTCGGTCATAATCTTACCACTCATTTCATCGTCACCCCAAGGCTGAACTTACATGGTCGTCAGGAAGCGGACCTGACATAAGTACCTTCTAATCAAACTTCTGTTGTACGAATGCATGATACTGACTCATCACTGTCTTATTTCCAATAGAACCGGTACTGTTCTGACAGTTTGGATGACAAGAACTCAGACACTACTCGTTGATGTAAAATCCCAGTCAGGGCAAGATACACATATTTTGCAAAGAGTAAGCTAAGAAGCTGGCTGAACAGATTTGCATCTTATGATTTGGTGATGAAGAGCAAGCTCTATTGTGCATGAACTGCCATGTGCCAACCCGTTACATAAAGATCTGCCCAAGTACCCTGCTTTCCTCTGGGGACCCAGGCTTCCCTTTAGCCAATTTTGCTTCAATACATGGATTACATGGGTTTTACCACATTGAGTATAAACGGCATCCAGCCCTAACCGGTTTGGCTTAGTGGATAGAGCGTCGGCCTGCGGACTGAAAGGTCCCAGGTTCGATTCCGGTCAAGGGCATGTACCTTGGTTGTGGGCACATCCCCAGTGGGAGGTGTGCAGGAGGCAGCTGATCGATGTTTCTCTCCCATCGATGTTTCTAACTCTCTATCCCTCTCCCTTCCTCTCTGTAAAAAATCAATAAAATATATTTAAAAAATAAAAAATAAAATAAATAAATAAATAAACAGCATCCAATCCTAGAAATGTCTAAATCTGAGCAGAAATGGGACTTTTTAAATTAAATGTAATGGGGTTACATTAGCTAATAACATTATATAAATTTCACGTGTACAACTTTATGACATCTGCATACTCTATTGTGTCCTCACCCCCTGAAGTCTAGTCTCCTTCTGTCACCATGAATTTGACCTCTCTTTACCCTCTCCATCCACCCCCAAACCCACTTGCCCTCTGGTAACCACCATTCTTTTTCTTTTTTAAAAAAATATATTTTATTGATTTTTTACAGAGAGGAAGGGAGAGGGATAGAGAGTTAGAAACATCAATGAGAGAGAAACATGGATCAGCTGCCTCGTGCACACCCCCTACTGGGGATGTGCCCGCAACCAAGGTACATGCCCTTGACCAGAATCGAACCTGGGACCCTTCAGTCCACAGGCCAACGCTCTATCCACTGAGCCAAACCAGTTACAGCAGTAACCACCATTCTTTCATCTGTATCCATGACCTCATTTTTTGTTTGTTCATTTTTTGCTTTTTTCTTTATATCCCATATGCGAGTGAAATTATACGGTTCTTGACCTTTCTGACTGACTTATTTCAGAAACTGGAAAATTAAATTAAGCTGATATTAGATGAGAAAAACACATAATTAAAGGAATTGCTGTCAAGAATTAACAATTAGCCCAGCCACTGTTGCTCAGTGGTTGAGCATCAACCTATGAACCAGGAGGTCACAGTTGGATTCCCGGCCAGTCACGTGCCGGGTTTGCAGGCTCAATCCCCAGTAGGGAGTGTGCAGGAGGCAGCCGATCATTGATTCCCTCTCATCATTAATGTTGCTATCTTTCTCTCTCTCTCCCTCTCCCTTCCTCTCTCCGAAATCAATAAAAAACAAACAAACAAAAACTACTTTAAAAAAAGAATTGACGACTAGTTTTCTTTAACTTGAGTTCAACAAACTTGTATGAATATGCAGATATGCCCACAGCAGTTTTGGAATCAGGAGGGTGAGGCCTATATTCTTTTGCTCACTAGATCCAGGTGCATTTCCTGCTAGTGCTAGCAAAGGTGTTTCTTACATCAAAGGTGCCCACTTTTCCGTAGTGTGTGCTGAACCAAAGGCTGTGACGACCTGTCAATGGGCAAAAATCCTTCCTACTTGTGGTGCAAAAACAAACCAAGCAGATGGGTTGACAGAACCAAAATACATCAGAACCACTGGAGGACTCAGGGGTACGTTACCGCAGCCGAGCTCCATGCTTTCCGTGTGATGGTGGTAATACTCTCTACGTCAAGCACATCAAGCTCGTGGCCCGCGGGCCGCATGCCTCGTTTACTTGGCCCGTGTTAGCCTTTGAGTTTGACATGCTTGCTCGACATGGCAGCTTGAGAAAGATCACAGCAAAACTCATTATCAATTTTTATTTCCTACCATACACCAAATGTACAGCACTGAACACAATTTTGTTGCTTTGATGTAAGAAATATTAATTGTTTGAAGAAACAGTATACAAACTACTTGAAATTAAAAAAATGCATACATCATTGTCCTTTTGTTGTTTACAAAAGACCCAATTTACAGTATCGATCAACATAGTTGAAAGGAAAATAATTCAGTGCAAATTACAAAACACGTCAAGTACAAAGGAGGCAAATAAATACAAATATACTTCATAAAACATACTGCTCAAACTATGCAAACACAAATAAATTATTAACCCGAAGTCATAGTAAATTATAGTAATAAATACATAGGCTGGTAAGAAATTTCTTTTAAATTAAATAAAATATATAACAAAGTTGTTAAAATATTTAGCAAATTAAGGTTTGTCTTTGTAATAAGTGAACTCATTTGTATGCATCTATCAAGTACTCTAGAGCAAACTGTTTGCAAGTACATAACTTTAATAGAAAATTTTGTTTGGTGTCCCATTTATAATAGACAGCACATATGGTAGCTCTTTTTCTTTATAAATTGATTTTTAAATAAACACCATTCCTACCTAAGAACAGACATCTCATTTTCACTAAACTAAATTCAAGAGTTCAAATGAACCCCAAACCAAAGATAAGCCCCATTTAATACATAACAATGACCACAGTGGCATGGAAGTGGAATTACTGTTGATATTACTCTTAATTTGTGCAGGTAACAGTAATAACAGTGGAATATATCAAGCCTGTGAGAGCCATCACATTCAATCTACATATCCATGAGGCTAATAGAAAATAAACACTTTTGTTATAGAACAGGAAATTAAGCCCACACTAAATTCAAGTGTCCATTTACACGGAGGCACATTGCACACGAGGTGTGTGTGCACACCAAAAAGGCAGTTTAGCTGGTTGTCTATACCTTTTCTTAAAAAAAATAAATATAAAAAAACTTTTGAAACAATGCTTAACTACTTTACAATCCCTGAAATAGACATTGCCTTTACTATAGCAACTACTAAACTCTGATCTATGCAGAAATTCAAGATTTCGGGCTCAATTTTACGTGTGTCTGAGTGTATGTGAGTGTGTATATGTGGGTGTGTGCCTGTGTGTTGAGTGTGTTTGCTCTGTAGCACTTGTAGTTCTACAGAAAGTTATCGATCAAATTGAAAGTTTTATCGTTGCCTAAAGTAATGACTCAGATCGGAGTAACAGTTTTCCATGTGTTACTATAGTTTTCCATTCCTTTCAGTCAACCAAGCAAGATAAATGCTATTTCAGGGGATATGGTATCTACAAAATTTTCCATTTGGATGTGTTTGTATTTGCTGAGTACAAATCTACATCAATATTGTCACTTGTATATTGTACCAGCATATGGCAGGGAAGCCTGGCTGGTCACATCAAGTCTTATTTCTCGTCTTGGGATAAGAGTTGCCAACTATCTGATATGACTTGAAAAACAAACAGACAAATCTGCACCACTAAAAAAAGCTTACGTTTCTTTAAAACATTTCAGATAAATAATTCATGTTTACCGAAACCATACAGCCAAGTCGAGTAATTTGCTGATTTCTATATTTAATTATTGCTAACAAATTCTGAACAGGCTTTTTCAGTACCTGTGCTTCTGTGAGAGCGCATTGCCCACTAGTGGGCGCCATTTATCTTCTTCCTTCCACGCGTCTCACCTTAGGACAAGCCCACTGATAAATGCGAAAGCCAGTGAAAGGGGGGAAAAGAGTGCAATAAAAATCAAAGGGGAGCATAGTGCAGTCCTTAGACAAAGATTTCCTTCAGACTTGTTTGTTTGTTTGTTTTTGTTTGTTTGTTTTCTCATTTAAGCCCAGCAAGATATGTGAATTGAGACGAGCATTTCTATTTAAATTCTATTGGAAAAGAAACACACTTGTAAAAAATATGGCAGACTTCAAAATGCAGGTAAAAGATAAAAAACTCTTTGATTAGAAATGAATAAAATATTAAAATGTCACATTACTTTACATATACTTTACAAAGAAAAAAATTCAAACGAGTGCAATGAGGAAATAAAAGAAAAACATATGAAAATAAATACCATCTAATATTTGACAGCATCGCTTTTAATCCATAGAGTCTATTATAGTTTTTTTTTTTATTATTCCTTTCCTTTTTATGTCAGCTGGGGAGGAAATTAGTGCAATGTTGCAATTGTAAATGCAGTGCGGCCGCCTGCTTGCCTCGGCAGCGCAGGCGCCCGGTTCACTGGTGTGACTGCTGTTGGTGATTTCTGGTGCTCACCTCGAGGCGCTCCTACACGTGGATGCCCTTCACTGCCTGTTTGATACTTTCTAGCAGAGCTTTGCATTCTGGGGAATAGTCCCGTTCCAGGTTGCTGTACATGTCTGTGAGTGTATTTACATACGCTTCGAAATTCTGCTCACTGATAGGCCCCTGAATGGAGACAAAACACATGGAACCAATCACAGGGATTCGGGATGAGGCAAAAGGAGGACCAAAGGGCACGAAGCCTATCAGGGACTCTGAGTCTGGGAAGGAAGGGAAGGATGCCTGGGGCTGCTGGAGTTTGGGGAGATGGAGAGAGAGGAGGTGCGCATTGGGATTCATCGGCTCCTTCTTTCCTCAATTTATGGGATTAGTGTGATTGGACAGTGTTTTTGAGGTCCATGTGGAGCTGCGTAAGATAGCTGTCTGGCTGCTGAGGTGGGCCCTCAAAGCTGCCCTACCTTGGGATGCAGTCTCAGCCTCCACTGCTTGGGCTCAGCACAAAGCAGACCTCCTGTGTGTGGAAGGGGAATGTCAGCCAGGCTGGGGAGAAAGGCTTGTTTGTACCAGATGTTTCCTTTGACAGCACTGGGCTGGATTCAAGGAATCTGAGATTTGCGCAAGCTGGTCCCTAACCAGGTGTCTGGTGGAAAATGTTCCTCTTTCATTCTCAGACACCCCCCCCCCCGCCCCCTTGCAGCCTCATTGTAATGTGCTTTATTTCTCGACCCGTCTTTCCGGGTAGAATGTGAGGTCCACAAAGTCGGAACTGCTCATCTCATATTTTTGTGTGTTTCGGTATCTCCTTGGCCTAATGTGGTGCTTCAGAGAGAACAGACACTTGACATGTAGAAGTTGCACGCCGTGTGCAAGGAAATAAATGACAGAAAGCACTCCTACCCAACCATTCTTTGGTGCCCCCCCTTCCCCGTCTTTTTAAAAATGTATATGCCCTGCTTACTTCACAAGATGGTTAGAAGAGAAGACTTTTACAAGGTCTAAATACTTTAGGTGTAAAGAATATTGTTGTTGCTATTTAGAAGGTGAGCTTCCTATATTTGAAGATTATTTGTTTTTGCTCAGCAAAGTACTGATCTAAATTATTAGTGTTGTCTTAACCGCGGTTTTCTGTTCCCTTTTAGCTTGTGCTTTTGTGGTGTCACATGCTTCTTGGAGTCACAGAACTGAACAAAGGTGGCAGAGTGAACAAAGCCCGCACTAAAGCCAGGCCCGCCGACTCATGCTAGCATTGGGGCCTTGATCAAATTATGTAAATTTTCTGAGTCTCTACTTCCTCGACTACAGAAAGAGAATGTCTTTAGTGCTTTTGTGAAAATTTAGTGTGATTAACCCTAAAACTCACCACTAGAATACCTTATATGGTAACTATACAAAGTACAAGTTATCTTGTATGGTAATGATTATTTTAGTGGCACTGGTAAGGAAAAAATATTAAGGAATATGTTTGAAGTATGAGTTAAACATTAATAAATAATATTAAAACATGTTCAATAATTACCTCAATACTGACCACAAAGTAATCATTTATTTTTCTTTGTCTTTTATAGTATTACATTATTGATTTGTTTTTTAATTGTCAAGAGGCAGATTTGGAATTGGTTAAGATGAGGACTCCATGCTGGAAAGTTAGGTAAATTGAGGGACTTAATTGTTTTCAGAAAATCAATTAGATTTCTTTATTAAATTGCTGTTTTTTAAAACATTCTATATATAAAATTTGCAGCATTAGAAAACTTGTTCTAAAAATGGACACAGTGAGGAAATTAAAAGCATTCAACAATGCAGCCCCCCTTTCAAATGTTCATTATATTTATGAAAATGTAAAGGAAACTAATTTTCTATAAATTTTAAATAGTTGCCATGCTTCAAATATGTGTTTAGATTTGGGAAATATCACTTTTGTGCTTTTTGTTCTATAGGAAGATGACGTAAGTATGGCCTTCATACTTAGTACAAAGAAACCATCTGGTTAAATTCTTTTCTATGATTCTTAAATTGGGTGGATGACACGAATGGCTGTGTCTCGGATTTTGTAAGCCACGCAAGCTTTTTATTTGGAGAAACAATTTTAGCCAGAGAGTTTTGGCCTCCAACTTTCATATGACATTGTAAAACAATTTTCAAATAAACCTTCATCTTTAAGTGACTTCTACAGTATCCAAAACCCTTGGCCTTCATGTAATTTAAGTGTATGAATCTCCGAATGAAGGAGGTCATTGCAAGTCCTGCATAATGAAGCATGATGCCTCGGTGACTGCTGGCAGGTCTCCTCAAAGCTCGGTGCTTCTGTCTGGCTGCCCTGCTGGTGACTGACACTGACCCTGCAAACCCTTGGAATGGGGCGGCCACGTCCTGGCCTTGGACTTACCATCTGCGGGAGCTGGATGTCGGCAAGGCTTGAAATGAGAGCTTGGCTCAGACCGGCCAGCTCCTTCAGCAGGCTTTCGTTATTCTGTTCTATAAGTTTGTTCTCCGCCTCTATTGTCTTTAAATTGCTCTCCATAGATGTGATCTGCAATGAAAATGACTTGAAAATAAAAGAAGTGGAGTTTGGAAAGAGGACAAAATGTTTCTCTTGGAAGGAAATGCATTGGCTGAACCTCAATGCCCAGGAATGCCTCCCCGGTAACTTCTCTTCACAAAACAGCAACCCCATCGACGGCTCTAAAGTTTGAAATTGCATTCCCAAATTGATATCCTCAGCCCAGACTTCCCCCACATGGCTATATGATGGATATCTCAACTCTGTGTTTCCCTAAGCCTGCTCCATCTATCTAATAAAAGGGTAATATGCAAATTAACCGTCGCTCCATCACAAAGATGGCAGAGCCCATAGCCACAAGAGGCTTCCTCGCCGTGGCGATGAGGCAAGCGTTCCACCCGGCCACGGAGGGCTTCTGGGCAGTGGGCACGGAGTGGCGGGGGACGGGGGAGTTGGGGGGGGGGGTTGACACTCTTGCGTTGTCGCCCTGGCGACAAGGCAAGCATTCCGCGCCCGGCTGCGGATGGGCCTCTGGGCCATGTAGAGCCTCTGGGCAGCGGGTGTGGAGCGGCCAGTTCCTGCAGAGAGCTACTGGCACATGGATTCGTGTGCAAGGCTACTAGTATACTATAGTCTTCTCCTTCCCAGTTAGTAGCAACTAGAATGTTGCTCAGGCCTTCACGTTATCCCTGATGGCTCTCTTTCTCTCACACTTTAAATCCACTGGGCTCCTCCTTCAAAATATCCAGAATGGGCCGACAGTCCCCCATCTTCACTGCTGTCCCCTGGGCCCAGCCACCAGAGTGACTGACTGCCTTCTCATGGTGGCCCTGAGTGTGGCTTTGCCCCCTGCAATCTATTCTTTTGGTCCATCTTCAACACAGCTACCAATACAAGTTTCTTAAAATGCAGATCGCATGTAGGTCAAATATGATCACATTAACTTTTGGCTCAAAACCCCAAAATGTTCTGTGTTCATTCAGAATAAAAACCAAGTCCTCAGAATGTCCTAGGACACTCATGTGTTACCTCAGGACACATCTCCTTTGATCTCCCACATCACTCACCTGCTAGTTCTCAAAACTCTGTGCTTTCTCTAGAGGTAGTGTTTTTATACGGTGCTTTCACTCTTTGAAACACTTTCCCCCCCGTACTTGTTTGGCAAACTCCCTCAGTTGCTGAAGTCTTTGCCAAAATGATTCCTTCTTCTTGAGGCCTAGCCTGGCTTTCCTGTTTTATATTGAAATCTGGCTGCCTCTCCCTACCTGCTTCCCTCATACAAATGATTCCTTTATTTTTTTTTATTGCTTTCAGAGAGGAAGGGAGAGGGAGAGGGAGATAGAAACATCAATGATGAGAGAGAATCATTGATCAGCTGCCTCCTGCATGCCCCACACTGGAGATCAAGCCTGCAGCCCAGGCATGTGCCCTGACCAAGAATGGAGCCATGACCTCCTGGCTCATAGGACAATGCTCAACCACTGAGCCACGCCAGCCAGGTCAAACAATTTATTTATGATTTTTTATGTTATTGTAGGCCTCCCCCATCTAGACTTGAAGCTCCATGAGGGCAGACGCCTTTGCTGTCTTTGCTAATAGTTATAGGAGGAGTTGTAAACCGAATTCTTTTATAGACTGATCGTGATTCAATGGAAGATCATGGCATTGTTCACATTATGCTGGGTCAGGAAACCAAACCTACATTTCAGATGGACTTAAACCTTCTGTCTTAAACTGCTGGCAATGACTTCTGGGAATCAGTAACCACAGTGATCTAAAAATCGCACATTGCAGGAGAGGAGAGAAGGGAGAAAGATACTGTACTTTTTGCAATAGAGTTATTATTTAGTGTGCTAAAAAAAATCCTGGACTACATTTTTAATTTCCATTTGGATAAATTTAGTAAGGAATGGGGCAGACATTTACAAAGGAGAATGCAGAGTAAAGACATTGCTTGCAATTTTTGGTAAAGAAGCTATGCAGGAAAATCTCCAGAAAGATCTGTTTTTAACAAAAATGGACACATTCAGAGGTGTTGTAGAAAAATTAAAGTTGCCCTGTTTTACTTGAATTTTTTAATAAAACTAAGTACTCATATCTTCTCATATACAATTTCTCTAAAGCACCATGCGCTCTAAAGGACTCTACAATTACAGGATGACCTGCTTATAAAGCCTTTGATGCACCCAAAGCAGAAACATGAATACCTTTGCCTTCGGCTACCAAATCAATGATGGCCCAGGTGACCCACCTACTCACGTATTTACAATAATTATGTAATCTAGGCATGCTTAGTATATTCATTATAAGATATCAGTGTGTGGGTGTGTTTTTTTTCATCACAAGGTTTAGCAGTTCAATGTTTTGCCTCCACTAAAGAGTATGATTACCATGAAGATACCTTTCTGGTTCTTTACCTGCGTCTGAAGTTTCATCATATCTGCTTCAATTTTAAGGTTGGATTCATTCAATTCCTTTATTTCTTCATCCAAATGCCTAATTTCTTCATCACTCTCTATACCTGCAAAGAATCAGACTCTCTTAGTTCACACTGAAATTACGAGACTGTGATAAATCTCAGTCACTTTACATTTAGTTTGTGGTTTGTGGAGTGGTTTGAAATGTTGAATTTGTATCCAAATCCATGTTCAAGATTCTAAAATGATAGGTAAAAGGAGTTGAAGGATTTAAATCCTTTGTAAGAAAAAGAAGGGCGTATAAAAGTGCCACCGTTTAATTTGCCCATTACGCTGCAGGTGTGCTGCAAGACATGTTGGTGTTTGTAAATGTTTTCTCATTTCAACTTCACTGCGCACTAGGAGTCGTGTTCCATTATACCTTTCTCATACATGCAGATGTTGAGCCTTAAGCTAAGTGAGGCCATGCTCATCACCGACAGGAGATAGAACCTGCCCAAGTCCAAAGTCAGAGGCAGAGATGGGACTGAATTCCAAAGGTCATGGGTCCTCTCATACACAACCCTGTAAAGGCTATTAAGACCCAAGTTATGCTGATTAATTAATGCACCATTACACAGGTAGAGCTGGGTGCAGACAGGTGGGTGCGAGTCCAGGGACATGTAATTTGGGCTCTCTACGTGGGCCTGGGTGAAGGCAAGCAAATGCAATCTAGAAGAAACATGTGCTTTGCCCGTGACTCTTGTTCTTGAACTTGGGGAACTTACTTCTTTGTGCTTCCACTTCCTTGTCTGTAAAAGAGGCATAAAATCTATGTTGTGAGAATTAATGCAAAAATATATATAAAGTGCTGAACACAGAGTAAAGGGTCAATGAACAGGCATCACTTTCCCATCACTGTTTTATAGAAGGAATATGAATGGATTGGAAAGGTTTTTAAAAGGTGGGATGGGTAGTTAATAGTAAGGATGCCAGAAGCAGGATTTAAGGTAATCTCAACAGTCCATAGTGATGAATCTAAACCAAACAGATGGCAATTAAGAGAGATAAATGTAAACTTTCACTTTAGATGTAATAAGATCAATTTCATGAGAGCAGGATGGGGACTTGACAATTTGTTTGAAAGAGATCCAGGCTCTTGCACTTTCCTGGGGTTACTGCTGTGGAACACAGTTCATTATCTGCTTTAGGTGAACTTTACATACTCTGTGAACCAGCAATTTCAGCCGTAGGTACACACCAGAGACAAACAGTTGCATATGTCTGATAGGAGGTGGGCACAAGGTGTACGTAGCATATTGTTTACAAAGGTACGACCTGGAAACAAGCCACATGCCCACCAAAAACAATATGGATGACTCTTACTAATATAATGTTACGAGAGAAAAAAATAAGCCTGGAACACTTACATACAGCATGCTAAATCAGGTGGCTGTTTTCTAGGTACTTATTGCTTTATTATAAGTAACTAACTACCTAAACAAAATCGGCCATGCATGAACCAATGCAGAGAGTGTGTCATAAGATTCCTAATACTGGGCTCTGAGATTCAAAGAAGAAAAGCAAACTCACCAACTAAGACCTCAGTATTTTAGTATCTAAATGAACTTGAATATGAGTAACAGGATGACGCAGTCATTAAGAAAAGATTAAACAATTACCCATGACCTCACTAACGGCACTATCTGGGACACAGGGCTCATTCCGCACTGGCCTGCTGCATCTGGAGAACTGTATTGCATCGTCAGCACCATATCTTATTGGCTGATTTGCTGGTAGAGGAATCTTTTCACAGGCAACAGGGATTAAAATATTTGTTTTCAACAACTTTATGGAGCATAGATTTTCAATTAAACAAGTATTTTGAGCAAATGAAAACTTCTATTGCTATGTTTCTTTTATATATATTGTGTTTTTTCTTTATGTCTCCTTGGAGTCAACTTCCTTTTCAAGGAATGGCATTTTCGATTGGTGTAGTTCAGTGGTTGAGTGTTGACCCATGAACCAAGAGGTCACCGGTTCAATTCTGGGTCAGGGCACATGCCCAGGTTTCGGGCTTGATCCCCAGTAGGGGATGTGCAGGAGGCAGCTGATTGATGTTTCTTTCTCATCGAGTTTTCTATCTCTATCCCTCTCCCTTCCTCTCTCTCTAAAATCAATAAAAACATATTTTTTTTAAAGTAAGGAAAAAACCAAGTATAATGATAATGTTTGAGATAAACATTATACTTCTAGTTCAAATGTGAGAAAAGCTTCCTTAGTGTATATTAACATTACAATTCCCAAATAAAGCATAATTTGGCATGCAGAACCCTGTGAGGAACTACTACCTGGGCCTCCATGGAGATGGTGACCCTGGCCATGAACTCTTACCTCCAGTTGCTTTGAGCTTGATAGTCATTAGTTCTTCCGAGACCTTGCCCTTTTTGATAGCTTGTGCATTTAAAGGACACCCAGATAAGCTGTGAAAATAGGAATATGCTGATGTGTGAAACATATTATTTCATATACAAATTAAAATTTTTATTCACTACTTACTATTTAAGTGTTTGCCTGCCTATTAATGACATTATAACATGCAGTCCCTTTGTAGAAAGTAACAATATATATATAAAAATAAAAGCAAAATGCCCTAAAAAGATGTAAAATGTTTTGTGTGATTTTTTCAATAAAAATACAAATAGCTACTGCTGATATCATTTAATTAATGTTATCAAATTATTTCTATTCTGCATACATATAAGTGCCTTTCTTTAGTAGTGGTTACTTTATTTCCTATAAACGTGAAATGGTCCATACATTATTAATAAGAATTGTTCCAAATTAGTCAAACTTCCATGAATAACAGAGCAGAATCTAGATCTTTCCATCTTTATATAAACTATATAGCCTGACCTATACAGAATGATTCAAATTATTACAAAATAATAACCCTCCTTCCCCAGGCAGTTGGGTATGGGAAAGTTTCTAACTTATTCTTTAACTTTTAAACCTTTATTTTTTATTCAAAAAAAGCTCTACCTTGAAAGGAAAATAAAAGGAACCATCATAAATATATTCAGACACAATCATTGCCCAGGCAACATATCATCCTATAGTGGTGTTTATACTCAGTTCCTTATTTTCATTACTCAGCAGTCCTTTCGTTAATGTATCTGTTGTATTTAAATTGCACCAAGAGGATAATAACATTGACCAAAGCTTGTATTCCATGGTACATAATCAGATGATTTGTTGTTTTAAACACCTATTAATTCTTTTGTAATTTTGTTGTATTTTTAAAGATACAATTTTTAAATAAAATTAAAAATGATCACAGTCATTTAAAATATTTTCCCACAGAAATGTGATTATAATCCATGTATGAGACAATTATTTTCAACCCAAAGATTAGGACACTTGGCCAAGTGAAAAAATATGACTTCTGAAGCAAAATAAATGTTTGCTGAATGAGTTATTTTTAAAGAATTCTAAATTATTGTATGCAAAGATTATATAAAATATAAAAGTATGTAATATTATACATAAACAGGATCATGTGATTTTCCAAAATTTGATAAATTATGTAATATTTTACACAGAAAAAGAAAATAATGAAAAAGCACAAACTGAATTTGCACCTGATTTTTCTATTGTAGAAGTTTCTCGTTGTAAAGTGTGGCCCACTTAAGCTTCCTTATTTGTTTTTCTGGAATGTTTGCACAAATCTGTCTTGTTTCATGGCACATATTGTTCTCAGAAAATGGTCATGAAGAGGACTAATACCTTGTTGCTAAGTTCGGTTTTTAAAGTGACCTGTCAGAGTCCGTGTGTGAAGTCATGGACATTAACAGCTCATTCGCCTTCTCCGTCTGCGTGGCTCGGCCAGCCCGGCAGTAAATGTCCAGTTGTAACTCACTGGTGTGGCAAGTGCGTGAAGTGTTCCCAACTACGTGACTTGGAACCAAAGAGTATATTTAAGATGTGAAAGGGGGGCTTTGATTTCAAATAGCTGCTGGATATTTTGTCTCTTCCAATGCAGTTCTACCTTTCAGAATATAAAGCAGATCCTACATTTAAAAAGTTGGGGTGGAAAATATTTTAAAAGTCCTTACTCTTTTGAGGACGCCCTCCATGTGGTTCCATGTCGCTGGCTGAGGAAAGGGGGCGGTTGGCTGGGATATGTCCCTGCCAGGATTTGGGCTCCATAATGCAAATGGCTGGGAAAGTGTGCCTTACATGGTTTTGATCAAATTTGAAATTCTATTAAGGCCTATCAAGGCAATTTTAAACTATCATATCTTCATCTGCCTTGTTAAAATAAAATGGCAAGTGATAAAATTTATGTAGTGGACATCACTGTTTCTAATAGACTAATGAACCTCATAAAATTACAAAGTTATGGCATAGCACTGAGTTCTATTAGTCACAGAAATTCTGTTTTAAAAGCGACATACAACCACAATCATGTGCGTGTGTGTTTGTGTCTTTGTATTTTAATATCATATTTGTCTTCAGATTGCTATTTCTTTTTTCTTTCTTTTTTTAATTCGAGAAAAATGATTTTAAATATAATGTTACATGCAATTAACATTAATATTTCAAGAAAAAAAGATTTTAAATATTATTTCTTTTTTGTTGTTGTTGTTAAACCTCACCCAAGGATATTTTTCCATTGATTCTTAGGGAGAGTGGAAGAGAGGGGGAAAGACAGAGAGAAACATTGATGTGAGAGAAACACATTGACTGGTTGCCTCCTGTACGAGCCCTGACCAGGGCCAGGCCAGGGAGGAGCCTGCAACCCAGGTACATGCCCTTGTACCAGAATAGAACCCAGGACCCTTTGGTCTGCAGGCCAATGCTCTATCCATTGAGCAAACCAGCCAGGGTCATATTGCTATTTCTTAAATGGAAGTTTATAATGTAAAGATTTAAAGCAAGCTTTTAAAGCAATTGGTATTCTATCTAATAAAGAGGGAATATGCTAATTGACCCTCATGCCATCACAAAGATGGTGGTGCCCACAGCCAATAAGGAGGGCATATGCTAATTGACTGCCCCACCCTCAAAGATGGTGGTGCCCACAGCCACAAGATGGCCAGCAGGGTAGGGCAGTTAGGGGAAACCAGGCCAGCAGGGGAGGGCCGTTGGGGGTGACCAGGCTGGCAGGGGAGGGCAGTTAGGCATTGATCAGGCTGGCAGGCGAGTGGTTAGGGGGTGATCGGGCTGGCAGGCAGAAGCGGGTAGGGGCAATCAGGCAGGCAGGCAGGCAGGTGAATGGTTGGGAGCCAGCAGTCCAAGATTGTGAGAGGGATGTCCAGCTGTCAGGCCTAAACTGGCAGTCAGACATCCCCTGAGGGGTCCCAGATTGGAGAGGGTGCAGGCTGGGCTGAAGGACACGCCCCCCCCCCCAAGTGCACAAATTTCATGCACCGGGCCTCTAGTGTAAATATAATGCTGACTTAACACAGAGATTGGATATTGTTTAACTATTGTACAAGGCAAGTTTTGTAATTATCCCCATTTTCCTGATGGGAAAATGGGAAAAATTAGAAAACTTATCTTAGACGATGGCTGAGGAAACTGTATGCACATGTGGCCTGGTACAAGGGAGGACTCATTAAACACAGGGACATGGATGACACAGCGCTCATGCAAGGGGGCTGGCATCCCAATGCTGTCTGCAGGGGCAACTCCCTGTGCTTATGTCCTTTCCTGTCCATGGAAGATCATTACAACACCTCTGTAGCTTGCAGGGATTTGTGAAGGTTTGAGAGAATAAACTTAGCACAGTGCTTTCTGCCGGAACAGAGAGAGCCTCGAGTAGGTGCCTATCAGCTATCACTGGTGATTGGAAAGAGTCCTGGATTTTAGGTTCAGAATACATTGCATGTAAACGTCTATGGTAGGTCAGAATGTGCTATTCCAGTTTAAGTCGTTCTTACTTTAAAAAATTATTGTATCATATGCATGTAATTTTCATAAAAGAGGAAGGAGATAGTCTGTATAGAACACCTGTGGGTGTGCCAGAAGAAGCTGGGCATTTTTGTTACATTATTCCATTAAATAATATAAAAAATAATATGCACATATACACATATATGAGGAAGAAAAGCATTCTGCATTAAAGAGAATCACACAAATTAAATGCCATCTCTTGGATCTTGTGAGGAACAAGAGAGATCGCCAGTGAAGAGCAGTGAGATCTGAGTTATTCATTTGTCTAAATTCTTCATCACTTTCCTTCTCCTAGAAAAACACTATCTGGTCATTAATTTTGCAGCCTGTGTGTGTTTTTCTTGAACTCATCATTTTGATTTTCATATCATGAAGTACATCATGTGTGCAGACACATACACAATAGGTCTGCAGTGTAAGGAACACTCCTAAGATGAACACGGTTTTCCTTCCCATGCGTGCCTTACTAGCACCTCAGCAGCTCCTGAGCCCTCCACGATTGCTGTCTCCTGTTCCCCAGAGAAAACCATTAACTGGAGTTGGGGGGGGGATAATTACCTAGCTTTTTACAGTGTAATGTTGTTACATTTTTAACTCTTTGTAATTAGAATCATACTGAACATATTCTCCAGCAGTAATTTTTTTTCCACTCGGCATTGTGTTCTGAAAGTCCCCCGCGCTGTGCCTTCATTTTCACCACTGCATGGCAGTCCCTGTAAACAGACACTGATTCCCTATGCTCTCGGCAGCCAGTGGGCAGGCAGGTCGCTTCCAGCTTGGAGTTAGTAGAGCAATGCCACCGCAGACATTCTCAGACGTGTCTCTGAGCTCCACCATGCAGGAGACCTTCTGGGGCATCAGCCCAGCGGCTCAGAGGCTGGGCAGCAGGCCTGTGCGTCTGCTCTTTCTCAACTTGACTCCTGAAGGCAACTCACTTCCTGGCGTGGCTTTCCCCACTCCTCTTCCACCTGCAGCTGTATGAGAATCCCTGTGGTCCTCAGCTCACCTTGGTGACATCGTCTAAAGCTTCTTCATGGCTTTTGAAGCTACCTCTGTTGCCTTAGCCGGTTTGGCTCAGTGGATAGAGTGTTGGCCTGCGGACTGAAGGGTCCCAGGTTCGATTCTGGTCAAGGGCACATGCCTGGGTTATGGGCTCGATCCCCAGAGGGGGCGTGCAGAAGGCAACTGATCAATGATTCTCTCTCATCATTGATGTTTCTATATATCTCTCTCTCCCTCTCCCTTCCTCTCTGAAATCAATAAAAATAATATTTTTTAAAAAGCTACCTCTGTTGTTGCTGACGGAGGGTTGTGCTCATCATAGCATAGCAGTAACATTTCCTTATCAGTGTTAACATGTCTATTGCTCAGTCCGTGATAAGAAAGTAAAGCTACTCTGCAGTAATGGTGACATTAGGCACACTGGAATTTGCCACTGTCAGTTCAAACTATGGGATGGCGATTCCAACTCAGAATAAAACCATTTGTACTATTGGGGAAGAGACCAGGCATTTGAAAACCATCAAAAAATAAATGACTGAACAAGTCCAGGTTTTCTCCATAAGCAGGTGTCACTGCATAGCCACTTAAACCAGCAATTCCTGGAAGGTTTCACTTTTCTGATTCCATCGATATGTAGCTTTAAAATGGAATGAAATGTTAAAATGCCCCGGCTTTGCTCAATCCACATTCTGCTCTGAAGCAAAGCATCAGACTCACTGAAGCTCCGTTTGGTAAGAAACCCGCACCCCATGCTCGGGCTGCAAGGCTAGAAGGGCCCTCGCTGATTGGAGGCGTGTGCAGTGAATCTTCCGTTAGGTGGAATGTGAACCACAAGGCAGCATGCGATCACTGTACCCACAAAGGACTCTGTTGAAATGCGTGACACTCGGTGACAAAGGAATGAAGTCATTGTGAAACCATAAAGGGTTTTCTAAATCTCTCTCATCCTGTCACACACTTAGTAGTCACTGTGTTATTTTCTTTCTGGCTGCTGGGGATGAGTCACATCTTCCCAGCAGAAAAATAACTACAATTTGGCCTGAAATTGCGCCAGTTCGCGAGAGGCAGGGAATGGCATAAATATGTGAAGTGAAAGTTTACAATGACACAACATAATAGAGTAGATATTACCTCTTGGAACTAAAGTGAACCCTTAAAAGACTGAACCATTAAAAAAAATAGCAGCATAAGCAATATTTTAGTATACAAGAGACAAAGGCACCATTTCTAGAACACTTGTAAATCGTGTAGTAAATTTTCAGAAATAGGGAAAATAGGTTTGATTCTTCAAACTAGTCAGCTCTCTGACCACACTCATTGTCATCACATCTAAAAATGCTATAACGTGTGACCCTGAGGAGGGCTCCACCCACCCACAAAGCCCCCCAGGTGACAAATAATCACAACAACACAACAAAAAGAGAATAAAGGTTACCTTCTGTGGGTGACAAAAACATTATTTACATGGCCCAGCCCATTGCAGCCTGGCAGGGGACAGTGTGGAAGTTCTTGTTTGTTCAGTTTCCAGGAGAGGGGGGCCCCATGGAGAGGATTCTCCTTCTGTCTCTTGGCAGCCAGGGGACAGCCAGAAGCTGTGCGATGGGATGTGTATTTACCTGATATGTGACCTTGGCCGTCACACCCTATCACAGGACATCTAGAGGGACACAGCAGAGATGTTACCAGCTGGGAGAGAATGGACAACTCACATGACATGCAGTAACTGAGTGAACAAGAAGGTAGTGGCGGTTCCACACTATCCAGAAGGCAGATGGTGAGATTATAGACTTTAAAAGATGCCAATACAACTAGCAAAATAGCGTGGTTCTGGCAGTACTAATAGCCCGTGGGCTCTGGGCTAAGCAATTTTCACACGTTATCTCCTGTCATCTTCACTGCAAATCTAATGGGCAGAGAGTGTTATTATCCCATTTTACAGGTGGGAAAAATGAGGCTTCGGAAACTTGTCATCCATTTTACAAGAAGTGGAGTCCAGTTCAGACCCACACTTTTTAGCCCTAACCAACCAGGTGAACCCTGTTGCCGGCAAAGACCACGGGTGCAAAATGTTAGCTACCTTGTCCTATATTACATAGCACATTGCTCATAGAACAGGAATTCTGGTGTCCAAATACCTAAATATTATACTTAGAAATGCTGTAGAGCAAGCAATTTAAAATTCTACATCTAGCCCAGCCGGTGTGGCTCAGTGGTTGAGCATCAACCTATGAACCGGGAGGTCATGGTTTGATTCCTGGTCAGGGCACATTCCCCAGGTTACGAGCTTGATCCACAGTGTGGGGCATGTAGAAGGCAGCCGATCAGTGATTCTCTCTCATCATTGATGTTTCTATCTCTCTCTCTCTCCCTCTCCCTTCCTCTCTGAAATCAATTAAAAAATTTTTTGAATTCCTACATCTATATTTTTATATGTCATCCTAGCCTTGGTAGCATATGTCTCAGAGGAGGGATTTTAGGTAAAAGTTCGCCTTAAGCAAAATTAAAGCTGGGGGGGGGGGGGGGGTGCTGCCGATTTGCTGTTCTGTAGCGCTAGCAGAAGGCTTCTTTCCTTTAAAACAACTGGAAGAAGTACGGTCCCCTCCTTCTAACTTTATAGTAACATCATCTGTGGAAACATGGCTATGAATGGAAAATTTTTCTCAAACTTCTGAACACTGACCGCTGCCTCAAGGACCCCTGTGTGTGAGATGCAATCAGCGCCCACTGGCACCACAACGAAGGTCCCGCCCATTTGACCCACAAGCTACTTCTGGCCCTGCTGCTGCTGCTGCCTCGGCTGCCGCACTTACTTGAGCTCAGGGTCTTCCTTCTCTTCCTTCGTAGCAGTCATTTTGACACCACCTTTCCTGGCACGAGGGCAGCCGGACAAACTAAAATATGGACCCAACAGAGAACAAAACCAGACCATGTCAGCTCCATGGCCACTGCTGCTGACACTGATTTCATTTCTCAGAAATGGGTCAATCCTACCTTCTGTGGGAAGCATAGTTTCCAGTCACGTGCCCCGAACCATCACAACCTGGGGTCGGACACCTGGAAAACACAGGGACAGAGCGCTGGCCACGTGGCTGTGGTGGAGGGAGCGGGATCATGACACATGCAAACAGAACTCAACAGAATGAGCTGCTTTTGGTGGGGCCCGCGTTGCTTAAATAAAATTAGTTTTTGGCTAAGAATCCATTTTAAAAATTTGTTAAGCTATGTGACTCCTGTGTTAGGCTTGATAGACTGTATTAGTTATCCTACATTCTTTTTTTTCTTTTCTTTTCTTAAAAACTTGTTTGAGAAGGAACCTAAAATTTGATCCACAACTTACTGCTGGGCTTCTGTCTACATCATGCAAAGTTCTTATCTTTCACTTAAGAAAAACAGTTTTCCAAATTGTTTCAGAGCATAATTTATTTTCTGTGATATGCTCCACTGCCACAATAATCCATGGAGTTCAGGTGAACAACAGTGTTCTATGCGAATTCCAGAGACTTGGCACATTAATATGGTTGCCAAAGGAGCAAAGTCATTTGCACCTGGTCTGTTCCGCTCATGGTCCAACTTAAATGGCCTTTTGGAAAATCTACCAATAACTATTATTGACAGTCAACCATTAAATTTGGAATGAGGAGGGTGAAAGAGGAGGAAAAACCCAATTCTGCTTGGAAGGCTAATTAGAATTAGGTTTTGCCAAAACCGGTTTGGCTCAGTAGATAGAGCGTCGGCCTGCGGACTGAAAGGTCCCAGGTTCGATTCCGGTCAAGGGCATGTACCTGAGTTGCGGGCACATCCCCCAGTGGGAGTGTGCAGGAGGCAGCTGATCGATGTTTCTCTCCCATCGATGTTTCTAACTCTCTATCTCTCTCCCTTCCTCTCTGTAAAAAATCAATAAAATATATTTTTAAAAAAAAAAATAAAATAGAATTAGGTTTTAAAATACACTTGAATACAGTTTATACTGCTTCTCTCCCTTTTGCCTTTTTAAAAATCCCAAATACTGATACACACAGACTGATGTAAAATGCTTGATTTTTTAAATTTTCTTGAAGAAATTATCTTTATTATTTTGGTTATATGCTCACAATGGTTCAGATTTCTACCCAAACACAAGTTTGAGAAAAATAATAACCAAAAGGAAAATGTGAACACTTCCCCTTTTCTTAAACTTGAACCCACTGAACTTTCATAAAAAATGTTTTTATATTCAATCCTGAGGCAGAAAATAGGAGTAAATGCTTTTTCCAAATGAAATATAAAATCAGCATCCATCTCTTTAAGCCAACCAGAGAAACCTGCATTGAGTCTTTTATTTTTTACTTATTTTTTAAAATTAAATTTATTGGGATGACCTTGTTTAATAAAGTTATATTGGTTTCAAGTGTACAATTCTATAATGCATCATCTGTATATTGCATTGTGTGTTTACCACCCAAAGTCAAATCTCCTCCCATCACCATATATTTGTCCCTTCTTCCCCTTCCCTCCCTCCCTTCCTTCTGGTAGCCACCTTATTGTTGTCTGTGTCTATAAATTTTTGTTTGTTTGTCTTGTTTGTTCACTTGTTGTTTTCAGTTGTATAGCCTGCATATGAGTGAAATCATATTTATGCATTGAATCTCTAATCAGCCATTTTCAAATATAACATGTATGCTATTTTGTAGGAAAGGGTTAAATGCCAGTCTTTTTCTATTAATATTTTACTGGCTTAGTAGCATATTGCAATTATAGAAAAATCTGTGTCACGTGACCTTGCTTTGGAGTTCTTCTTGAGTCTCTAAAAAAGAAGTCAATGAAATGTCTCTTTTTCCTCTATGTACAGAAAAAATCCAAAATTGTCACTTATTAGATGACTGTATAAGACCTAAGTACTGGAGATTGCTATAAGACCTGTCAACCTACATGTTTTAAATGTACTACCAACATTTTTTCCCTAGAAATAATGTTTAGAGAAAATACTTAAGAGAACCGACAATTACTATGAAGACATGGCAATGTGTAAGTTTAGAGCAATTCTATAAGATTGAATAATTAAGTACTGAGTAAGATGAAATAAGAGTAAGTATGCCTGGCACTTCTCTCTTTTCAATCTCTTATTAGTTTTTAGTTAGCATTCTTATGTTTCAGTCTGCGAAAGTGGCAGTCAATAAAACAATTTCCAGAATCTACACCAACACAATTGATTGTAGTTTACACTTTGAAAATGAGAAAAATTGTATATTGTATAGTTCCCTATACTGTTTCTGGTACTAAAATTCTGAATGTTATATCTATTTAATATTCCATCTCTTTTCGCAGACTTATTTTCTGTAATTTTTAGATAAAATTTTAGAACAAATTAGAAAATGGAAATACTAACAAAAATTAAAAACATTTAATATATGAAATTTTGCCTGTGGTTTAGATACCAAATGTTGATTTTACTATTTATAAATAGTGTTTTATCATTAAACTTAATAACACTCATTTTTCCTAAAATATTATTATTTTCAAGTAAAGTTCATTAATTTTGTTTAATATTATTCCTTTGTCTTTTAAAAATATATGCCCTATTATATTTTTAAAGGGTATAGGTGGATCATTACTTTTAATTATTCTACATGTAATATAATAAGATATGAAAATATATTTTTAAAGGGTATAGGTGGATCATTACTTTTAATTATTCTACATGTAATATAATAAGATGTGAAAATAAACAAGTGAGAACTTTGGAATAAAAGAAGATAAGAGTCTGGCCAGAGTGGCTCAGTGGTTGAGCGTTGACCTATGAGCCAGGAGGTCACTAATTGACTCCCAGTCAGGGCACATTCCCCGGGTTTCGAGCTCCATCCCCAGTAAGGGGCGTGCAGGAGGCAGCCAATCAATGATTCTCTCATAATTGATGTTTCTATCTCTCTCTCCCTCTCCCTTCCTCTCTGAAATCAATAAAAATATTTTTTTTAAAAAAGAAGATAAGAATGGCGAAAATAAAATCAATAAGTAAAAGTTAATATGACTTTGAGATTTTTTAAACTAGGTAAAAATGAGCCAAATGTGTCTAGCACCCAAAAGTGAAAGGCAGTCAGATGATTCAAAAGGCCCACAAAGAAAATATGATGCAGCTTTCTTAAAATCAGATGATGGAAATTGTTTGCCACACCTTCAGAAGTCTGATTTATTATATAAATTCTGAAGTTAACAGGGGAAAAAAGTATTCTTATACTATTACATCACTGCTTTAAAAATTACTATAAAAATCAAAACTCCCGCCGAAACCGGTTTGGCTCAGTGGATAGAGCATCGGCCTGCGGACTGAAAGGTCCCAGGTTCGATTCCGGTTAAGGGCATGTACCTGGGTTGCGGGCACATCCCCCGTAGGAGATGTGCAGGAGGCAGCTGATCGATGTTTCTCTCTCATCGAATTCTGAAGTTAACAGGGGAAAAAAAGTATTCTTATACTATTACATCACTGCTTTAAAAATTACTATAAAAATCAAAACTCCCAAAGCAAGCAAAATAATTAGCTTAAAGTGATTTGGGTTTAGTCACTTGAACATTTTGGTGAAAGAGTGTGCTGGTTATAATTCACGGAGACACAATTCACTACTTGTTAGTGACCACACTGGTCCTGAGTGAGCAGAGTCCCAGCACAGCGGGCACAGGGCATGGAGGTCACGCTTCCCACACTTACTTAAGCTCCTGAGAGTTAGCAGCCATGAGGGACTTAAGCGTCTTATCGGCTAAAGGACATCCAGAAACACTAAAAAGGGGTGAGAAAAACAAAAACAAAACACAGAACACTGACATACACAAATCTGACTCAAATGGCATCCTGAGACTGTGAATATCTGTTAAATTTTCTGGTGACTGGGGATTGGGGAAAAAAAATAATTAGGTTTGAATCTGGCTTTGTTACTCTAGCCAGGTTGGGCTCATGGACTCCTCAATTATTTCTGATAAGAGTTGGGTTTGCTATTTATCAAATGAAGGGCTTTAACCCAGTGATACTCCACAATTCTAGAATTCAGTGATAGAACCATTACTGACAAGGAGTCCATGCCCACGGCATCACCAAAGGATGGTGGCTGACAGGTTCAAATCAGCACCCAAAGGGTAAGCAAATCAATGAAGAAGGTGAGCGCAAAGATTAAGCAGAGCCTTTTGTCACTGTTTCACCTTTAACACCAGGACTGGGGATGCCACATCCACAGCTAAGTGGTCAACCCCAGTCACTCTATTGTCTTACCTTTGTTTTACCTGAATCCTAAAGCTAGATACAACCAAAGCCCTGACATAAGCTCTCACTTTGTAGCCTGGACTACAGGAGCAGAAAACCATTTTTAACCAAAATCACGATATCTATACTACATAAGTGAAAAAACTAAAGATTTAACTTAGCTTTATTTATGAAAAACAAACCACCACCACCACAACCACAACCCCCCCCCCCCACACACACACACACACACAAACCAACTAACTTACGCTCTAATTCATGATCAAGATATCGTTCTAGAATGGGTGAGAATTAGTATTTAAATCAGAACCAGATGATAAAACGAGGTACCTGCGGTGGGATGCATAGTTTCCGGTGACGTGGCCACTTCCATCACATCCGGGCGTTGGACAGCTGGACCAAAAAATATATATAATTAGCGTCAAGTGCATTTTATTGCTTCACTTGCTTTGTCTGGTTTGTTATAACGTTGCTTCTCTTTTCAACGTCAGTTACTCAGTATAGAACCTGCAGAAGCTAGTGAACTAAGGATCTATGCTACAGAAGAACGAGTGGACTAGCGAAAAGAAAACTGGCATGCTCTTATCAGCTCTCAGCATCACATCCAATTCTCCGATTCAAATAATGTAGGAAAGTGATGCTAAAATATATGTTCTAGTGATGAGGTGAGTCAACAATCAATAACGTTTTATTTCTTTGAAAATGTGGGTTATAAAAATAAATATTGTAAACCCATGCTTTGCAATGATAGTGTCTCTTAAGAATACCATCATCAATTATATAACAGATTTCAGAAAGGAATTTTTGTTAGTTTTTAAGAGATCAGGCAACATAGTAATTTCATAAACATTTTTTTAAATCATCTGAAAAAGAAAAAAATCTTTGGAAAATACTACATGTGACTGAAATGTAAACTGACATTAATAGTTGACAAAGTTGCTGACAGTTCAGAAATAGGCAAGAAGTTTAGTTAAAAAGCTTGCAATCACTTTTATTCAAGTCTCAAACCCAACAAAGCAATTGCTAATTAAAAATAAACCTAAATAATAGGGCATCTGGCAAGATCAGAGACTTGATTTTATCTCAGAAGCTAGTCACATTCTGGGCCTCTTCTGTGTGTTTTGAAAATAAGCTAACAGGTGCATTATTCTGAGCAATTCTGTGTCCAGCTATAGCATATGTAAACAAGTAAAGAAAAAATAAACAATGACTAACATTTGAGCTGAGTTATCTTGCAAATGACATTCTTCCCCCAAATGGAGAAGTAATCTTTTCTGAACATTATACAAATCATATAAACAGAGAGTGAAAGACGTGTTATAATGATCTGTTAATTCCCACTTTGGAAATACATCGCCACCTAGTGTTCAAAACAGCATTGCATTTACTTTATTTCTTATTTCTATTTTTAAATTACCACTGTTAATACTGCCGAGGATAGGTAAAGACGTACTAATAATTTTTAAACAAGTCAGCTATAAATACTTAGTAAATATAATAATAAATTGTGCACTTATCTACTGATTAATTTTCATGTTTGGTGGTATGAAGAGGTTAAACAAAAATAAAGAATTGGGGGCAGTGTTATAGTGGGAACCCTTATGTTTCAGATTCTGACAGCTGGCTTTAACTACAAATCTTCATTGAAAAATCCTACACAATAACATTTGCCAGTTTGCTGAGAAGGTTTGCAAGTGGAAGGATCAAAATTAGAGAGAGGATACTAGCTAGTTCCCTCAATAAGTGGCATTCCAACTCTAAGCAAATTTATGCTAATCAACAACATCAAAAAAATCCTATTTCAAACAACTTTTGGGAAGTGATTGAGGTACATTTATTTATGTGTTAGGAACATAAAACATAAGAAGGACAGGATGGAACTGTAAAGTAGTGAGACTTTCACAAAACCAGAATGTCAACCCATAAACATAAGGGGTATCCGCTAAAGCACTCACCTGTGTGTAAAGTGTGGTGAGTCCCATGAGGTCCCTAGAGATCATTTTCTAGGAATTCATAAATATATTCCAAAAATTGTTCAACGTCTTTTAAAAAACCCTTCCTCGTTTGTTTACTTTTGTACCAGTAAAAAGTACCCATTAAAAAATATTCACACTTCATTTTTCTGTCCTTTGAGAATGTGATGAAAACGATGAACTGTCTCACCCAAATAGCAATTTGCATTAAGTTCAAAAAGGTTTGTAGACACCTGAAGTCCTGAATTGGGTTTTTTGGAGTCGATGGATATCAGATTAAGAATTTCTGATCAAAACATAAACATTTCTATTGGCTTTATGTTGTTGTTTTTAAACAGTTAGACTTTTAATTCTTTTAGCATAAGATCATGCCATGTAAATGGGTGGTTGTTTTTTTTGGTTGTTGGTGTTTCTTTTTTCTTCATAATCCTCTTAGTTCTGTGCATCTGTTTAGGTCCATGTAGAATATCTAACTATTGGATGGTGGAAATTGCCCTAAAACATTCCTAAAATCAACTATATAAGCCGAGATATTATTACTCAAAATATACGACCTTGAGTACCTTATTTCCAGAGTCTCGCAGAGAATGCCATGTTGGATCACTTACGTGATTAGTTCTTTTTTGAGATCTCTTGCATGGAGCTTGGGTTTAGGGCTTGGCATGGAGGCCTCTCCAGGAAACTTCTTTTCCTCTAAATTTTCTAGAGAGTTCACTGGGTCTTTCTGGAGAAAAAAAAAAGACAAAAAACAGAAGCACAGAGGGCATTAGGGAACCCTAGAAAGAGAGCTGTATTTGAAGTCCTCAGGGTCCAATGTGAGTTTTGGCTTAAAGACTTAGCTGAAATTCCTCTAGGGTTTGTGCACAAAATAAATAAGATAATGAGGAATGAGGAATTATAATTCATGGGGATACCTTTAAAATTTTCACATTTTGGCAAATATAATTACAGAGGCATTTGTTGAGCCAAATAATTAAGTTACTATTCTAATAGAGTTCAGGTTTTATTGTATGATGAACATTGCCTAGAGAACATAGGGCTAGTTCTTTATGTACACAGAAGTCATTGGTAAAACAGAAGAAATATTGCAAAAGTAAATCACAAAAAGTTTAAATCTAAAAAGGAATAAGTAAATTTAAGTTAACAGAATGTTCTTTCTAATATACAAATAACTAAGATTTAAATTATTTGTTTAAATGTATAATAACTGCCCTAGTTGGTTTGGCTCAGTGGATAGAGTGTTGGCCTTCGGACCAAAGGGTCCCGGGTTCAATTCCAGTCAAGGGCACATACCTCAGTTGCAGGTTCCAACCAGTCAGGCCCTGGTTGGGGTTTGTGCAGAAGGCAACCAATCGATGTGTTCTTTCACATCAATGTTTCTCTCTATCTTTCCCTCTCCTACGTTCCCTAAAAATCAATGGAAAAAATATCCTCGGGTGAGGATTAACAAATAAATAAATAAATAATAACCAAGTCTACAATATTTAGGTATTTAGTTTGATTTTTCTGGATCATCGCTTTAATTATTGCAGCACTTCCTGTTTTTTCTTAAGTTACCTTAGTTATGTTTTTTGTGGTTTTTTTGCTAAATTGCTATGCTTTTACTTATTGAATGGAATTTCTTGTTGAGTTATCACTAATTTTCATGGCCTTCTTTTAAGCTTAAGACTGACCTTTATTTCATAAGACTCATTAATCCTTTCAAATCACTTATTTACCATCTGATATATTATGTTACAGGAAACTAATGATCCTTTTCCTCATCGCATAATTAGTTTATCATTTAGTTTATATCTGGTAAATATTTTCTGGATTTAATATTAAATTAAGATGAACTAATATAGAAAACTGTATTCTAATTCTCAAAAGTACTGATCTAAATAAGGTGATAAAACAATTTTAAATTATTAGGTAAATCTCATTTAAATCAAGTGGATATAAAAATGCAATGGTAAAATACAAGTTTAATAACCTTAGTCTACATTAAAAAGCAATGGAAAAACAAAATACCTGAATATTTCCAACTAAAGAAAAATACTAAACCTTGATCTCAGTTATAAAGGCAAATGCAATTTCTTTCATTAATTGCTTAGATAACAATTCAATCAATTATTTTACACAAGACCATATAGTGTAAATACATTGGTAAACTATCTCAAGTTATATTATCATCAGATCAAATTCATAAAACCTGTTTTGATATAATTTTTCTATATATTATTTATAGTGTTAAGTGTTCCATTTTATTTTATTTTATTTTTAATATATTTTTATTGATTTCAGAGAGTAAAAGAGAGAGAGAGAGAGAGAAACATCAATGATGAGAGAGAATCACTGATCGGCTGCCTCCAGCACACCCCACACTGGGGATCGAGCCCGCAACCTGGGCATGTGCTCTGACTGGACTTGAAGCCGGGACCCTTCAGTCCACAGGCCGATGCTCTATCCACTGAGCCAAACCCGTCAGGCCCCATCTTATTTTATTGATAAATGTTTGAAAATAGCAGCAGAGAATAATAAACCCTTGAAAATTAAAGAGAAATAGGTACTTGATAATACTTGCCTACTCAGATACAAAGAGAAGTGCTATTTTAGTGGCTGCTTTCATGGAAGCAAAATAGATGAATGATGCTTATTAGTATACTTTTCAAGTTTTATAATGTGGATGCCTAAAGTGAAGCAAGTCCTAATTATAAGATATAAAACCTAATAATACCACCATCCATTCCATTTAGCGTTATCTGGATTCAGCCTAGCTAGTATTTTCTACTACAATTTATAAATGTCTTGGCTTTTGGAAAGCAGATACAAATGTTAAGTTCAGTATTAAGTCTCAATGTAGAACAGTCTTTGTTTTTCTGTATAGATATTAAAGTTCACAAAAATGGCATAAACTAAAAAGCCATCTTATTGTTTTTTTATGATAAAGAACAAAGAATCTCTAAGAAGGTATGAACAGTGATAGATGAACATGTAAAGGTTATTCGTTGTTCTACTGCTGAATCTGTGCATTATAGAAAGCAAGGATATAGGGGCCTTTGAAAGAAATGACCAGTTATGAAAGTTTAAGTTGTTTGACTAAAATGCATATGAAATAATGCTTGCAGAATATATGATATTTCATTTGGTATAGTAATATGTGGTAATGCTTTAATAAGACAATTTTATTGGGTATGACTTTTAAAAAATATTTTGTAACTTCTTTTAAAAACTGTGGACTCTTATGTATGAAATCCCACATAATAAAAAGCTAATATGCAAATCAACCGAATGGTGGAACGACCAGTCGCTATGAAGCACACTGACCACCAGGGGGCAGATGCTCAACACAGGAGCTGCCCCCTGGTGGTCAGTGCATTCTCACAGGAGGAGCACCATTCAGCCAGAAACTGGGCTCACGGCTGGTGAGAGCAGCGGTGGTGGTGGGAGCCTCTCCCGCCTCCGCAGCAGCGCTAAGGATGTCCAACTGATGGCTTAGGCCCGCTCTCCAGGGGGACTGGTCTAAGCCATCAGTCGGACATCCCCCAAGGGCTCCTTGACTGCAAGACTGTGCAGGCCGGGCTGAGGGACCCTCCCCCCACATGCACAAATCTCGTGCACTGGGCCACTAGTTTCATTATAAATAATTGTTTTCTTCCTTTTCTTTGCTCAGCATATTGGCCTTAAAACACTTGCAGAGAACGTGGATATTCAAATACAGATGGCCATCACTAAGAAAATTCTTCATTTGTTACAGAAGCATTTTATATTGGATAAATTCCTAAACAGGACTAAGTAAAAAAATAAGTTATAAGAATATATAAGAATTTTTTATATATAAAATATCATTAAATAAAAATATTATTTTTAAATGTTTTGAAGTTAATATTTTTATACTATGGCTATGTAAGAAAGAACATGGCATATATGTGTGTGTTTAGAGAGGACCTGGATGCAATGAGATTCCTTTAATGTACAGATGGATGTTTATATGGATTTTAGTAAAGACCAGAACATAATGGTAACATGAATAACAGATAATAGCATCTGGCACTTTTAACATTTTAAGCCCTGAAATCGTTGGAGAACTGACAGTTGAATGAAACTGACAGCCGTAGTTATTTCTCAGCACTTTCCTTCTGAGATATTTTGAGTTTTTTCCAGATTCAGGAATTTTTTAGGGGGCATCTGGACAGGCTATTTCACTGAGAGAGACAGACAATATTTTCTGAAAATTGCCACCAAAATTAAGCAACTGTTGTGCATATGAGCTAGATAACAATGAATTAGAAATAATCGCTCAATTTCTGGTTGCCTGTGTGTAGATGTATGTGTGTCATGTGAGGTGGGGGGTGGGGAGGTGACGGAGGTGGCAACAGGAAGGATGGGGGTATGGGAGCAGGAACAGACCACAAGGTAGTCTTCAGTATATCACTGGGCCATGTGCAGCCATGCCAGTAAAGCTCATTGAAAATGACAAGCGTGGACCAGTCCCTGTAACTTGTGTGGTCACATCCTATAGTTCTGGATCCTGCTATTCTGAGAAGCACTGTAGACCACGGTTGCCTCCACCAACCTTGCCTCATGCTGTTTCTTCGTTATTCTCTTTTTTCTTTCCTTTCTAATTTTTTTCAATATTCCCTAGTTGTCTCCATTTTTTTTTTTTGGTGTTTTTTTTTTTGTTTGTTTGTTTCTCTCTATTTTCTCTCTTCTCCCTTTTCTTCATATTAGGGAAGCCCAGCCCATTACTTAATTTCTGCATGACTAAGGATCAACACCTTTCCCTCCTTGAGCTTCAATTTTTTCCTCTAAAAACATTGATAATAACCCTGCTTCTCAATATACAGATCTCAGGATAAAGATCCCTCATCTTTATTTTTACTGAACGTGGTACCCCTCTGATACCTTCCCAAGGAGGACATTGAATGCCATCTACTTTTTCAAAATAATACCTATTAAGTATCTCACTTCTCATTTTCAAGATTCAGAACAGGATGTGAACAATACTCTCTATTAGTTGATTACCTTGTCACAGGTGAAGGAACAAAGAACAAAAGGTGAGAACGTGTGCTGGGGGCTAAGGTGATCCAGAAGCGCTCTTTCTCGTGCCTGTCCCCACTGGCTGTAGCTCCCCCAAGCAGGGGGTCACCCATGTCAGATAACTGCGGTAATAAGCATTAGCTTAAAAACTGTTTTGTCAACTCAAACCCAGGCAAGCACTTTGACTCTAAGAACTCACTTAGCATCTTCAAATTCCTTTTTGTTCTTCCTAATGACATTGAATCTCCACATACTTTCTAAATTCCAGATTTTAGATTATTTAGGTTGCAAACTGTAGAAGTAAAAGTCTGTACTAGCAGATCTGGAGTAAGTAAGCCATTCGAAAAGAGAAAGAATCTAAACAAATCCATTTTTCCCCATGAATTTGCCAGAAAATAAAACATGCTCACATATACTAGTATATATAAGCATTAGATAAGAACATATTTCTATTGAATTATAAAAGCTGCCAAGGTGAATCCATATTTTGGGGGAATTATGCAAAAAATGAGCTTGGAAAGTAAACATAAACTATTTGTTATAAGATCTCACTCTCTGGCTGAGTGATAAAGTGTAGCCAAGGAGGTCCCTTAGGAGCTAATTAGACCCCCAAATGGGAGGAGTTTCTCAGCATAGAAAAGGTACGGCGTTGGCATTGTTGCGGAGGGCACAGAATTATAACCAATGTCCAACACAAGACCCTAAATGGATGTGAGAGCCCACTTGTCTGACATGTGCTTCATTAACTCGGGACTGGATCCGTTTGTCTGACTCTGTACGAATAGAAGGATGTCCGGCAAACACTGACCATGGCCCATTACAGCACGGTCACAACGATGAGGCCAGAAAGCCTGAGTCCCCCCTGCACATGGCCTTGAGACACTTCCACACATGGTGGGCTTTATCCCAGCTGGATCCATCCAAGAATTAGAACGCAGTTATGCTGACTTTGCAAAGCACTGTCCTTCATGTGACATACGACTTTTACTGAACCCCCAGCAACAGATCTTATGATGTGGACTAGGATTCCCATTAGTGGGGGGGGGGGGGGGGATAGGCCACAATCCCATCAGCAATCGACTGGTTGGAGACTCAGAAGACTGGGGAATTGGAGGGTACCCCCCCACCCATTTTCTAAAGCTGACTTGTATGAAATGGGATTGAATCAACAATCTTGATCTCATCATGACTATGCTTGATCAGTTAATATGAATTTCAGCAGATTTCTGGGTTATAAAAATAGACAGGAGCCTGAAGTGGCGGGGGTAGGGGGTGGGTGGAATGTGGTGGGAGGAGGGAACACATGTTTGTCAGTTTGTGGTCATCGCTTACGGTAAACCAGCTTTTTATACTTTGTATATGTCGGTTTTATATTTATTAAAGTCAAATATATATTATTTTAAGAAACTGTTCTTCTAAAATACAATTAGGATAGATGAACTAAGACCATCCCTCAACACTCTAGATACGTTTTTAAAAGCCAGGCATAATAAAGTGACTACGTCCAGCATGACAGAATCTCATCGGAAGCAGCTGCTGTATCAATTTCCCTCTCCACTCCCGGGATGCTGTGTGTGCTGGTGACACAGAGCATGCCTTGGGTCCTCAGGACTCCCAGGAACCCGTCCCCAGCCAGGACACATAGGGTTGGCCTTTCCTTTCTACTTTGTGTGCCTGCTCCTTCCATTTATCAGCGGGATTTGTTATGTCAGTCCTGCTAGATTGAGCACATGTGTGGTGGGAGAATGGTCCTGGGCCTACCTTACTGACTGGACACAGAGATAATACTGCCCGTGAACATGTGCTTCAGGGAGGAAGGGAGAGAAGGAGAGAGAGAGGGAGGGAGAGAAGGAGAGAGGGAGAGAGGGAGGGAGGGAGGCAGGGAGGGAGGGAAGGAAAGAGGGAGGAAGGGAGGGAGAGGAGGAGAGAGGGTAGAGAGGGATTGCAAACAACCCCATCTGAGATCACTACTGTTTACGTTGACTTATGCTCTGAGATGTTCAAGCATATGCTAAAATGAAATTACTCTTCCCCTAAAGTCTCTGGACTTCAAAAACCTGAAAAAGGTGGTGCACACTTCCAAAGTGAATGGCTACTTCGGTTCTTTAAACATGTAAATGTAAGTATCTATAACTTTCCCGACAAACAAGCAAACGAGAATCACTTACTGTAACAATTAGGGTCACATTTGCAGTGATATAGAGTCTAAACCACAGAGGGGTCCGGCCATGAATTCTTTTGAACGACGCTAAGTCATGCTAATTAGCCAAGCCAGGTGGCTCAGACGAGGGAGATGAAGGCTACGGGAACTCCTGCACAGTCAGGACATCTGGCTCCCAGGAGTAAAAGCGCCTCTAAGATAACCAAGTACGTGAATGCATCTTCTTGACTTTGGGATTGAGACAACTCAGTCACCCAGCGTGTGACCCAATGACTCCATACAGCTGTCCCTCGGGGTCCTCAGGTATTGGTTCCAGGACCCCCTCAAATACCAAAATCCATGGACACTTGAGGTATTTGCATGTAACCTACACACATCCTCCTGTATACTTCATCTCTAGATTACTTATCATACCTTACACAATATAAGTGCAATGTACATAGTGGTGATACTATATTGTTTAGGGAGTAATGACAAGGAAAAAATGTCTCTCTGTGTTCAGCACACATTCAATCATTGGTTTAACTACATAGCACATGTCAGCAACAACGTAACTTTTTTCTGAATATTTTCCATCTGGAGTTGGGTGACTCTGCAAGGCCGACTGCACATTGTTTTGCTAACACAGTTCCTTCACAAAACCAAGGAAATACATTTGACATGATTCCTATTTGTCCCTGAATTGGTTTCATTTTCTATTTCCTGGCTCAGAAAGAATTCATAATACAGGCGGCTGTATCTGAAGGCATAGATAATATAATCTCTCACCCAGTTCACACAATTGTAGCCATAATGGAGATAAAATTCACAACAATAGCCCTAGCTGGTTTGGCTCCGTGGATAGAGCATTGGCCTGTGGACTGAAGGGTCTCAGGTTCGAATTTGGTCAAGGGCACATACCTGGTTGCAGGCTCCATCTCCAATGTGGGAGGCAACCAATCGATGTGTCTCTCTCAAATTGATGTTTCTCTCTGTGTGTCTCTCCCTCGCCCTTCCACTCTCTCAAAATCAATGGAAAAATATCCTCGGGTGATGATTAACAAAAAAAAAATTTTTTTTAATATTATTTTAGGCAAGTAACAGGAAAAGTTGGATTTATTTATAAATTTCCTCTGAAATTCTAAGTTAACACTCTACCAAAACCTAAAACAAGGTACAGAATGATGTATCATCTAAACAGGACTGTGCAAAAATAATTTAGGGAAAAAAGCCAATAATACCCTTCCATCATGCCCTTCAATCTTAAACGTATGGACATACTGAAGCAATACCTCTTTCTCCTCCTCTGTCTTCCCATGAGCTTTGCTATAGTTGATAGGAGCATCCCAGCCCTCTTGGACACACAGAGCCTGGTAGAACGCTGCATTGACCAAAATGCTGCTTGTTTTGAATGGGGAAGAGGAAGGAGTCGGAATAGACGTGTTTGAGGAAGTTAGGGGTGCAGCTTTGTCCGGGGGTCGATTTTTTTTCATGCTCAAGTCCAATGTGCCATTTTCATCCACTTCTATCTCGGCTCCCTGGTATACATAGGAAACAGAAAAAAAAACAACCTTTAAGCAGTTTGCTGTTATAGCTGAGCCATGTGGGGCTTTTAAGGGATCATTTTAAATGCAAGCTTTTATGTAAGTATATCTGATTTTAAACCTCGCTTTCTGATTTGCTTTGGTTAATGTTCGATTCTTAGGCGGACTTTTCAGAGCAGCCCCACTAGTGAGCTTCATGTTTCTGGGCTTAAACAAAGTAAGGCTAATAGAAATCAGAGGTTCCAAATACTAAATGTATTGGCTAAACCGGTCAGGTGTTTTTTAAAGTTTAGCTTTAAATCTTCTTTCCTAGTTTGCAGAATTCTCACTCGCAATCCATCATTGAAAGCATTAATACTTGCCTTTATGAAAAGGTACAACAGGTTTCCTCCCTCCAACCCCCAAATCACAATATTAACCTAACATGAGAAAAGTGGAAAAATAACCAGGCCCGGAGAGAATTCTTATTGGAAAACTAGATTGACATGGAAGTAACATTTTACCCTGGGTTACTTGAACCTGAAAAGCTTTGTTAAATTGTGGGGAGGCAGCTGGGGGGAGGCAGATGTGCAAACCACGATTCACTCGGGGCCTTTGGGTAGCAGCTGCCAGGATGGCCGCTCACGGTTTAAGTTCTACAGTAAAATCTTCAGAAGAAAGGTGATACTGAGTAAAAGACTTAAAACTACCCTCCTCACAGCATTTCTTGTGGGGACACCTTCGGCTAAGGTTTTCTTGTTTTGTGTTTGAGGCCCACGTGCCCGTGTGTCTGCATATTCTGCAAGGTGCCTGCTCAGGCGGGTTTTTCACGGCATCGTCAGTCAGGAGCACTGCCAGATGCTGGGAAGAACACGCTTGTCATGTTCCTAAGTGGGTCAAATGAGTCTCTTTCTGGCGTTCTCGCCATCATCCGTCAATTCACGTTTAACTTTTGAACGACTTCTCTACTCTTTGTCCTTCAGGCTGGCAAAGCAGGAGGCGTCCTTGAATATGGGAGCAGGATCCCTGACGTGTGTGGTAGCCAGTTACTTCCCCGGGGATTTACTCAAACTCCCCGTTTTCACTGCCTTCACCTCCCCGACAGCTGCCACTCAGGTGTGGGCCACACACAGTAGCTGGGCTCACCGCTTGCCCCGGATTTAGAGAATGAAGCCCGGCCGGCCTGGCTCAGTGGTTGAGCGCTGATCTATGAACCAGGAGGTCACGGTTGATTCCGGGTCAGGGCACACACCCGGGTGGTGGGCTCTATCCCCAGTGGGGGGCCTGCAGGAGGCAGCCCATCAATGATTCTCTTTCATCGTTGATGTTCCTATCTCTCTCTCCCTCTCCCTTCCTCTCTGAAATCAATAAAAATATATTTTAAAATCACCTCTTCTGTCTGTTTGTTCTACATGCAAAGTTCCTATCTTCCGGCTCTCGGTCTATGAGACAGATATGCTGCATTGTATTTGTGGGAGGTAAATACACTTCTAATATGTTTGTACTAAGACGCTTTGGCCATATCTTTCTGTCCTTTTTAGTAAATAGTTTAATCTCCTGTGATAGTTTTAAGCCCTGAATTTGACAGTACAGCTTATCCGGGATAATAACTTAGTAACCACAACATCTTATGCCATCTGTATAACATCAAATACACTTTTCTACCAGCATTAATAAACCTTAGTTACAAAAACCCAAGATATTAACCATATCAGTGCCATGTGCTCTCTCCATGATATAACGATGCATTCTGTCATGAGCATATCAAGGCAATTATTGGCTTCATAGCTGCTATGTAACTACAGCAATAAAACAGATCTATAGTAATCAAGTTTAATAACCAATGTAAAGTGCTAAATGCCATAGTTGCTGGCATTTTTTCATTTAAAAAAAAAAAACTTGGGTTAAGACTGCACAGCTAACATTCACATAAAATTCCAGACCTCTGTGACAGATGGCTTAGGGAAAGGAGCCATGTGACTGGGCTGCAGAGTTTTATAGTACAAAACCCACAAATAGTGCAGATTTGAGCTCACTGAAAAATATCAATTATCCCAAGGCAACGCTAATATGTATTTTAATTTTCCCAGGGGGGAAAAAAGTTCCAAATAGTACATTTTTCAAAAATAGAGTTGTTATGAGTATACATCTTGAGTAATCGTGTGCTGATTGAAAAAAAAAATCACTCCTAATGTTTAAAAGAGGCACTTTCCCGCAGCCCAGGCTCCAGCCGGCTGCTCTGAGCACCTGACTTGCCTGGGAGAGAGCACGCCTGGGCACCAGGGTACAAATGGGCTTAAAGTGAGCGCACAGATGCAGTCAACAGTTACACTCAGTTCCAGGGAAGGGTCCCTTTCTGCCCGTCGATGGGTGGATCACACGTTCACTGCACAGGGTTTTATTCGGAGCTGTGTCTATGGACATCACTTCCTCTCCAGTCTGAAACTCCAAATGGCAGGATGAAAGTGGGGAGGAGTTGAGAGGGGCGGGGGACTGTAGGAGGAGAAAACAGCCCTTCAGCTGCTATGGAGCCCCACCCCCAGACTTCTAATATTCTCATTTCTCAAAGTGCTCTTTGGGATCTTTAGTTTAACTTTAAATTTTAAGTTTTCTTGAGGGTAGGCATAAGTCTGTCACTACTCATGTACTTTCCAATTTGGGAGCATGGCAAACACCCTCTTATCCATTTCAGCCACTTTCAAGTTAAAGATGCTACCTACAATTTATTCATTCATTCATTAAATTGCTGATAAAGCATTTAATATTTTCAAACTACTATATTTAGGGGAAAAGAAAGTTGAAAAAAATACATTCTTCCTGCCTCTGAGGAGCTTGTTTTATGTGTATAAGAAATTAGTAGTAAAAGGTGATTTAATAAATGTTATAAATTATTAAACTGAAAATTGAGATAATTATTCATTGTAATTGTTATCTGCACTATAAAATAAGAAGTGTCTCAGTTGTACACCAACAGAGAAATGATTACTGAAATTATGCTACATCTATTTAATGACACATTATGCGACCTGTAAAATAATAATTATGAGGACTTTGTAGCAACATGGAAAAGACCTATCACCTACCACCGAAAGCAGGAAACCGCCTGGCATTTCTACTCTGCTTACAAGTAGGGAAAAAATAAATAGAAATTTGTTTCCAGAAGAACAAAAAAGAAAACTGCATAAAGTATGGTCCTTCTATTTAGAGGATGGACTTGTGGCTCTTCCCTCCAATATTTTCCAGGCACATGAAAATAGTGCATTGTTTCAACAATTAAAAATTTCATCATACATTAAAGATGACGATGCAGTTAAAGGAGCAAAATCATAATTTTTACTTTAAATGTTCTGATTATAAAAATTATTAATATTCAAAATATTGGTAGGATAGCCATTGTTTTCCATATTTGGCAAAATTTTCTCTTAATACAAGGTAGGTCTCCCGTCACCTTTTCCTTTCTGACTTGGCTAAAAGGGCGGGCAAAATGAAGTGTCCCTCAGCCTAGGTTTCTGTGGGAGTTAGCCCCTCCCTCATTTTCATCTCTTGTGTTCTTTCACGCTAGCTTCAGGGTGTTTGGGAGTACCTTTTCATGATTGGAAGCTATCTGAAATCTGCTTTCAAAGCAGGCAGATTATTAAAAATAAGGGGGAAAAATAAATATCTAATTCTTACTAAATAGTAATTGAGTATTAAAACTCCTAAATTAAGAGTATAAACTAGTGAAATGTACTCAATATAAATAGAATGGTGGAATTCAGAGGAAATATAAGTGTCTGCCATAGGGTATAAAATTAAAATGAAATTTCCCCCAAGTCTTTGTCTGAAAAATGTATGGAATTCCCCAAAAATCTTTGTCTGGGACTTGGAATCATAGTCAGTGGAAATTGTTGGTGGACCAGCAGTCTGAAACCACACCATGACAAGCTCTCTAAAAAGATGAGAAGTGGGACAGGTGTGAGTTCAAATGGCAGCTCCAACATTCATGGCTGTGCCACTAGGAGAAAATTATTTAATATCTCTGCACCACTGCTGCTTCATCTGCAAAATGAGATAATATCTGCTTTATGGAATTTCTAGAAAGATTAAACAGGATTAAAGTGGGCAAAGTGCTAGTTCATAGTGCCTGGTACATAATAGATATTCAATGAATGACAACTAATCCTATATAATAAAAGGCTAACATGCAATTGTCCCCTCAACCGGGAGTTCGACCAGGAGTTCAACCAGGGGACAGGGCCGACCAGCCAACCGCCCACGGCCCCTCCTCTTGGCTGGCCCTGCCCCCGATCGGCACCTCCCACCCCTCCTTCCTGCCGGCCTGGCCCCATCAGCCTCGATTGGGGCAGGCCAGCCGGACCCCACCCATGCACAAATTCGTGCACTGGGCCTCTAGTAATAATAATAATTTGGGTTTTTGAATACCAAAAGAGACATGTTTCTATGCTACTGTGCTCAGAGGTACAGTGCCAGTTATTAAATATCTATTTTCCCTACACGTGTATTAATTGGTTCCTTGGGATCCTTGACTTGAGTCCCTTATAGCATTTTACACACAGTACATGGTGTAAAGTTACTGAAAAGACCGCTTTCAGATTCTAACCACCCTGAGAGCTGCCAGGCTATTTCTGATATCAGGCAGCAAGAATGGCGATGTGATATCATGTTGTTTCTCGGCCTTGTTCAAGCACAAAACAGACTTTGAACTTTAAACATTTCAAGCAAGTGTCAATTTTTTGTTTTCTTTTAAGGCACACTGTGCATATGCCACTTTGTCTAAACAGGTGGGGGAGACACCAAAACAAACAACAGAACGCTTGGCAAGCAGCAGCGACCGGGATAAAGATAGACTGTGAAGCGTGTTCCTACCTCTGCTGGTGAGGGTGGGAGGGAGGAAGAAAAACGGGGAGTGAATCTGACACGTGCTGGCACAGGCTGTTACGGGGCAGGAGGAAAGCACTCAGCAAACTCCACACACCGGGGATGCTCACTCCATGCCTGCTGCCCATTTGACTGAATTCTCCGCTAATATCAGTAGGAACAGTCACCAGACTAAAGGGAGAGTGTCTGAGGCTATGGTCCGTGTATGCTTTACAAACTCATGTAAATTCCAAATTAAAATAGAGGACATTTGCCCTAACTGGTTTGGCTCAGCGGATAGAGCGTCAGCTTGTGGACTCAAGGGTCCCAGGTTCGATTCCAGTCAAGGGCATGTACCTTGGTTGCAGGCACATCCCCAGTGGGGAGTGTGCAGGAGGCAGCTGATCGATGTTTCTCTCTCGTCGATGTTTCTAACTCTCTATCCCTCTCCCTTCCTCTCTGTAAAAAATCAATAAAATATATTTTTAAAAAAATAGAGGACATTACATAAATCTTAGAACAAATGTAAGTACTAGAATCAAAAGAGGGCTCAGACCTTACACAAAATTATCTCTCACGATTATGCTATCCACTAAGTATTGATACTATTTTTTCTCTTGACTTGATTCTTCAAAGAGATACTTAAAACATATACAGGTAATTTTTGGCAGGGTGGATGTGTTGCATTCACGCCAGGTTGTATTTTAATGAATAATCCCTTTAAAAGTTATTTTCAGATGCAACGGACTTGAGTCTGGGCAGGGGTGTTAGTACTGATATCCTCAGCGCGGTGTTGGGAAGGGGCTGATGAAGACAGTGTCCCAGTGTTGGGTAGAGAGCTGCTCGGGCTGAGGAACTTCAGAAAGAGAAGAGCGTTTTAGAATATCCATAACGCCCAATCTTCATTGCTTTTAGTGTTAAGAACTCAAAGCTCTCCTGCCACTCTGAAAACAGCCTCTGCTTCTATCTTCCACTAGAGTAGGGATTTTGCAAATCAAGAATTCAGATCTCCCACTCAACTTGGAATCGGTTGAGAGCTTGCAAATAGCATGAAAAAAAAATCTATATTCACCTCAACAGGTGAATAGGAAGGCAATGTCAAGGTTCCTGTCCTTGGGCTTGATGTTAAAAAGGTTGTGCCTGGGTGACATCATGATCTATAATTTTGTTGGGCTCTCACTGAGCGCTTTCAGTGACTTCAGAGAAGCTGCTGACATAAAAGAAAGGACTGGATGGAGGCAGAAGGAAAATGAGAAATCAGCTCCTGCCCAAGTTCTGATCAAATTCTCTGCAAAGCCACCCATCCGCACCCGGACACGAGGACCATGGCCGCTGAAAACCTAGCCCTCTGCCTGGGACAACCATTGTGTCTGCTTTGTCTGTCAGCTTTCGGAAGGCAGGGTCTGTGATGGGATCTAACCTGGGCCTGAGCAGTCCAGCACTTCAACACCTTTGGTCCATACAGTTAAGAGTCCATCTGCCAAAATGTCTCTCTAGTACAGCAATTCTCAACCTTCCTAATGCCATGACCCTTTAATACAGTTCCTCATGTTGTGGTGACCCCCAACCTTAGAATTATTTTCGTTGCTACTTCATTACTGTAATTTTGCTACTGTTGGGAATCGTCATGTAAATATCTGATATGCAGGATGTATTTTCATTGTTACAAATTGAACATAATTAAAGCATAGTGATTCATCACAAAAACAATATGTAATTATATGTGTTTTCCGATGGTTTTAGGCAACCCCTGTGAAAGGGTCATTCGACCCCCAAACGGGTCACGACCCACAGGTTGAGAACCGCTGCTCTAGTACATCAAAAATGCTTGGCTGCAGAAGTCAAGAGTAAGGGAAAACTTCCTATGTCCGCATCCTTGGTTCCGAATAGGGAACTCAAGAGATCTATGGCTGTTTTCCATCCGACATAAACATGCTCACAGCCTGCCATGGGGGGGAAAGCAAAGCTAGTGGAAAGAGAGTCAGCCTCGTCCTCAATGTGGCGGGGACGATTGTTCATCCAACGTTAAGCAAAAGGCACAGAGCAAAGTGCAATGCTGACGATACACATGGCCCACAATGGGCACTTTGTCAGAGGCCATTTTCAGGGTTAATTACTTTGGCTTTCTCTCTCTCTCTCTCTCTCTCTCTCTCTCTCTCTCTCCCTCTCTATTTTATTTTTTGCCACAAAAATTATGTTTTGTGGTTTTAGGAATTTATGAGGTTCTCTTCTTTATTCAGGAAACAGGATCCCACGAGGACAGAATTCTACCAATTGCTACAGTTGCGTGCAAATGTGTGGCTGGGGGAAGGACTCCTTACTAAGTGACACTTTGGAGGGGCCATCTTCGGCCTGTTTTAACGACCACTGTGCCAAACGAGGTCACTTTCATGGGGGAATGGTTTAGAAAGCTCCCAGAAGAGCAGACTCCTTCTAAAAGTCTATCTCTGCCCTTCCTGTCTCTTCCATCTTCATCATCACGTAACGGATTTGGCTTCTGCAGTGAAGACTGGGCTGGCAGCTGGGAGGCTGAGACCAGCAGTGAGCTCCTGTCCCCTGGGCAGGCGCATCTGCTCCACAGGGGACACTGGCACTCAGAGTGCGCCCAGTGGGAGCAGAGGAACATACACAGGAAGTCGATCATTTGCATTTTTGAAATAAGCCAATTTAACAGTCACTCTTCTGACCAGAAAAAATGTGTTTTAAAAAGAGAACATATATTGATAAGGGAAAATGCTCTCAGATTTTAGTCATCTTTGTTTGATTCATTGTTTGGCTTCATCAATTAATAGAACACAGGAGTGTATTAATTAAGGTTAAAGTCAGAATTCTGAGAAACAAAAAAATATCTGCATGTGCACATGGAAAGCATTCGACTTAGAATCTTTTACTCAAGTGATTTAGCAGCACTAATCATTATAATGTTGGCCCTTTATTTTCATAGAACAGCCTATACAAAGAAAAAATAAAGCACTAAGAAGGACAATAGTTTAGTATTTCTCCAACTACCTGCATATTGAAAAAGGAAAAAAATATTCAGATTTAAAGATAAATTTTAAAATAACAAAAGTTGCATTTTGAAGTACCCTAGATCATTTATTTAAGTAAATAATTTCTGACTTGGTGTCCTTTGAATTTGGATAACTTGGTATTTTCTTTATATTTTTAGAGGATGTATTTTTCTTTGTTTAAGAATCTCATTTGTTTAAAAATTGTTTTTGAGTGATTCTTGGCCCACCAACTCTTCCTGGGGTTTACTTGGCTCAGATTTGTCCAGAAGCTAATTCCGATTCTTCTGTCAAATGCTCCATAGCACCGCGTTCCCAGTCTCCTGAAGGCCTGGCAGGCACAGGTGAGCAGCTGACCACACTGGGGATGGGGCTGCGCTTAATTGGCAAAGAGACCAGTATCCTTTGATCGCCTGAATCTTGGGGTTAGCGTTTAACCCAAGGTTCTTTCACTGAAAGTAGGAGTAAAATCTCTTCTCCAAATAAGCCCACACTCTATTTCGGTTGCCTTCTGCCATCTGGGTAGAAACTGATTTATTTTAAGGGAGCCCTTTGTGTAGGTAGGACTTCCTGGCTCCCGCTGAGGCTGATGGCAGGCTCAGTCCTGCCCTCCCTCTGGGGAGGATCACTGTGACTCGCAGCCCATCAACCCCTCCTTCTCAAAAGGCAGGACACGGAGGGCCTCTGCTTCTTGTTGTCATCGAGGTGTCAGAAACACGCATGTGGACTTCCCGTTGCTGGTTAGAAAGGCGAGGTCATTAGAGAAACAGAATTAACTTCTGAGGCTTCAGAAATGTGGCATCTTCATGCACCTCCTAGAATTCGATTTTGGATGTGGATGCCCTAAACCAGGGGTGGGGAACCTTTTTCCTACCAAGGGCCATTTGGATATGTATGACATCATTCAAGGGTGATAAACATTATTAACTTAAAAATTAGCCATCTATATTTGGTTAAACATTTAATGAGCTCACCCCTAATGCCTTGCCAAGTCCAGACCAAATGATTTCACGGGCCTTAAATGGCCTGCGTGCCGGACGTTCCCCACCCCTGCCCTTAGCCCTCCAGTCCCCCTGAACTATCTCTTGTGGATTCAATGTGTCCAGGTTTTACTACATGTCCTTTGGGAACTACAGCACCCTGGGCTAGCGATCACATGCAATTACAAAATGCCCTGAGTCAGTTTTGCGAAGGTTTTACGAGTCACAGTTGAATCATACAGTTCCTACCCTCTTTGATTCGCAGACAGCAAAAAGCTTCCCTTGTTCAGACTGATTTTAATGGCAACCCTCTTTTCTTGTGTGCCAAACTCCTCAAACAAACAGACAAACAAAAAACACATAACTTTGAAAGCTACACATCTCCCCAGCCAGTCTCTATAGCTCACCCCCAACTTGGGGGTACCTCCTTCCAGAACAGCCCCTCTTTCATGCCTCCTGGAACCGGCCAACTCATCCCTGTCACTGGGCCCCTGACCCTCTTCTTAAGACAAGGAGGGGATGTGCTTTAGGGGTGGGAGCGGCAGGGCAGTGCACGTGGTTAGGAACATGAAAGGCAGTTTACTCTCAGGGTTCAGGCGCCGGCCCCCCCTCCAGGCTCTTGGACTGGCCTACCTTGGCATGCAGGCTCTGTGGTTTGTTGGAGAGGATGTGGGCAGCCTCCCTGCAGCGGGTGGAAAGGTTCAGGATGGCAGCAGCTGCTGCTATGTGGGTGTCTTCGCTGCACTGACCGTAGCTGTAAGAGCTGGCACGGCAAGGGCTCTGTGTGTGGGCGCCTGCACCAGGCAGTCCATTAGGAAATTTCCCTGGATTTGAAAAATGCTTCGCTGCTGAAAAGAGATTTGATTAGCAATTGCATGTACGTGGTGCCGGTCATTAAACAGATTTGTTTTAAAGATACAACTCCTTGCTTTAAAATATGTGAAGAGTGAATGAAAACACGATCCATTATGCATTGGTACATTCAAGGAAGGTTACTCAGATTGGTTATCACAGAAGTTCACAGATGGTGTGAATGCTGGAGAAAAAAAGATGCCTATTCTCTTAATATTTTTTGTATTTCTACATCTTATAGCAAAAACTCCACAGCTAATGTTATGGGGCAAGTGCACTGGCAGCATTTGGGGCAAAGATTGTATATTAAAAACCACTCTAGCTAAAACACATCAGGGCCTACAGAGGGTTAAGGCTTATACATCTGTAAACTGTGTGTGTACGGACCAGTCATTCCAGAAGAGAAAATATATATCCTTTCAATATTTGCTTTCACAATAACAAGTTATATTTAGATATGGAATTGCATTTCTGTTTACTTGATACCCAGGTTTGCTTTGTACTTAAACCAGTAGAAGCTGTTCTCCCTCCAACTCGATGGAACTAACGAGGTGGCAGAGTCTTTAACGAGCTGGCATTTTGCATATTCAGGCAGCACACGATGAGCAAAGGACAGAGAAAATGTCCTCAAGGTGAACAGAGAGGCAACTTAGATATCAAGGCGGAGTTTCTGTTTTATGTTTCTGTTGTGGGGACCAAAGCATTGCCGAGAGAGAGAATTATGCATATTTCTCTTCACTGGGTGTTTGTAAACATCGCTCAAGGTTACAGTCGACACACCCAAGATAATTGGGGATTATACTAAAGCAGTTAGTTATTCATTTTGCTGTCAATATTGTTTATTTTAAATGTTTTATCATTATTTTTATAAAACAAAATTTGAAAACTTATCAAATGTTATCCCTACATAAGAATATGAAAATATCACGGAATATTTCACATTTTTAAACCAATGTTGATATTATGTGAGTATACAGATAGCTCTTATTAACTAGCTTTACCAGAATTAAACAGATATGCACGTGTGTGTGTGTTGCATATTTTTAATGAAACTATATATAACATTGTATAGATAGATACAAAACATACTCTGTGCATGTGTGTGCGCACATGTGTGTGTGATATTTTTCCTTAATCTAACAGGTTTTCAGTGCTTATTTATGGTGTCTGGGGCCTATTTTTGGTAAGAATAGGCAGAGCATATTTGGAGTAGAAGCTCCTTCTCATTGATAGCAGACTCATTTCAGGCCTGGTTTTATACTGCTAGGTTCATATAGCATCCTAGTCCTTTGAAAGAGGAGATCAATATCACAGAATGAAGCAAAGACTCTGTGTTGTAGGAGCACTCAGTCTTGGTGAAGAGGTGTGAGATCAAAGGATTTCACAGAATTGTGGAATGTTGTATATAATTCGTGGTCTATGGAGGACTCAAAGTGGGGAATTAGTTTGCTTCTTCCCTTATGATTAAGTTACTATAATGAAAAAATCATTCCTGGCTTTATTGCCAACGTCACTTTCTCTCCTTTTCATTAAAATACTCAAAGACTCTAAACAACTTGAAAAATAATGTGTTAGGAAAACCATCAAGCTTTATATGTTAGAGCATCGTTGAGTGATGAACACATCTTCCATGTGGATGTGTTAGCGTTAGAGTATTAACACATTTTCAATGTTTCTATATAAATTCTTAAATTTGTGAGTAAATATCTCCATAGCCACACACATTTTTTCCCAGTAAATTGTGTTCCTTCTTAGACTTTTCACTTTTTCTCCTACTTTCAGTCTGAACACTTTTGCTAATTAAGTAATGTTTTAAGTAGTATTTCAATATTTTACCTATTAAATTTTCAAAAGTTCATTCTCAGTCAAATTTACTCTCTTATAATAACTCTTACCATTTTCAATATATTAATCCCAATCTCAGCTAAATGTGGAATAAATATTTCTTTAGAAAATTGTATTCAGACTAAACAATAGTACCACATTTTTAGAATAATTAAATCATTCATTAATCACCATATTCAGTGTAAGTTCATATAAAATCAGCAACACTCATCAACTTATCGTTGTTTCTGTTATTTCGATGTGCAATATATTTTCTCTTCTCCCAGCAGTGAGTAGCATATTTAAGTACACCCCCCTCCCCAAACACACACATACACAATACACGTTTTTTGGAATAAGCATTAGAATTCAAAGCTTACATTCAGGAAACGGTGCAGTTTTTTGTCCTTGACCTGTTTGTATTAGGGGTCGTTTACCAAAAACCTGTGCATCGAAGCTGGCATAATCAAACGGTACTTTTCCAAATTTCTCTTGTTCTTTTGACACCGTGGCTCTGGGGGAGGCGATGGCTTGTGATCGGAAATTGAATTCTATTTGCTTCACCAAGCTTGTCCTGAAGAGTTTGAAAGAAATATGGTGAACCTCGTGGTGAACACACCAGCCTCAGCATTAAAGCAGATCAGAGGTGGCATGCCTGCGGGCACCCTTAGCGACACTGCACTGCGGGAAAGGCCTTGGTCACAGCTCTGCACCCGGAGTAAGAGACAGGGAGGCGCTTTGGGCTCTGGGTGGCTAAGGTGAGGCTTCATTTTGTGTGTCTCAGTCTCCCATCCATAAAGGAAAGATGTACAATCTCCCACTCATTTGATGCAGATGCCACGAGGAGCAAGTATTTGATGGATGTTAGCACTTTGAGCTCCTTAGAGAAAAGTGCCGTGTAACTATTAGTAGGGCACTGACAAGGTGTGCACGTTCTGCTTGCGAGGACTGTTCATCAAATTAGCAGTGAAAAGTAACATAACTGGTGAGGAAAAGCCGTTATATTCTGATCAGGAGAAGCGATGCTGGCCTCTGCCGTGCTCAGCAGAACTGGCAGGAGCCCAGCACCTCAAAGGAGCAGCCAAGGCACCAGGAAACCGCTTCCTGGATTGTGAGTTTCTTGTCAGGCTTTTCACCTTTCTTGCTAACTGCAGTCTGAATGTTTTTGCTAATTTACATAATCGTTTAAATAGTATTCAATATTGTAGCTATTAAATTGCCATCATTTCAATAGGAATCTAAATTACTGTGTTATCACAGCTATCACAGTTTTCAACAAAATTATCCCAATCTAAGCTAAATGTGAATTAACTATTCCTTTAGAATTATTGTATTTGGATTACACAAGGGCATCCTATTTATGGAGTACCAGTTCCAGTCAATGAAAACACAAATATTGTTGTGCTATGGTCTAATGGTAAAAGAATTTAAACAAATATACCTTTCAGAATACATATATGTATATATAGATATGTATATAGATAGATAGAGATAGATACATATATAGATATAGATAGATATACAAGGTGTCCCAAAAAACATGTATACACTTTAACAGCTGGTAACTCACTTAATTTTCACTCCTTTTCAGGTTCAACTGATTTGAAATAATAGGCGAAGCCAGACTAAGTTTTGAACAAAGAAAATTTATCTACTAGACTTTTCTATGGGGATACGTAAAAGATAAAGTTTACAGTACAAAACTGGCAACAGCTGACAAATTCGGGGTGCACAAATCCCGAAGGAAATGACTCTTGATGCTTGTAATTCCAGTGCTTTGCATTATCAAGCAGTGCCTGGACCAGAACAGTCATCAGTTTGAAAACAGGTGTTGACCAAAAAAAAAAATTATTCATTTCTGTAGATTTTTTTAAATCTTGAAAATGAACTGTATGTTAATAAACACTTACTTTATAATCATTCAAAGTGTGTATACATTTCTGGGGGATTCCTATACATATTTATATGTGTATGTCTCCTACCAAAACATGCCTGACTCATCAGAATGTCAAAGTTTTGATAATATTTCCTGGATTTTGTAAAAAAAACTTTTTTGCTGAAATATAAAAATATTTTGAGTGATGAATTAATCTTGCTATTGTGTATATAACTTGGTTTATACTCCTAATGTTGCATGTGTTCCAGTCTAAAACAATATTTATTTTTTAAGAAATTAGCAAATTAAAACTTAATGTTATTTCTATATTTAATAAATAACCTACTTAGGGGAAAACTAGAGAATACAGTAATACTAACTAAGAAGCTTGTTATAAAATATTAAATTGCTAGTTATTCAGTAATTCATGTACTTCATTTGACATATATTCTTTTTTTAATATATTTTATTGATTTTTTACAGAGAGGAAGGGAAAGAGATAGAGTGTTAAAAACATCGATGAGAGAGAAACATCGATCAGTTGCCTCCTGCACACCCCCTACTGGGGATGTGTACACAATCAAGGTACATGCCCTTGACCGGAATCGAACCTGGGACCCTTCAGTCTGCAGGCTGATGCTCTATCCACTGAGCCAAACCTGTTAGGGCTTGACACATATTATTCACTCATGGAATTTGAATTCCTATTTTGAATCTTTTAATTAAATCTATAGGATCACATATTAATAGAAGCCAAATCTCAAAAAAATATTCCTACTATCTATTTTGCATTTCAGTGTCTCAGTAACAATGAAGATCTGATCATCTGTTTTCATCCTGAAATCACTTTTCTTAGATATATGATTTTTATATTACTAAATATATAACATTAAGTGGCATCATATATAGTTTACTACTTAGGTATAAATATTGTCTTCTAAACTACCAGAGATTGTGATGCACCTAGGACAAATTAGATATATTTTATTAATAGTTACCAACTTACTCAATTAAATCTTTGTTTTAAAAAAAGCTAAATGTACATGTGGAAGAGAAGGCGAATATATAGCATCACGTAGTTTGAGTGATATGAATGATTTATGGTGGCATTTTCTCTGGGGAGAAAGGTTAATTCAATCATTAGGAAGACCATAGCTGACCAGTGGAATGGGTTGCCTTTAGTGATGCAAATTTTTGATTAATATATGTTATCATATACTTTAGTTCTTTTAGATTCAACCACATTATGTTACCTTTGCATACAGATTAATTTCAAGTGAAACTTCTGGATGGTCTAGAAGTTCATTTAAGTGACAGTATGATCAACTGGACCAGCCTCTCCAGTGACTATTGGTAGCTGAGAACGAATGTTGGCCGTAGTGAACTAGCACACGAGAGGGGACAGACCCATTGCGTAGGAGCATGGCATGAATACAGTACCAGGCGTGTCATGGGAGGGTCATACCTGTGAACCTGGTCAGAACACTGCCCAGTTTGGGAAGAATCAAACTGACTTTTGTCCTGGGACATTGCCAATTTTTCAGCCGCAGCAATTGGACAACCCGAAAGACTGTCAAAAATAAAACAGTGAGAATTTGAGTTAAAAAAAAAAGATAACATAATTTGCTTTGGCAGGTACCTCACATCATACCTCTCACACACTATTAAGTCACATTAATAGCTCACTTAACACAGTAAAGGGGTTTGCAAACTATAGTGTCAACATATGTCCCTCAACCACATCTCAGAGGTGGTAGATAACAAACTCATATTAAAAATCAAAGTATTACCTAAAGAAGAAATAACTAAATTATCCTGAAATTTCTATAATATTTTAAGTGGACAGTGCTCACTCCAATTGCAATGTATCCAACTATAGATGTTAGCATGATAACTCCATGATTTATCTTCGGATCTTTAGGGAAATGTTAGCAACTTCATTGGATGTCTGAGTTTAAATAGAATATGAAGGTTTCTGGCAATATGCTTATGAATCAAATAGTATCTCCAGACCACATAGTCTATACATAATACAAAATACACATAAAACAATAAGCATTTTCACCAAAAATATTTACATATACATAATACATTTGTATATAAATGCACATATGTGTTTTAAGGTAGATGAGATCTCAATGAGATGAATCTCCATGAAATGTAGTAATATTTAGCTTCATCCTAATATATAGTCAAAACCACAGCATATCGAAGCCTTTTGGGTACCTTTTTAATGCTTTTAGAATGGGGTTCAAGATAACTCCTAAGCGATTCTTTTCAATATCAAAACAGCTATGGGTTCAGAGCAAAAGAAAACATGTTCTACTTGTAGGACTACATGAATGTGTAATCCTGGTCTTCAAATTTAACATTTGTGTTAGCATAATTGACTGCTAAAAGAACATTTCTAGGAGAGTAAACAGTGAGGTCATTTTTTTTTTAGTCTGCACAAATTGAGAATACTTCTTATCTACTTCAAGTGGTCAGGTATCTGATACTGCTGCAGTGATTTGGATAACACATTGCTAGCTTCTTATTTTCTTGATGGAAAGAGTCTCTCACTTCTTTGTAATGTAAAAGGTTAGCAACTCATCACCATTACCTCCTGTGGGTGTTCCGGTTGCTGTTCACATGCCCTCTTCCTGTGCATCCTGGGGTGGGGCACTTGAGCACATTTTCATGCATGGCAAGAACTAAGCACAAAATGTCACATAGAAGGAAAAAATAATATACTATAAGCACATGACACAAGCACAAGGTGATTTCTCAAGTTTGCAGTCAAATGAATTTAGTTACATAACCCTCGCTGCTTCCTCCCCATAGTTATTGGGGTTGAAGTAAATGGGCACTTAAGGACTTCAACAATTAAATTCAGCAAGTCTGAGGTTTTCTAAACTTCCTATTATGGTTAACGCTAGACTTAAATGAGATGATTCTGCTTATATTTAACTTAAACTGAAAAGCTTATATTCTTCCTTTTATATTTATACTAGTGGCCCAGTCCATGAAATTCATGCACATTAAAAGGGAATTAATTAGAGGAAATATTTTAATATTGTTATTTTGTTTCCATCTCTCCATCCCAGTCTCTCCCAGTCTCTGTCTCTCTTTGTTTTTCTAGCAGTCCTCCAGGCCTCCCTGCCTCCCTTTCTCCCTCTTCCTCTTTCCCAGCTGGGAGGGGGCAGGGCCAATGGGGGCAGCTCCATCCTCTGCCTTCCCTGGGGCCTCATTCATAGAGAGACTCTGAGAGCAAGCTGGGAGGGAGGGAAAGAAAGGGAGAAAAGACTGTGAGCTGGTAGGCGCTGTGTGTGTCTGTGCGTGTGTGTGGTTGTGAATGAGTGTGAGTGCCGGGCCCCCCCTCCCCCGGCCTCGGCCCCACTGCCACAAGTCCCCACCCACCAGAGCCTGTTGCGCACGCAGCCTGGGCGTTAGGTTGAGCCTTTGGTCGTTTTGGATGTGATGGACCCTGGCTCTTTATATATATAGATGCTTTTCCTTGGAGTGAATGGAAAACATTATTTATCAAACTAGAGGCCTGGTGCATGAAATTCATGCATGTTGGGGGGGGGAGGTTCCCTCAGTCCGGCCTGCACCCTCTCCAATCTGGGACCCCTTGGGGGATGTCCGACTGCCGGTTTAGGCCCAATCCCTGTGGGCCTAAACCAGCAGTCGGGACATCCCTCTCACAATCCAAGTACCACTGACTCCTAATCTCTCGCCTGCCTGCCTGCCCTGATTGCCCCTAACACAGTGGTCGGCCAACTGCGGCTCAGCAAACCGCAGCTCATGAGCCACATGTGGCTCTTTGGCCCCTTGAGTGTGGTTCTTCCACAAAATACTGACTTCTGCGCATGGACCATGAAGTTTCAATCGCACTGTACGTGTGCACCCGCACGTGATATTTTGTGGAAGAGCCATACTCAAAGGGCCAAAGAGCCACATGTGGCTCACAAGCTGCGGTTTGCTGACCACTGCCCTAACCGCTTCTGCCTGCCAGCCTGATCACCCCCTAACCACCCCTGCTGGCCTGATTGACGCCTAACTGCTCCCCTGCTGCCCCGAAGGCCCCCAACTGCCCTCCCTGCCAGTCCGATGACCCCCAACTGCCCTCCCCTCCTGGCCCGATTGCCCACAACTGCCTTCCCCTGCCACGACCCACCTCCTCTGCTGAGACCTGCCTCCTTCGCGGGAGGCGGCGGAGACACTGGGACCGGTCTCCTCCATGCCACACAGAGCCATGGGACCCCCAGGTCTCAGTGTGCAGAGCGACCGCCAGGCCCCACCTCCGCTGTGCACGTGGCCATCTTGCGGCGGCTATCTTGTGGTGGCCATCTTGTGATGACGTCACACATGAGAGGCACCTAGGCTTTTATTAGTATAGATAGTTATTCTTTCTATCTTTTCCCCACAGTATGACGTTCTGAATATGGTCTTTTTTTATTTCCCAAAAGACATTATTTTGATTCTTTGTCCATCACCCCCCACTCCTCACCCTCACTGCCATTCAATTATTGGTGGAAGAGTATGGTTGAGGCAATCAGTGTGAGGAACTGCTAATCCAATGGGGCAGTGATGAGCTGATTAGTTTCAGTGATTTGCAAAAAAAAAAAAAAAAAAAAAAAAAAACCTTTTGAGAAAGGTGATGTTGGGCATTCCCATCACTGTGGTTTTTATGACCCAAGAGGTGTTTCAATGAGTGGGTTCAAAAAGTAGAGGATGTAACACAGAGATACTTGACAACCTAGGAGGCAGTCCTTTCCTTTTCCTTTAGTTTCCTAGTTCACAGTGGGCATGTGGGTGGAGAGACCAACTCAGGTTGGCTCTTGCCCAAGGCCCCCAGCTGCTGTTGTCCTGGGGCAACATCCCAGACATTCCGTGACCCTCAGTGCAGCGGTCCAGAGGGCATTGGCGAAGTGATGCACTTCCCACATTTCAGTGATGCACTGAGGCTAACGCTCCTTGTGGGTAGAAGGAACCCATGCCTCTGAGTACGCAGTCACACAGCGTATCAGCCATGCCTTTCATTTTCTGTACTTTGATGCTTTGATATCTGGGGCCTTGCTAACCGTGGGGAGCCTGCCCCTCCCAGGGCTACCTAATTCCTAGACACAGTAAACACTTTTCAGTGGCAAACCAACCCCTTCTGAGCCCTCACCCAACTGCCTTTCATCAGGTTCTGGCATTACAGAACCCTCTCACCTGCCCCAACCTCCCAGGGCCAGAGCCCCCGAAAGGAGTCAATCTAGCCCCGTGGTCGGCAAACTGCCACTCACGAGCCACATGCGGCTCTTTGGCCCCTTGAATGTGGCTCTTCCACAAAATACCACGTGCGGGCGCACATGTACAGTGTGATTGAAACTTCGTGGCCCATGCGCAGAAGTCGGTATTTTGTGGAAGAGCCGGTATTTTGTGGAAGAGCCACACTGAAGGGGCCAAAGAGCCGCATGTGGCTTGCGAGCCACGGTTTGCCGAGCCGCAGTTTGCCAACCACTGATCTAGCCAATCCTAAACCTGCTCACTCTGTTCCTTCCCAGGAAACCACAATAAAGGCTGTTGCCCCGCCCTCACTCTGCCCCCGACTGGCCCTGGGACTTCCCAGGGTGGCCCTGCCTGGTGAGGCCTGCCCCCTCCTCTTGGGAACTATGAGTAACAAATTACCTTCTCAATATCAGTCATCGCATGACCTATTGGCCTGACTGTTCCCACATTTTCTATCTCTACACTGTATTTTAAACACCAGGCCAGATGAAAATTATCTTGATGAAATGTTTAACAACTTTATATTTCCATTCCTAATTCCAAATTAGAGGAGAAAGAGGATCACACTGTGATGCTGTGGGATGTACAACAAGGCACCTCCTTCTTTTAGAGCTAAGCAGTACTCACTTTCGAGGGGAACCCGCACTTTGTGGGGGCACCCCGAAAGGCTGCGGTGGTGGGGGTAGAGCCCTGTCACATGGCCTGTGCCATCGCACCCGGGGATGGGGCACTTGGTCTCCCTCTTCTCAGGCCTCGGTGAATCTGCAGAGAAATAAAATGGAAAGATTCGTTTGGTTATTCTTCTTTCCCTTCCTTTTCAATAGGATGGCCTTGCAGGGTGACATTCTCACTTTATTCAGTTTTATCATCATAAACATTCTTCTCACATTGCCTTGAGTGAGACCCTCAACTAAGACCTGTGGACACATAAAAAAGATTTTCAATTTCCTTGGTTTCCTAAGCAAAGGCTGACCCAGGGCAAGGGAGTGTTAAAACACAAGATGGCTTTAAGTTGTCATGCCACAGATTGTAGTTAGAGCCTCACTGTGAAAAAGCAAGTCCACACCACAGGATACACAGGCTCCTGAAAAGAAAAAGAAAAAAGGTGAGAAAGAAGAAAGACTTTATTTAAACCCAAAACTACCTCCTATTGAAGGTGTCTGGAAAAAGCCGGTTCACAATGACAAAACAAAGAAGCCACCATATCTGAGAAAGACATCTCTGGCCTTGTCACTCACAAAGCAGGTGGCCCCAGGCTCCAGGGCCCAGCCGCTGCTCCTAGACACGTGTGGAACCTGCTTCTGCGAGAGTTAGGACAAGGATGCCAGCATGCCACCTGGTGCCATGGCCAGTGCTGCAGAGGCCCGAGGTTCCAAAACGCCAATGGTTTGCCATTTGGGATCTGCAGGCAGTGGCTACAGAAAAGGAGCTGCTGGCTTTACTCTGAATGCAAAAGCTAACAACAGAGGCAATAGGAAGGAGGTTTGGCAAAGCAACATTCTTGCAGGAACTTAGAGAGAATGGAAGTACGAAGAGTGGAGGCCGCCCTGCATGGCCTGGAGGGTGCTGCCAAGAGCAGAGGTGGGGGTGCGGATCCCAGGCACAGCCAGGCAGGGACCGGGGACACCTTGGTCAGGGGAAGGGCTGAAGACAAGCCCTGGGTGTAAGCCCTGGGTGTTAATCGTCTGGTCTTCTGGCTGAGGGTTAGCTAAAGGGTTAGCTAAATATATAAAATGAATGAGAACTAACAGAACTACTAAGGAGGTTAAAACTAACAGAGAGGCCTTCTATAGAATTTTCATATTTGTGGTCGAGATGGCAAATGAACTTCAAACACAAATGCATTCTTCTAGCCCAAACGGCCTCCCTCACTAGTGCATGGAATGAAAAATAATAATGAAAATAAATAAGCTGCCAGCGATGGGACGGGGGTGTGGGGGTGTGGGGGAGGGGGTGAGTCCTGCCAGGTGGATGTGGAGGGCACGTGTGCTGCCGCTCCAAGCATGGCCCGGGGAGCAGGGCAAGGTCACAGGATGTGGCAGCCGTCTCCAGGGCAGAGGACTGTGAGAGCAGACGTGCCTCTGAGATAGCATGCCACCCCAGTTGTTGGAGTACAAGCGGTCCTGGGCAGGTGGGCACAGCAGGTTGTATGTAATGCAATTATTTGGGAGCAGGGTTTCAGCAAAGGGGGAGGAGCCAAGGGTCCTTCAAGTTGTCACTCAGGGGCTGGGGGTAGGGGAGCCGAAAGAAAGCTCTAAGTTAAGTGAGAAATGAACAGAGGAAAGATAGGGATGCCTTGAGGAGCAGGCGTTTTGTTTAAAGAGAGACAGAATTTAAATGCCATCATGTGGAGAACATACACTTTTCTGTAAGAGACAAAAGGGCTTTGACTTGTTCTATGATTTTTATGGCGATAGATTTTATTGAATCCAAAAACGTTGCCCACTTTCAGGTTGTCCTCTCCAGGAGATCGCTAGTCAAATTCCTTGAAGTTTGCTGATAGCGAAACTCAGAGGGTTGACAGCACAGGAGAGTGAATTAGGAAAAAAGGAGAAACAATGTGTAATTCGGTGCCTTTCCTCTCTTGGACCTCACCCAGGTGAGGCCACATTTCTAAACCAGACTGAAAGGTTTGGCGTCGAATGTGCCTCCTCTTTGCCACACTATCGGTGCGCAGGAAGCCAGAGAGGGTGTGGGAGATAAGGCCGCTGGCTCCTGACCAGGTGTGGTCCCCTGACGTCCATCATGCACCTTTGTCTGCAAGCTCTTTTCTGTGGGTGAAACGAGATGCTAATGAAATGCTCTATAGGGCAGAGCCCCTGTGCAGGCTGAGAAGCCAGAGCTCCTGTGATCTCAGGCCTGGCTCCTCCATTTTCTGTGTGAAATGCTGCATAATGACCGTCTCCCCTGATGACTCTACATCCTGGTTTGTCTGGGACTGTCCCAGTTCCCGCCTGATATACCTGTGTGGTTGTTCATATCACTCCCCTTCACTCCAAGAGGCTGAACTATACATTCTACGATGACTCTACTTATATTTCGACTTAAAGTCTCACTAGATGCTTGGTGGCAACAGGATAGTCAAACTTTACTTTAGAATTGCTGACTCATCTGAAGTCTTGGGTAAAATGATATTTTAAAATTCTACTGTTCTCTCCTTAACAGCTGTCACATGCCCACAGTCTATAGAAAATGAGGATGATATTTTGAAGAGCGTGGCTATCATTTGGGAAAAGTGTTGACTTAGAAGCATGGAATTTATGCCAGAGAAAAAAAGCACCTCTAACGCTGCTGGCTCCCAAATCTAAAAAGAGGAACAGGAAAGTTAATACTTAATTTGGACTCTGTAGGCATTCTCTGGACCACACCTACAATTTCTCTGAGTTCCACTTCTTTTTCCCTGTCTGTTATATACTACTCTGGTCTGGATCTTCCTGGCATCGGCTATTTACACCCCAAGGCAGGACAGTGCTCTACGCCTGTGGTTCTCAACCTTCCTAAGGCCGCGACCCTTTAATACAGTTCCTCATGTTGTGGTGAACCCCAACCATAAAATTATTTTCGTTGCTACTTCATAACTGTAATTTTGCTACTGTTATGAATCATAATGTAAATATCTGATATGTAGGATGTATATAGGCGACCTCTGTGAAAGGGTCGTTCGACCCCCAAAGGGTCGCGACCCACAGGTTGAGAACCGCTGCTCTACGCAATAAGATATACTGTTGACCCATGCAGCAGCATTAGCCATTCAGTAAATCTCCAACATCACCCAAGTCTATAAGCACAGATTCCAACGCCTTGTTAATTTTTGAAAACAAAAAATAGTTTCAAAAGGTCTATAAAATTGACCCAAGGATCAAGTATTTCAAGCTGTAGCACAAATAATTAAAATTTCTCCAAATACTGGATTACATTGGCTGGAAGATTTCATCAATTGTAAGATGAAACATAATTTGTATGCTAGTAAGAAAGAAAAAACTATTAAAATTTAATTATGGCACATTCTGTGATTTCAGAGATATTAAACTGGGAAACTCTGTATCTTAGGATGAATGAAATGTAATATATTAGATATTATGAGTTGGGGAATTGGAAGCAAATTTCTTTTTTTCTGGCTTGTAGTTTATTTAAAAAACAAAACAAACAAACAAAAAAAACCAAACACGCAGATAAATCCAACAGTTGCCTATTAGTGGAGTACACAGAGCTAAATACAGTGTCCTGTCCCAAACCACACACACGTCATTAATATTCTGTCCCCATCCCAACCCTGGCAGAATGTTTGCATAGCATTATCTAGTTCCTCACTACGTGACGTCATCTTATTCTTTTCTGCTTTCTCAGCTCTGAGCTGCAAGGCAATACCTAATAAGATTGCAGGTGAGTAGTAAAACAGACTTAAAATGACAAAACCATTCATTCATGCATAAATAGCAACCAAACATCTAACTCTTCTAATAAGCACAAGCTTCGGGCCACCACCTTGATTTTCCCTGATTCTGTGGTTACCAGCCTTCAGGGTGTCCAAGAATCAATTGACAAACTTGCTTTAAAAATGTCGAGTTCTGGAGCAGTGAGTCTCATGAGATCCTGGAAATACACATCTTAGCTTTCTAGGCACTTACATACCATTTGGGAAACTCCACTTAACTGTAAAAAATCATCATCAGGCCCACCTTGTGCAAGGTTGGGGGTGGAGTGGGGGAGGGGATTATCTTTATGGGAGAGAAAACACAATTTCCCTAAAGTCTGAGGAACAATTTTAAGCTTATTTACTCTCGCATTCAAGCTTGGCCCAGATTTTTGTGGACCCTGAGTTAGAGAGCTTGTAAAAAGCAGAGGCTTATAAAAGCATTAACAGCCAGTTTTATCCTAAGAAGGATCAGATAGATCATCCTGCTTGACTTGCAAGTAGTTTAACGTTATTTTTTTATTATTATTATTATTAATTTCAGAGGGAGAGAGAGATAGAAACATCAATGATAAGAGAGAAGCATTAATCAGCTGCTTCCTGCACGTCCCTCACTGGGGATGGAGCCGGCAACCTGGGCATATGGCCTGACCAGGAATTGAACCATGACCTCATGGTTCATAGGTTGATGCTCAACCACTGAGCCAAGCTGGCCGGGCTATTTTGAAGCTTAAAGACAGTCAGATGACCCCAGAAAGAGGGTGGGAAAGAAATAATAAATTTCTGGAATTGACTTGATTAATATGATGATTTAAAATCCAATAACTTGATTAATATGATGATTTAAAATCCAATAAAGACTAATATACTTCTAATGTACAATAAAGTACTTTTAAAAAAGTACTATATTCTTTTTAAAAGCAATCAAATTAGAAGAAATAGAGGCAATGATCCTTTTATCGTGTGTCAAAACACTACACAACTGACCAAGCTTGATCTGAGAACAATTTAGAGAAATTGCTTATTTTATAATATAAAATATAAACTAGTTTTCAAATGGTGTGAAGTTGTCCAAACAGCTATCTGGAAGAAGTAATCAAGTCTGAACTAATTTTTTTTTCCCAACCCTAACACAATTTTCTTTCTAAAGAAAATGCAAAAGCATGTCTTACGTTTATTGTTAAAGAGTTGTCTTCCACCCATGTCGGTAACTTTGGCTTGTCTCCTTTCCCCTGCGAGGTGCTCCAGCAGAAACCTGTCCAGCTCTTTGTAGGTGTTATGGAAAGTACAGCCTCGCTCGGCCTGCAGAGCGATGGCCTGCTCCAGCAAACTTAAGTTCCCCTTGGCCTTCTCCAGGTCCACAGACTCCTCTGTCATCACGGCCAGGCACTGGCTGTCATCCTCCTCGGCCCCGGGGAAGGGGGCCTGCGCTCTGCCCTCCAGTGCATCCGTGCGAGCGCTGTGCGGGTCTCTCCTTTCTGGGTCAGAATCACACCTGTTTTCACAAGAGATAAATTTGTCACCTTCGGTCTTTATTTCGGGGACTTCCACTATGTCTTTCCTATCATCCACTAAAATATACTTTGGAACTCTACGTGGTTTGGCTTCTTCGGAGAAGTTGGAGCCACTGTCCCAGCCGTTCTCTGTACTTTCCGAGTTGCTTTCATTGTCATCGGAGGAGCAGAATCTCCGCTGGGAGTCGCCGATGTGGTCTTTTCCGTCATCGGAATGAACCATAAAGCACTCGTCCACCTCGTCGCTCTCTGCTTTGAGAGACTGGATGCCACTGTCATTGAAGTTTTCATTTGTGGTCTGGACAGATGCACTGTTTTCAAATTTCCCCACGTGCATCAAAGATTTGACCACGAGCTCTTGGTAGCAACCGTATCTGTCTTCCTTCCCATGAGAGTTTTCTTGTGCAGTTGAATGAACATTCTCATCCAGAGGTTTTGTCATGATTTCTTCTATGGGGAAAAACACATGCCAATATTTGAAAGACAAGAACAAAAATCGTTTATGGAAATTTTTCTAAGAAAATTATTTAAATTTATTTAATAATTAAAAATTATTTAAAAAATATTTTCAAAATAATTTAAGAAAACACACACAATATATACATACATATGTATATATAATATGTAAAATATGTGAATATGTAGGCTCTATTAATTTTAAAAGCATTAGGGAGAAAATATATATCTTCTTAAAACAAAACTTACACCTTCATATTCTGAGAATTACCTTTAAAGAAATGAGCTATTAGAATTTTCAGTATATTAAGAACTAAGTACTTCTAGGGTACTGAAGCAGTAACAGAATGCTGAATGCGAAATTATTGTTACTTACCTCTTACATTTGCAAATCTTAGCCACCTAGAAATCAAATATATATAATGCCATGCATTATAAAGGAAATAGTCATCAGATTTCTCCGTTAGCATGGCAGTATATCTTCAAAGCTTATTTGGTTTCAGTTTTCTGTCTTCATAGTTTTTTTCAGACATACTTTCAGATTTTATGGGATTTCGTTAAAATACGAAATTCATCTACTTGACGATAACTAAACAAGTTCTGAAAGCTTTCTAGATTTCCTGACCACTTTCAGAATTGTCACCCAAAAGTTCCATGTGGAAGGAAAGACAAGCAAATGGGAAAATCAGCATGATCAAATAACGCCTTACCCAGTAACACATTTTCTGGTCTGGTGCTTCGTGCATTTGTGTGAAAAGGAAATGAGACGGGAGATGGGGATGTTTGGAGGATGTTGAATGTCAACTGTTGTTCTCGGTGCAGGACCAGCTGGAGTCCTGACAGTCAAGGAGCCCATGAGTGAGAACAGGCCCCAGTGCTGGTCTGCCTGGGACAGTCCACCCATCCCTCCTGTCCCAGGGCAGTGTTCACATCACCCCCTTTCCTTCTCAGCAATGGCCCAGTGGGGGTGATAAGATGGTGTGTGTGTGTGTGTGTGTGTGTGTGTGTGTGTGTGTGTGTGTGCATCCCAGTGCAAACACACCAGTGAAGGGTCCAGATTATCTGATGACCTAACCCTTGCCCAGGTCGAGGTGTCCTCCAGCGAGCACAGCACCCAGCACGTACCAGGCTGTGAAATGCACCAGACAACCCAGCAATGCTTCCTTTAGTGAATACTATGACCAAAAAAGAGGAAGAGGAGGAAGAAGAGAAGGAGGAGGAGCAGGAGGGGAGTGGGGGACGGGCAACACAAAATAATCAGCTACCTGAAGGACTGCTAAAGACACCAAGTGAAGTGCATTCTGTGTTAATAAGCACCTTTGGACGGAAGAAAAGCACAGCCATCCCATGTGAGGGCTGTGGGCGAGGGTGTCTGAGCAGAAGACAATGAGCCTTTTTTTGTCTCATTTAATTTTTTTTTATAAACATTGTCTCTGACAAGGACACTCAAAAATACATCTCCATCATCTTCCTTTCTGGTAATTATCTCCCTAAATCAACACTGGACTGCCAGGATCAAGTAAATATTGCCATAGTAACTAAAAGCATTTTTGGATGAAGGGAAGAATTTAGTCACAACACTAGCCCCTTTAAATAATGCTGATTATAGGGTGCAGTCTTTTGTTGGGATCTATTCAACATAAACTGAAAAATTTAACATTTTACTTCCTAGAAAAGAGACTGGATAAACAAGCACATAATGTTTGATAGGATGGCCTATCCTCTCCTGAATTCATATCAGAGGAACTCCAGGTTTAAATAATATATTAAACATAGTCTAAAATGCAAATGAAGTTTTTCTCAATATCACGGTTGGTGATTAAGAGAAAGTGTAAAGGGTTATGATAATTTTAAAGTATTATGAACTACAGAAAACAAATAAAAAGCATTTTCAGTGAATATGCTCAATTCATTGAACTATTCTCTCACTCCACTTAACTACCCACATGTGTACAATAATGATTTATAGACATTATACCTAATTATGCATATTTGGGCTGTGGTAGAGTGCTAACAAAAGCTCTAGAAAGCAACAATTACCTCTGTTGCTTAGCTACATAGTTTAAAATATTCCTATTAAGTGCAGATCACCAGAGAGGCGGGAGTGACAAAAAATGCACATGTGCACGACAATGCACTTCGCTGTGCCGCTGCCAACTGCTAGCATTTTGGGTCATTTCCAGTTTACATAATTGCTTGGTTCAACTGTTTGTTATATGCTAAAAGAAAATATTTATTAATTATTCCTCAGAAAGAGAGGAGTCCTGCCGACAGCCATGCCCGTGCGCGTTGCACACGAAGGTTTCCAGGGATGGCCTGAAAAGCTGCCACCCGACTTTCCTTCCGTGAATCCCTCTCTCCCTGGCTTTCACTGTAATTACAGGGGGGAAAGAAGTTGAGGGAGCCTTTGAACCCGACAGGTCTGCGACGAGACACTTGTTTCTCCCAGCTCGGTGACAGGCTGCCTACTTCTCTATGCGAGTGTGTTTCTATGTCCCAGGGTGGCCTCGTGACTTAGTCTGTGATTTTGCCACTGAAATCACTAGAAGATGGCTGCCTTTCATATCAGAGGAACCTAGGCTTGATTCTGGGCCTGGCATGCATCTCTGTTCCAGCGCTTACAGGTCCTTAACCTCTCTGATCCTGGCGTCCTCCCTCACACGGGGAGGCACCTGCAGACATCCCGGGGGAGCGCGGGAGAGCAGGTGACACCCCGAAGGTATTCAGGAAGGTGGCTCTCTTCCCCCTCCCCTAGATACTGTGTTAGATGATAGGGAAGGCAGAGGCTATGGGGCCCTCCACATAAGTGAGGTGGAGCTTGTTTACCACACGGAGGGTCCAGGGTGCAGTTTTGCCATTAAATGGATACAAGCTCATGATGTGAACTTCCAGGAGCACTAGACCCTCTCCCTTCAGCACCTGAAATGCCCACTGAAGATGCAACCAGGTGCACCCCTGGCCAGGTAAAAACCTCGGAGTACCAGCAGTAAATGAGAGAGAGATGAGAAGCCCTTACGCTGGGCCTGGGGACCAACCTAGCTCTCTTTCCTTCTGAGGGTGGGGGATCACTTGCTCAAAGGACTGAAGAAAACTTAAAAGAGTTTTGCTCTTTTGACCAGAGATAGGAGCATCTGTGACCTGTCGTTTCTGGAAATGTTGACCTAATGTTGCAGAAACTTTGCGCAGTCTGCTTTCTGAAGGTGGTCAGAGCTTGGGGAGAATTAGCTGCTGAAGCATGGCTAGCTGGTTATTTTGCTTATTCTTCAATTGTTTCCTAATTATGTCCTTCCCAACATTTACAAGCTGCATTACCTTAAGCATTAAATCTCCGTGGTCCTTAATCATCATGTCTGTAAAATTCTGTCCATAATCATACACATGTCATTTCAGGTAGATTAAATGATATAACTTATTTGCCAAGAATATATTAAAAATTCAACAATAATGGCCACTACTTCTGGAATTTTGGCATATTCATTGTTATTAGTAGTGATTCCAGTATTAATATAAAAAATAGGTAACATTTATGAACCTGCAAATAGATGTCCATCAACACTTACAACTGAAATTTTAACTGAGTACATTTTGACAATATATTTTCTTGGTTAATACTAGGCATCTACAATGGTTACACATCATGATACCATCAGTGGGCAGATACAGTCCAAGTCCAACCACACTGATTCAAGGACTTTCTAGATTCTATCTGCAATTTTCATGAATCAACAAAAATCTAACCAACTCAAGGAAACAAAAAAAAGTCAAAGATGATTATAATTTACTAATGAGCCATGAGGCTTTAAGCCATATGTTAAATACAGGAAAGTCAGAAAATTTACTTAAACATCATCAAATCAGAATATAACTTTTTTTTTAACTACAGAACCTCAAGCTACTTGTAAGCCAAGATTACTGGAGATCTGTGGACTGTGATCTGAGATTTGTGCTCACTCGTCTTTCATATGCTTTTACATCTGTTCTGTTGACACCTATTGCTGTTACTATATTTCTATATATTTATGATCTAACACTCTTGTTGCCTTTGGTTTGTAGAATATATACTTTTTTTTCAAATTATAATTCATTTGGTATATTTTGATTCCTATAAAGTCACATTTGAAAAAACATGTTTATTTAATTTAGAATACCTAATTTCATTTTCTAATAAGTCAAGCTTTAGATTTCTTTTTTTAAATACAATTTTTTGAGATATTTTGCATGTTCTTTAATTTCAGCCTCATGCACAATGTGGTTGGTGATATTCTGACTCCTGGAGGCACTGTGACTACCAGGGACCAATGGGAGTAACTGTGAACTGGGGAGAAACACCCTAAAATTCTGAAATTGTAACAACATATAACTTGTAATGCAAACAGCATTTAATGAGTGAAGAATTAAATTCATGAAACATAATGTGTGCTTATAGGTAAATTAAAATGATTGTATTTTGGAAATAGTGGGCACAGTAATAAATTTTCTATATCAGTTTTCTAGATAGAGATGCTAGACAGCCAACTTTACGTCCTTCTGCAGTCCGTTGCTATAAATATTTATTTTTTAAATGTTGAAAATATTAAGATTGCATTCCACCTGCATTGGTCCATGTTGTTATCACCAATTATATTTTGAGGGCTAACTAATATTATATATATTTACAAAACAAAAATATTTTGTTTTATTCATGTATATCATATCTTAAATATTCTCAAGATTAAATCTGCCCTTTTATTTTGAAAGGTTCTTTCAGGCATTAGACATCTACCCTATTTGGGAGTCAAGGTATTCGTCAGCTTTCAGGTTTAGTATCTTTTATATTCTTCAAAAAGAGGCACAGTCCAATCCTGCATTTTGAAAATGAACGCAGGGCAAGGCCTCCCCGGTGCTTAGCTTGAGACATCCCACAGTTACAGACAAAAATCAGCCCTCACTAAATGGATTCGACGTGAAAAAAAATACTTAATTTTGCTTCCAAATTCAAACACACAAGCTGTATGTGTTCTGCAGAAGCTAAGACTGAGTCTTCGGTGCCTGAGGGCAAATGGAGAGTTGGGCCCCTCCTTGCTACCTGTGGTCCGGTGAGCGTTGGTCCCCAGCAGGCCGTTGTCCTCCTCCGCCTCCGTCCTGGTATCGAGCCCCTCCTGGCCGTTCATGCTTGGGCTGTAGTGTCTGGGCTTCATCAGCAGGGACTTTCTCTTGTTGACAGGGACCCCCGAGGCCTGCTCTTCAGCTCTCCTCTTCTTTGCCATGGAGCAATCATATGCCGCACTGTAGGGATTGAGGCAAATGAAGAACATGGTGAAATACTTGACTGCTATTTGACGTTCATGAGTATGACTCCAAGTCTGTGGGAACTTGGGACTAAAAGCCTAGGGCTTGTTTTTGGCAAACCCTAAAGTTTAGGGTTTGTTGTTGGCATGAAAGAAAACAGCCCATCCACTGAATCGATTGTGGATTCTATGTTACTGCCTATCCAAAGATCATCCTTAATCCCGAGGAAGCATATGTGAATCTGTGCTTCGCTTGGCGCTACAATAAATACCCAGGGAAGGATGAAACAAGATTTGCACTGGCTTGCTAATCCTAAGAAACAGCTAATGTGAAAAATTACCACCGGATACAAAAAAAAACCACACATGCCCAGGATGGATAAATAGCAAGGTTTTTCAATAGTTGTTTATCTGCTTATCTCTGCCACAGTTGCACATCAAACTTGAGATGCCATATCCTGAGCTTTGACTTGAAAGAAAGGAGAATGAAAGGAGCGGACGTTATGAACACTTAATCAGCCCATCTCCAGAAGCACCCCCCCCCCACACACACACACACACACACACCCAAAAATGCTATGTGGCATTCTATTTTTTTACTCTCATCCTTTTAGCACACAGAACAAACACAGAAAAGGAGGAGAAATAGATTGGATTTCACAAGAATGGGCAACAATTTATTCTTACTCCTGTTCTCATATCATTTTATTTGAAAATGCTCCTGAGGATGGCCCTTTCAAATAGATTTCCTGCATACAGCTCACTCGGATTTAATGTAGATCACTCTACGTATTGGAGTTAAGACAAGCATTCTCTTAGCAAGATACAGGAAGACCAGAGGGTTTAGGCAACAGTGAGTCTCAAAGTAGTATGTTATTCCTTACTCCATCACTAAGAAACTGATGAAATGCTCAGTAATATTACTAAATAGATAAAGGCCTTAAGTTGTTCTCTTTAGAAACATTAATGCAAAGATGGTGGCCCATTCATGAGAATTACTTGATTATTGTTATACATGCATCCTTGGATTTCAAAGAGTAGATTAAAAAATGTCAGAAGAAAAAATACTATTTCTTCTAGAGGGGAAAAAAGATTCTGGAAGGAAAGATCATTCAAGAGGGTTAGAAATCTCTCAAAAATAGATTAAAATAGAAGAATTTAAAATTATTCTGAGGAAGAAAAGGGTGTAGTGCCTAAATAAGCTAATGTGCTTGTGTAAAATTTCTCTTCGGAGCTCAAATTTAAACTGACCATGCACAGAAGATAGAGCAAAAGAGAATATAACCAGAGAGCAAACATATGCCTTTATAAGAAGACTGCAGCAAACAGAAACTTCCATGGCCTTAACCTACCAATTTGTCAAAGAAAACAGCCTACAAATGTGGTTATGATAGCATGAGACCAAGCCCAGAGACACAGAACACCCTTCCCCTTGCCTTCTTTTCAAGGAGATTGACCTTTGAAGAAGGAGGGACAGAAAAAAACATATCAAAAGGAATAAATTTCCTAGTTATATAAAAAAAAGTTCAAGAAGTTCCCTAAACGAAAGTCTCCTACATCAAGTGAATTTCCATCAAAGATGCTCAGAAGAAATACAAGACCACTAAACCATTATCTCAAACTAAGGTTTATAGAAAATAAAAGAGTTCTAAAAAATGTCACTCATATATTAAAGCAGGAAAAAAAGAGTGGATTCTTAAAACCAACTTAAGCATAACAATGGAAAGAGACTGAGAAAGTTCACGAAGATGAAGTTGTGTCAGTCCTGGAAACACTGATCAAGGCGACGTGGGTGGTCGGGGTGGTTAAAAAGAACTGGTCAGCCAGAAAAATGTCCTGTTTTTCTTTGATGGTGATGAATGGGACTACACATCTACTACCTGCAACACCCTTACAACTTTGTCTGGTTAACACTGTTACCTACGTGTACTTATAAAGACTAATTACATTCCCCAAATCACAGATCGGTCATTGGTGGTGCTAAATCCCAGTCTGCGGGCCCCAAGGCTCAGGCTCCCTCCTGCGTGTCGCCAAATCAGAACAATGAACTTGGGTGATTTCCATATGCATGTGGCAGTTGGGTGAAGTGGTGCCTGGATAAACCAGCCACCTCTCTAACTGGAAGGAAGCTGCCTGTCACCGGGTGTTGGCCCATGCTTCGGGTGCAGGTATCGACCATGTCCATTAGCTCTGGGGGTGCTACTGACTTGCGGCAATGAAAAGCATGCTGAGGAATGTAATCAAGACCCCCAAACTGTCCAGAGATGGAGCAGTAGAATGAATCTAACCAGGTGGCATTTAATGGCAATAAAACTCAAGATGAGTATTTGGATCCAAATAATAACTGTGTCAAGGACGAAGAAGAAATACAAGGTTTTATCAAAGGTACACATTTAACTGAAAATAAAGTTATTGTATTTGATACACTGTGTGTATCAAATGACATTCCTTAAGTCATATTAGCTGTGTAATCCAGAGGTCCTCAAACTACGGGCCGCGGGCCACATGCAAATACAAATATTGTATTTGTTCCCGTTTTGTTTTTTTACTTCAAAATAAGATATGTGCAGTGTGCATAGGAATTTGTTCATAGGTTTTTTTTAAACTATAGTCCGGCCCTCCAACTGAGTCTGAGGGACAGTGAACTGGCCCCCTGTTTAAAAAGTTTGAGGACCCCTGGTGTAATCTGTAACATAGAATTGAGTCTTTTGGAAAACCAAATCCCTTATCCATAGAACAAGGGTAACAATTTTCATATCACATGTGGCAGGTAGAAGGTAACATCTGGGCTGGTAAGAACAAAAGTAGGTCAAGATAGAGCTGGTCTGACTCCCAGATCAGTGCTCTTTGGATTCCATCAACATCAGGCTGATGTTGCCACTCTGCAGCATCTCTCTCCGACACACTGTGCGGATGTATGCATGCTTGCATGTCCATAAAGGCACTTTCCTCTCTTTACGTCTAATTTATATTTACATAAATTACATTAGGTTTATACATAACATTTGCTTTAAATCTCACACTCTGTGCGCTTCTCCATTGCAAAGTAGCCATGGCCCCCGACAGCATTTGGAGCTAAAATGAAAAGGCTTTATAATAAATATTACCCTTTGTGTGCGCATGGAAAATGGTCCCTTTCCCTAGTTTTCCCCGAGGCACACTATTTTGGCTTTATTGTGACACTTCACTGTGACACTGCAATGAGGGAAAGCCATGCTTTACATGTCACTGAAAGAAATGCCACAAAATGCTAACATATCTTCTCGAGGTTGCCAGAAATAATTTCCACTGGGTTGTGTTTTCCCATCTGCAGAGCTCTGAAATGTTAAGGAAATAAATGAGCTCTATTATCTATATTTTTCTAGTAGATGAGAAAGAAAGAGAAAAAATACCCCTGCATTTATTGTTCTGTTCAATCAAACTGTTGCTTTAAACATCCAGAGTCCTCCAGGGAACTTTATCAACGCACCAAATACCTTTCAATGCCATATTTCAAATCTATGGTTTTGATTTTATTAAAATATCTTTAGCATATCTGCATTTTTACCCAAAGGAAATGTTTGGTTTCATATTTAATAAATGCTTCCATTTAGAAACTCAAATTCTAATTTGAAATCGTATTCCCTCTGATGACAACATATGACTGAAATTTTATTTAACAAATGATTGAGGAAAACAATAATTAGATAACATGAATGAAAAAGTCAGTGCTGGAAATATAATTAGAAGTCAAATTCATTAACTTTTCAGATTTCAGAAAAGAGTACAACAAATTAGGGAACTGTAACCCCCAACATTTGTCCATTAAGCTCTGGGCTCCAGAACAGTTTTCTAGTTTATTTTTCACAGTAATCAATTCTCAATGCAAGTTACCAGAAAATATGTAACACATTTAAAAATGTAGCTTCAGCAGTAGATATATTCTAACAACATTTCCCCAAAAGAATATAACAAAAATGATTTGGAAGTTATTAATCCCTGAGTCCAAAGGAATGATTTACATGCTCCAATATTTCCATGGAAACTTCATAGTAGGTATGCCTACTGATTTTTTCTATCTAGGCAGAGTACTACAGACTCATGGAAAGGTACCAGAAAGTATGAATTTGAATTAAAAAGAAAATAAAACAGTATATGGTGATGGAAAAAGAAACACTTAAACTATTTTTTTTTAGAGGCATGATTGTGTTTGAGGAAACCCAAAAGAATCTATAGATAAAACACTAAAATAAGGAGGTGAATTTAGTAAGGTCACTTTAGAAAATTATTTGCATTTCTATAAAGCAGCAATAAACAATTAGAAATAATAATTTAAAAAATAAAACCATTTATACTATATAGAAATAAGAAATACCTAGGAATAAATATAACAAAATATGCATAAAGTGAATATAAAACAAATAACATTTCGAGAAAATTAAAGACAAATAAAGGAATATAAAATATTCATGGAATAAAAGACCCAGTGTTGTGCAATTTGAATTCTCCCCAAACTTACCTTTTAGATTTAATACAGTCCCCAGAAAAAAATCTTAAGAATAATTTTTTTAGAAATTAACAATTTAATTCTAAAATTTGTATGAAAATGAAAAGCCCCACGAATAGCAAAGATCATCTCAAAGAAGAACAAGAACAAAGTTGAAAGACTTATAGTCTTGGATATCAAAGTTTATCATAAATCTGTAGTACTTAAGATACGGTGTTATTGGGGCAAGCATCAACAAATAGACCAATGAAACCGAAGAGATAGATGTTCCATCTATTGGGTCCAGAAATAACGTCACACCTATATGGTCAATTTATGACGTGTCACTTGGGAAAGGGTTGTTACTTTAATGAATAGCACCAGATCCATGGGATATCTATCTGAAAAAAGTCTTGACTTCTACTGTATAGTAGATACGAGAAATAAATCCAGAAAAAGTATGAATTTAAAGCTGCTAAAAAAAAAAAAAGTGCAACAATATCCTCATGTCCTTAGTGAAGATTATAAAAAGCACTAATTTAAAGGAAAAGACTAATTAGCATGGCTTAAAATTAAAAACTTTTATTCACCAAAAGATACCAGTAAGCAGTGCTTCCTATCAATATTCTGATTCTTGATCTGTTGACACAAGCATGTTTACACTGTGAAGATTCATTGAGCTCTACTCTTATGATATGTACCTCCTTCCATTATACCCTTCAAAACGGTTTTTTAAAGACCAGTAAGAGTAAAAAAAGTAAGCTACCAAGTGGGAAAAGTTTCTTCTAACTCATATATACAGAATACTTTTAAAATCTTCCAGATAATTAAGAAAATGACAATTGATTTAAAAAGTAGCAAAAGCCATGGGCAAGCACATCACAAAAGAACTGATACACAAATGATGAGGTGCTCAGGCTCTTTCACCTCCAGGGAAATGCAAAAAAAAAAAATTATTGGCTTCTTAGCTAATAAAGTAGGAACCCTAAGTGGGACCCTCTAAAACTTCTCCCTTCCCAGCACCAAAATAGTAAATCTACAATATTATATTCTAGAAGGCATGGCAAAGGTGAGTGCCACCCTTAGAACTTAGAAAATGCTTGGTGGGTGGTCCCTATCATTTTTTCCATTAAATTTACAAGAGTGGACCCCAATAAGATTGATCCTGGTGATTAACAATGGACTGCTACAAACTCAAACAAATAATAGTCCTTTCTGCTAGACCAAAATATGTGATGTTTACTTCAGCAGATTAACAGACTCAGGTATGTGTTTTGTAGTCACTAACAGGACAAATACATTCTTTCCCATCGCTATCAGAGCGCAGAACCAGGGTCAGTTAATACTCCAATAATAAGAAAAAGAATGTAGGTCTATACCCTTACTGAGGACTGTGCAAATTCTACTGCTCTCTGTCATAACACAGTCCACAGGGGCCTGGAGAGCAAGACATCCCACAAAACATCATTGGCAAGTTATGTTTATAACAGCTTCTTAGTTGGCCTATTACAGATTGGATATGCTAAAAATTAAACGTGGTTGAATAAGAACAGCATCTTGACAATGCAGGTTAAATGCAAGTATAAAATCGAGTTTAAAATGACTCTTTTTACTTTAATTTGTCAATCATCTGAAACTTTTTTTTACTTGAACTAGCATTCCTAACAATAAAATAAGAATGACAGCTATGAAATTTCATAATAAGATAAAAATACTGTATTTTTGTTAGCATATGATAAGCCCATATACATTCACAAATACCTAGTTTTAGAAGAAAATAAAATGTACCCCCCTTTAATTTCTCTCGCACAGTATTTCAAAGAATTTTATATAGAAACTAGAGGCCCAGTGCATGAAAATTCATGCACTGGATGGGGGCGGGGGGTCCCTCAGCCCAGCCTGCCCCCTCTCACAGTCCGGGAGCCCTCAGGGGCAGGAGGCGACCCGGCAATCAGGGGAAGGCGATGCCCCCATCACACCTCTGCTGCTGCCACTGCCAGCAGCGCAAGCCTTGGCTGGCCCTGGTTACCTGAGCCTCGGGTGGCCCTGAGTGGCTGGGCAGCCACCATCTGAGGCTTGCCTGTGCCTCAGGCCAGCCCTAGGCAGCTGGGAGGCTAAAGGGACTGGGGGGCTCTGGCCTTGCCACGCGCCTGCCACCCCAGCGGGGCTGAGGGGACTGGGTGCCATATCTTGTGGCTATGGGTGCTGCCATCTTTGAGGGCGTGGCAGTCAATTAGCATATTCCCTCCTTATTGGCTGTGGGTGCCACCATCTTTGTGATGGTGTGAGGGTCAATTAGCATATTCCCTCTTTATTAGATATTACTAGAGGCCTGGTGCATGCAAGTGTAGGCCTTCCTTTCCCTGGCCCCAGCACCGGCTTCCCTCTGGCACCCGGGACCTGGGCTTCCCTCCGGCCCGGCTTCATCAGGAATGATGTCTGGAATGACATCCGGTCTAATTAGCATATTACCCTTTTATTATTATAGATTGTGCTGCCAGCAGAAATTTTGTTGCATATTATGCTTGCAAAAATGGTTAAATTTTAAAAAGCAAAAGATCAAAGCACTGCTTAAGTAGGGGGATGGAAGGTGCTCCCCCTCCTTCCTCCTCCCTGGGCTGGGTCTACAGGACTGCGCAGTCTGCCAGAGTCCCTCCTGCTTCCTGTGGAAGAACCAGCCACGCTGGCTCAGCTTTTTTCTGTCAGAAAAGGGGTTTTAAGCCCCAAACCTCAAACTTGAAAGGAAAAAAATCTTAAATACAAGTATCTTCATGAAAGACGCAAAAAACCGTCATTCACCCTGCCATTTAGTCCGTCAACATCCTAGTCTATTTTTCTGGCGAATAATGACACCCGGTATGTCCTCTCCCTAACTTTGCACCTGGTCTAGACTTTCTAGAGTTGTGTGTAGCACAGTGCCGGGGGCTTGCTAGAGGTCATGGAGAATCTGGGGGAAGGGGGGTGTGGCCTCATCTCATCCCTGTGCAAGCACTTTGTGCAGTGGGAGGAGGAGCCGGACCCTTTCGTGCACGCTCCTAATGAAAGAAGAAACAGTTCACTTCCTCACAAAACCTAGAGGTCAGAGCGAACTGCAGCCACTTACTAACGGGAATGAGAACTGTAAGTTTGTTGAATAGAATGCAGAACCACTATCCAGGCGCTGGCGAAATTCCATTTCAAAATCTCGATTTCAGCCCTCACTTTTGAATGGGGACATCATAGTGGAGTAAGTGATCGTGATTGTAAAGTAGGCATAGGAAAGGGTCTGTTCTAAATTATTTCTGAACAAAAATGACAAAGGCGGTTAATATTTAATTTGTGATCATGTGAATAAACTCAAGATCATATGAGTTAGAGAAGTCCGAGGGGGAAACGTTTATTGTGATCAACCCATAAGGACATTATCTCTACTCTACCGTATCCAAATCGATCAAGTATCAAGTTCCTATTATGCGTATGATGCAGATACATCTTTATAAATGAAAATGATCTCATTTATTCACAAAGTAAAAATCATTAACTAATGATGGGGTTTGGCGCTTCTTTGTTACTGTGGGTCAATCCCTCCCAGAAACACTCAAACCAGGGCCACGTAAGTAAAATTGAGTTAATGTAGTAGGGCGGGAAATCAAGATCAGGAAGCACAAAGGCCTAATTAGTACCGTAATGAATGAAGTATAGGTGTCCTTCTGTTCTCTAGTATGAACATGTTTTTTTCTTTTTCCCAAGATGTACATACATGAACTCTTCCTAAGGAGAAGACGCTGGGGGGTTATTGAGAATGACAGAGAATGGAGCTTAATGTAAGTTTAAGCTTTTGATGTAAGAATTAAATGTTTTTTCATGCGATAGATAATCATACCTTGCATATTATAATATAATATGGTGGCTTCTTTCTCTTTGACATTTGCTGCTTGTAAGTGAAATTCATGTATAAATAGTTTTATTGGGTGTTATTTATATTTGTATTATTTCTTAGTGAGGAGAGTCACATTATATTTGTCATCAAGAACAGATTTTATTAATGTCGACCTTTTCATTGTTCTCCAGGTTTTTTTTCCTGACGATTTCTGTTGTTTTTACTATAGATATTTCTCAATGTTCAAAAGAATTTTTTTCCCAGCTTGAAGAAAGGTGGATCTATTATGAACAGTTAGAGTAGCAATTTGCAGAAGAAGGACAGGCCATACAAAAAGAGGGGAAGATTAGAGAGAGGGAGGAAGTGTCTGAGGTGGAAGGGGTCAGAATGGAGGAAGGCAGGGAGATTAGGAAGAAGTGAGTGTGGTGGGTGATTGGGGTGTTGAGGGGGAACTAGCAATGAGCACTAAGAAGGTACAGTCCGTGTGGTAAAAGGAAATCGGGGAGCATTTGTGTTGGGAAGTCACACTTCTTTGAAAACGGCCATGGAGAGCGAGCCTGCCCGACTTGCCTTTCAGACACTCAGAGCCGTGATCCTACAGGAGAGACAGAAGGCTTTGTGTCGGCTTTCACCCACCAGGACACGGGGACCTTGGAGGCTCTGCAGCAATGACCATGAACACTTTGGGTGTCCAGGTATCTCAAGCCTCTCTATTCACACAGGGGGAGAGAGATGAAGAGCAAACCCCAGGGGCATATTGCAATCATTTCCCCCCGCCCCCCGAGCTTCACTCCCTGGCCCTGAGTTTGAGTGAGTCCCTAGAGACACACTGCCCACTCCAACTCTGAGAGAAAACCCCATGTGTGCCTCCCACTCCAATGGAGTGAGTTCCCATGCCTCAGGCTGAGAACCACTGTGAGGATCTTTAAATAAAACCCCAAAAGTATTCTTTCTTATCTACAGTCTCTGTGTTTTGCTGTCTCAGCCTTCGATTTCTTCTGTGTTCACATATCCAGCCGTGGCTTTACTTTCTGATCTTGTGGCATCTGGCCACTCCTGTCCACAGACTTACTTGGCTGATCCCTTCATACAAGCAAACCCAGGAAAGGGCATGATGCATTTCTATTCCAGTTTTGTTTTCTCTTCGAGACCAAAAATGACCAAATGAGATCCAGGGAGCGGTTTACAAAATCAAGAGACCCTCACTTTTCTATTTGATACTTTCAGGAAATATATTTGTAGAGGAAAACACTTATTGGCAGTAGGAAAATGAATTAGAAATGATTATAGCTAGAGGAGGCTGTTCTGTAGTGAAGGGGCCAGTGGAAGCTCTGTTAGCAAACAGTCTTGACTTTAAAGGGACAGACCTAGTGAAATAATCTAAGAATTTAGAAGCAAAAAGTTGCAGTCCTTTTAAAGATGTTATAGAAAATCGATAAATGAGACATTCCTTTACAATGAATTACTAATTGCATTATTTATTCTCAAAACACTGATAGACAATATAAATTAAAATATTTCTCAAGGGACATCATGTACTAGGGCCACAACTGAATAAAATAGATTTCTTATCCTTAAAATGTTGACTGTATCAAAAAGGAAAAATTATATATGATTAAAGTGGGGTTGTTTTTTTATAGTTTGCTCCTTTTTTATTGTTTTCCCAACTAAACTGTAAACTTCAAGGCAGGGATCTGCTTTCTTTTGCATGAGTGGACAGATGGATGAGATGAATAATAAAATAGTTATGATTAAATGTAATAAGCGCTTGATGACAGACAGGAAAAGAAGAGCTCTGAGTACACAATGGAAAAAAGTATCCATCAGGCTGGGTGGTCATGGGGAGAATGCATGGAGGAGGTGACATTAATCATTAGCCTTGAAGTATGAGAACAAATTCCAAATGGGAGAAGATGAAGGGAAGAAGTTTGCCAGAATAGCCTGTAACAGAGTTGAGATGGAAAGAGCATTTTATAAAATGAAAAATAAGAAATATCCTTAGGTATGGATTTCCTGAAGAAAACAGTATGGTGATGAGATTGGAAGAACAAAATTTGGGGGGAAGGGGCTGCTTAGGAAAAAAAGTACATTCTCTTTCAAGGAGGAGAATATAAATGAGAGAAAATATGCAATGAAAAAAAAAGCAAGTGAAAGATAGCGAAAGAGAGGCTCAAAGGCAAAGATAAACTCAGGAGATATCTATAATAATAAAAGCGTAATATGCTAATTAGACCGGACGTCCTCTGGATGACCTTCCAGATGAAGCTGGGGTTTCGAGGGAAGCTAGTGTTCCGGGTGCCAGAGCGGGGAAGGAAGGCCTACTCTTGCACGAATTTCGAGCATCGGGCCTCTAGTATTTGAATAAAACAAGAAGTTAAATTTAGCTATGCTTTGAGATGGGGGAAAGGGATGGGGCATGGGACAGGGAGGTGAATTTAGAGGCCAGAACTGAAGGTGCTTTCTAGAAAAAAGGTTTCATTAGTCAAGAAGGTAGCAAGACTTGACATTTGAACACTTCTCCAAGGTCACTCAGCTAGTCACGGATAGAGCCCGGAACCCAGGCCTGCGATTACCCCATTGTTCACTCCACTGCATGAACCAGTCAAATTCTAAGTGAGGGTTTGCATTCAGAATTATGAAAGTCACCCATTGAAAGAAAATATTAGAAGCTAAAGCACACCATGTCTTGGTTGTAGGGAGCTGATTTGTCAACATTGTGGGACATTTATTTCAGTTCACACTTTAAGCAAGAACAATATTACAAGATGTCAGAAACACTGTTTACAAACATATCATGTAAGTGAAATGGGACTTCAAATGATTATAGTTTACTTAAACAATAACAAGAAATGAAGTGTTTTGCTTGAGAATTAAATTCAATGCATTCCTTCAAGGAGGGTTGATGAGAAACAAGAAACAGTGTTAAATAACTTTGTGTTGAGTTAGAGATTCTCAAAGAGCACATTAGGAAGAGAAGCTACCAACCAAAACAACAATTGTGAAGTGCTCAGCAGGTTGAAGGAAACCTCCATATATTGGTTACCAGTGTATCAAAGTAGCAAGACAGTCATGTGACATGTGGAAGCTGACAGATTTTGGATTTTGTTTGAGACAATAACTTTTCTGAGAATACACTTGAGATGGCTAGAGAGTCATCTATGGATGCATTTAAGATGGTGTTAAAAAGTGTCCTTATATAAATTCTCTTTCTAATGACCTTTGAAAAGTATTTAAGAAAGATTTAGTTGATTTCAAACACTTCCAAGAGGTCAAATCAAAGACTTGAAAAAGACCAAGGCTTGTGCTTTTTGCTATGCCACCATCAAAACTGTTTGGGATCCTGCTACTCTTCATCACATAGAAATGCCAATGATCATTAACAAGAATTCAGAGATCAAGAAAATTCCAAAGAAACACCATTGAAGATTAGCTTTTCCAAGTAAGGACTAAAAAAACTAGCACTTCTCCAACTTTTATACACATGTTAATAGCCTACAGATCTTGTTAAAATGCAGGTTCAATAGGTCTGGTGCGGCCCCAAAATCTTCATTTTTAATAAGCTCCCACGGAATGCCAACCAGCTGATACTCTGAATAGTCAAGCTCCGGGGTTATATTTGATCCTCAAGTTGGAAGTGATCTCTCCCTCTGAATGCTCATAACACCCACAATGATAATATTATATAATTCCTTGGGTTTATTACATGGATACCTTTAATTTCATCTCCACTGCAATACCTAGTACTACGCTCTACAGAAGAAGGGTTGGGTGAACAAACATTGAAGGAAATATTCATTCGTCAATCAAGAGTGGCAAATTCTGCTATGTAAAAAGATTTATGTTACAAAAAATAAAAGCTAGATGGGTAAAAAAAATTATCTCTATGAGTGAGCTCTGCAAACCTGAACGCCACAGTGAAGTAAATTTTCATGTGCAACCTGCAGTGGTGGCATTTTGTCAGTGTTAGAAAATGCCTGATTTCTAGAAATATTAGTGCCTTAGATGCCTATAACTCATTGGTTAATATCCTTGTGATAGTATTTGATCACAGAAAAAAAAGGTAAAGTAAATAAAGCATATTTTCTTGTTCTGATTCCTTTCTGAGAAATGCCACTCTGAATATTTACTCATAAGCCTCATAGTATTTTTTCTGAAATGAAGACATAATTTAAAACAGAGGAAATATACAGGGAGTGAAACTTTGAGGCATAAGATGACAACCGTTCCAGAGAGATCGTTTTGTTTATTGTACTATCTTTACTAGGGTAAGAAAGTGTCTTAAAATGTACTAGGGAGGCTTTTGATAAGAATGAAAATAAATAAAAAGAGTTTGTTCTTTAATAAGTACATTCCATTAACTATAATGCTATCATATATTTATAGTATTACATAGCCTTTTATAGCATTTAGCATTGAATTTGCTATCAAGTGGGCCTGCAATATGTGCCTATTGAGTGAATTGTTGAAATAATATGCACTGTGTCTAATTGGATCCATAAAAGCTCACGGGATAGTCAGGACAAATGATATTATCCACATTTAACTCATGAGCCAAGTTCAGGGCAGTTTAGTGCTTTCTACGCGGTTTTTGACTACGTGAGTGAACCAGAGGCAGAATTGGGTGGTCTGTCCCATGCCTTTCCGTACCTCCTGCAGCAGAAGCATAGGAAAGCCATTCAGAAGCTGGAATATGTTTTCTAATTAGAGCAAAGGGGCTGGACTGGTATAAAAGCATTTTTCTAATGCATGAGACAATTACCAATATTAGTAGGTGCAATCACATGAGGATCAGATTAAGGGTAATAGTAACAAACGAAAAGAGCAAAGATGAGACAGTGGTCATGATTTAGAAAGGTGCCAAGAGAGCCTTCCAAACACCACCTGTAGCCTGAATTGTGTCAGAGGAAAGACTGGGAAATGCTAATAAGAAATCTGATTAAAGGTGGGCCTGTGGTTATAAATTGCTTTTTTAATGGTGATGATAGTAGCTGACATAGAGGATAATAGGGAGATGAGAATGTCAGTATCAATTTTTATTAGCGTCATGAATAATATAGTGTATTTAAATTAGCTTCTTTTTGCTTAGTATTTTTGTAAGTGGTATCTCTAGAAGCAATAACATGCTCAATGCATTCTAAAAAGGAAAACTAAATAAAGTTGCCAATATTCCCTACAAAATAGCCTTAACTCTCATACTGAGGAAAATATGCTATATGGCCTAAGATGCTCAAATTTCAGACGCAAAACAAATTCTGGATTCTAGGTCACCAGAAACCTGAGGAAAAATTTGAAGGAGCAAGTGTAGCCAATGAACTTGTACAAAATTAAAAAGACACTAAAAATATAACCTAACAAGTAAATTAGAACTTTTTTCAAGAATTTACATAGAATGATCATTAGGGTCTATATCTAGGGTCAATTTAAACTATTTCAGCAGCAACTTGGGACCTACTCAGTCCAGGCATGATCATTCTGTTGAAAACAAGCAACTATGAAATTAACAGTAATCAGTAATTTTTACAAACAGGTTCTTATTCAAGAAAAATAGGTGAATTAAGTTGGTTTCTAAATGTTATCAGCAATTATCACCAGCTTTCTGAGTTGGGCTAATGACAAATTAGGTAAAATTAAATATCTGATAAAAATAATTTTTAGGGAATTAGAACAATTTATTACTTTATTGTTTTATTATTTTTAATTAAAAGATATTCTTTGTTTGAATTTCAGAAAATTAAGCTTTGAGAGACACACCATAAGGGTTAAAGCATAGAATTTCAAAATCCAGCCGAACCATTTCTTTTTTTATTTATATTCTAGGCAGGTACTGTTAATTGTGTAGGACAGAAAGCATGGCTTGGAGTTGAGAAGCTGGTCTCTGAGTCAGAAGTCTGGGTTACTAACTAGTGGTGAATGAAATCTTGGGCTATTTACATAAGCTATTTAGTTTCACTTTTTTCATCCGAAAATTGGAACTCTCATCATTTTTTTCCTTATAATGTTGTTGTGAGGATTAAATGACAAACAGTGCTCAAGAATGTCTGGCATACAATAAGATCACAATAAATATTAGCTCTATTATTATAATAAATGCTAATAAAGTAACTTAAATAGTAATTCTTATTTCTCCAGAAAGTTCTATTAAACATGTTTTCCCCCACAAAGTTGCTTCTCTCTATGAATTCCTTCCTTTTTCTCTATGAATTACATATTTCTCCTTGGCCAAAGCACACACTCATCTGTTCAATATTCTCTTTTCTTTTTCATGCTATCATACAAGACACGTCACTCAAAAGGCCTCTCCCCTCCCCTCCGAATAGTTGGAGTCTCTAAAAGAGACTCTGGCTGAAAACACAACCACTTTCACAGGCGAGCAGACCGTGGGCTCATGGGCACCCAGTTTCTGTGGCAGACCAGTAGGAAACTGTTCCCCGCGATGGCAAACATCTCACCCACTTTGAGCCTTTGATCACGTAACCGTCTTTTGATCATTCTACAGGAAACATAAAGTCTCCAAACAGACAGGACTTTTAAATGAGAACAGATCTTAAAAGCAAGCATTTAAGTGAGCCAGAAAATTCAATCTTTTCATTCTGCCTCAATGTGGGGTATACTGTATGTTTTGCTCTTATAAAAAGTAGTTTATCATGTAAAACTCTCAGTGATAACATTGATAATGGAGGCAGGGCCATGGATTCCCTACTCAAATATTTCCACAGCTAAGGACATTAGCATGAATGCTTGTACTCAGTTCTGATAGATTTGTGTCCCATTAAATGGGTGAACCAAACCTGACAGAATGAATCCTGGGACACAGAAGTAACTCAGCCCTGGCTTCGGGAAACCACAGAGCACAGTTCCTGGGAAAATAACTATGTGAACTGTCAATGCACACATGACCAATTTCAATGTGGATCCGACACTGTTACCTATCCTTCAGTTTCCAAACATTTCCCTGAGGAACACATACAGACCACTGTTGTTTTCACAAAAGTGGGTTAGTTAGCGGGGTTGGGACTTTCTGGGATTGCAACAGTAAACCTAGAGCAGAGACAAGGTTCTAATCTTGTTCCTGACACAATTTCACTACAAAATATCACCAGTACAGAAAATGTATTGGCAGTATGTATTTATTTTCAAATATGTACTTTAAAAAACCACACTAGCCTGGCTGGTGAGGCTCAGTGGTTGAGCATCAACCTATGAACCAGGAGGTCACGGTTCCATTCCCAATCAGGGCACCTGCCCAGGTTGTGGGCTCAATCCCCAGTAGGGGGCCTGCAGAAGGCAGCCGATCAATGATTCTCTCTCATCATTGACGTTTCTCTCTCTCTCCCTCTCCCTTGCTCTCTGAAATCAGTAAAAAATATATTTAAAATAAATAAGTAAATACTTTTTAAAAACCACACCATACTTCACAATAATACTGTTTAAAAAAATCTAATTGGAGTTTATTCTGCAAAACCTATTAAGGTGGACTTTTCAGAATATTACCTGAGGTGCATTTACAATATACAAGATGGAAATGCTTGGACCCACCCCAATAGCTATCAGTCACATTAGAAAAAGTCACGTGGTTACCTGATAGAATTATCTCTGAGTATTAAAAAAAAAGAGTAGAGAATTTAGGACTTGGGTTATCTATTAATCAAGTTCTTCACTTACCATCAGTGCACAAACAAACCACATGTGAGGTGTGTACACAGAGGCAGCACACACTCTACGGAGAAAAGTGGAAAATTACTCACATTACAGCAAAATGCTGTGGGTTTAGTTATCACAAGAGTAGTTTGAATTGTTTTAGGTTAATTATCAATAGTTTTTCCCTTCTTTGGCATATAGACAGAGGCTACGTGAAATAAACCCATTGGCTCATTCCCCATACTAAAACAGGGATTCTGAATACAAAACATTCTAATAAATAAAGCAAATCAATATTAGAAAAAGTAATGTAGGACAAACCTTACCTGAGCTCCTGGATTAGAGAATTCATTGGCACTGTTGAAAAAAAAATCAGTTACTAATTTCAAGAACTGTACAACTGAAATTATTCACCTACCTAGCCATAATGATCAATAATGGTCAGTATAGACCCCACTTAAGTTCCCACTGGTGGGTTGATCTTTTCTGGTTCTGGTTCCTTGGAGACAAGAGGACAAATGAATATGGCCCAGAACAGATGACTCTAGGTTTAGTGCCTAGGGTGACCCTGGGAACTTGATGTCATGGGTTGGACTTTCTGAATACTTGTCTTTAGAGATACATTCAAAAATCACAGGGGCATGAAGAACTTGAATTATTTTTTAAATCAATTTAACCCATTTTATTGCTTATGGAGAATTTTTCCCAAAAAAAACCCCACCACACCCCTATTTACATTTTAATGGACATTAAACAAGTATATAAATAAAACTGACAAAAGATTTACTAAAGAATATGTCCCAAGATTTGTCTCACACATTTTATACTTAGAGAGAGGAGGATAAGCATCAGCCATGTTAAGTATCAACATCTTTCAAAATAAGCAATTTATAGAAAAAAAGAACTTTGATTTTTCTTACTGGGATGATGGGAACTAAAGAAGTCCATGTTTATAAATACCTGCCTACACAAGGATAAGCAGCATATTGAGAGAGACAACAGGTGGCTTGAAAGATTACTCATGCTGCACGAGAAACAGTTGTCTCATTTCTCGAAGAACATTTTGGCTCTATTTAAGAATGTATATGTATGTGCCAAAGGAATTTGAAGTAAAAAAAAAACTGCAAATTAAAACAGCCACAATTTCCAAGTATGCTAGAGTAGTGTGCTTTTAGGAGTCTAAGCAAGAGATTCAAATAATCCAAATACAGTCCCTAGGACTCTGATATTTATGGCATACCTGAGCTTATACTAAATAATGATGCAAACTCTTTTTCTTAAATTTATATTTTATGGGATGTTCGAGTCTACTCATGATTGCACTTCATAAAAACTTAATGTTTAGAAATACTGCATTCTAAATATTAGACTACATGATGCAATTACTTTAAAGGTAACGTAAAGCTAAAACTGGAAAATAATACAGTGTCAAATTTCTGTTTAGGTAAAGCCCCATATCTCATATAGCATATTCTGTATTTTGGTTACCATGGCTAATGATAAACATAATTACATTTTAACTAAAAAAATCATCCTGGAATTTATTTAAAATTTTGGAATCTGAACTTTACTCAAACAGGAATTACTGACCTTGACTACATATGTAAGCATAGCTAACAAAAGCCTCCCATTGGATTAGCCACTTTCAATGATGAATCCCAAAATGCTTCCAAAATATCTTCCCATTGCTACCTGACTCAGCCCTTCTCAGCAAGGCCGACCGTGAGAGGGTGAGAGGACGGGGTGGGGAACGGCTACCCAGAGTGTTTTCAGACGCCATGGTGAACCTGCAGTTGTCCATTTAAAATTAAGGGTCCCCAAAAATATAGCTAATTATAATAAAAGTTATTTTCCTTAAGGTGTATTATTGCACGTCAATCCTGTTTTCCAGATGTTGATATCATCAAGGGCCTGTTTCTATTTCAATGTTACGTTACCATCTGTTGGTTACAAAAAGGGAGGGAGAACCATTACATTAAACCTCTCACACATTTCTTTGCGGAGCTGCCGGAAATTCCCAGCAGGGACAGTCAAAAAATAAACATCATCATTTTACTGGAACTAAGTTTAGATTGGGAGCCACGAAGCCAGATAACATAAAAATCAAAACCCATTTTGGCAATAAATGAGCAATTTGGTCTTTTCCCTCGGCCATTAAAGGTCACATCAATAATGTGAAGGTCTCCATGAAGCATTCTTCCCTCGCTGACCCTGATGTTGTTTTGCAAGATGTTCGAGTCTACTCATGATTGCACTTCATAAAAATTAGCATCCTATATCATTTGGGCTCTTCTGAGTCCTTCAACTCCTGGTTCGGAATATTCTGCCTCTCAATACCATGACCCAATGTTCTAGTTTGATCTACCAAAAAAAAGAAGGAGAAGGAGAAGAAGGAGGAGGAGGAGGAGGAGGAGGAGGAGGAGGAGGAGGAGGAGGAGGAGGAGGAGGAGGAGGAGGAGGAGGAGAAGAAGAAGAAGAAGAAGAAGAAGAAGAAGAAGAAGAAGAAGAAGAAGAAGAAGAAGAAGAAGAAGAAGAAGAAGAGGAGAAGTCCTGAGGAGGTTGTCATCATTCTGCACGGCAGGGACTGGGCACCAGAACACCCATATTTCATGGTGTGGTGGGCACGGTGTCCCGGAACCGGCTTGCTAACTCACCCTTCGTTCCTTTAGAGCGGGTACGCAGCGTTTTATCTTCAGCCTCTGCATCCATCTGTAACAGGAGCACAAGTCCTGAGGTCATTCCTTTGACAGTGACCAAAATGTGAAAACATGTCACTAGAAGTTCTTAAGGTCGTGATGAAAACCAGAGTAGACTTCCATGTTCTTGAATAGCATTCTGACCCTGCAGGGAGAGAACTGTGACTGCCCTCGCACCCCCTGCATTTTGGAAATAACTTCTATAGATGCTGGGACCACGGGAAACAGTGACAAGAGGGCAGATGTCCTTGTCCATAAGTGTTTGCTAGTGATTCAAACACTGTTGGCATTACAAGGACAGAAAGAAAGAAAAAGGAGTGTCTGATTAACAGCGGTTGCAAAGGAGACAAAACCTCAAATGCCAAACTCAAAGGTTTCAGACTAATTTCCTAAAACTTGATTCCTTTGCATTTCTAGACCTTTTCTGATACATACCACTTGCCAAGTCAGAAAAAAATGATTCCCCATGTAAAAAAGCAACATGGAGGCAACCCCTTGAAATGTCCCTATTTCAAAATACCATTGGAAATGTTGATTAGCAAAAATGGCATACATTTACTTTAAGAATTCCAGAATAAACACTGGTTATAATCATCCCAGTCTATAAGGAAGGTGAAATTTGAGTGTTGGGTGTGGCAGTAAATATCCTAAAACACCACCCCTAAATATTTTAAATATAATCACATGCATTCTCAAAGGGATGCAACAATTCTAGAAACCTATTGTTTTTGTCCACATGGAGATAGATTCTGGCCTGGGTCCATTCATCCATTTCCGTAGACTCCCCTAATAATTTCTTAGCTTAATTCACTTTTACACGTTGTCAGAGGGTTTCTTAAACAGAAAGAAGTTGCTTTGCTGGTTGAAAGTCAGACACGGGCAGAAGGTGCTGTGTGTGGCTCCCACCCCTAAATCCTGACACGAGTGTGGAAGCCTGTGACTGCGATGGTAATGGGAGACACATCTCTGCTCTCCGAGGCTGAGTTGTGATTGAAGGCACTGACCTGCCATAGACTTATAATAGGGGAGCAGGTGTGGCAATGATGGACTTTAATTTCCTTTAATAAACCTTTTATGTGCCACACTTTTACTGCCATTTGACGCTCTCCAAGGTCCTGCACATAATAGGTTCATTACTTTTGATTACTATAGTCTATTGAGACAAACAACTCCAGAACACACTATATATTATGTTCAGTTAAACCAATATAGACTATTTATCCATTGTGCATTTTTTCACCTGCAACACTACAGACAAAATTAACAGCAGCTCTCGTCAGCTAAAACTATTAAAACCACCAGCACTCTTTTGTCATCATTTCATAATAAACACCACACCGATCATTGAACTGCTTTTTTAAATTAGCAAACAAGAAGTGCACACTGCTTTTGCTGAACAGCAGTTGCTTTCTTCTAAATAAAATGGTTCATTGTTATGAATATTTTAGATTACATAATAAGACAAAACAACAATAAAACAAAGGTGGGGTTTTTTTCTGTAGATTTTCCCCCCTCTTAAAAACACATGGATTTATGACAGATGTGACACTGGCTGGGATTACAATGGCTTGGTTTACTCAGGATGGTGAGCACTGTGTTGTAAAATCCTCCTCTTCTGTGAGTATCTCTGTTGCATATAAAGTGGCTCAACTCATGCAAACTCCCCTCCATGTGCTAAACGAATAACTAGATTAAGAGAGAATGGTAGCATGGGGGTTAAAATGATGAAAACCATCCACTCCTTGTGAAGAAGCTACTCAACTCAGGTCTAATGCTATTCTGCCACACAGGTGGTATTAGCTCTCCCCAGCCACTGGAAAATTTCCCCAAAAGGCAAGTGAAGGTTGAACTCCATGAGGTTGAATTTCCCAAAATGAAGCAATAGACAGCAAAGAGTACCAGTGAACACAAATTAAAAAGTTTCCGAAACCTACTTAAATGTAACCTTCGTTATAACAGCTTTAAGACTAGTTCTATCTATCTATCTATCTATCTATCTATCTATCTATCTATCTATGTGTTTGTTTATTTATTTTTAATCCTCACCTGAGAAGCGAGGATATTTTTCCCATTGATATTTAGAGAGAGTGGAAGGGAGGGGGGAGCAGGGCAGAGAGGAGAGGGGAGAGAGAGACTTCTATTTGTTGCCTCCCACATGCATCCCAACCAGGGACAGGAAATGATCCTACAACCCAGGTATGTGCCCTTGACCAAGAATCAAACCCACGACCCTCCAGTGTGCATGCTGATGCTCTAACCACTGAACCACACTGACCACACCAGCCAGTGCCAGACTGCTTCCATTTTGCAATTTGGCTATCCAAGGACCTAACTGTTCTTTCATCAACCCATGCAGCTACCTCCCCATGAAGGTCGTTGGAAGGGATGTGTAAATACGCATGGCCCTCTGCTTGACTGGGCTTAGAATGCAGGTTTATAAATTGCATGTTGTGGAGCTACTGTCCTCTTGTTGGTGTAGCATGTATGTCCTATATAAATACTGTAAAAACGAATACTCATTGACACAACTACGTTTTCAGATTTAACCTGTGGGCCAAGTTGTAGGAACAAAGTGGACCAAGGCCATAATATACAACCTATCTATTTCACCTTCTTTCTCTCCCTCACACCTGAAGAAGAATAAAAGTATGAAAATCAGTGTCCAGTCTTGTCTTATAGTTTGTCAGGGAGTAAAAATATCAGAAACCTAAAGCACATGTGCTTTTCCTTTGGGGGTAGTGCTGCTCAGCCAGAAGCCAGGCTCATGGCTGACGACTGCAGCGGCAGCTAGAGACCCCTCGGGGATCCCAGACTGCGAGAGGGCGTAGGCTGGGCTGAGGGACCTGCCCCCCACCACTGCCCCAGTGCATGAATGTCATGCACCAGGCCTCTAGTTTGAAAATAAGTCTTTGTTCTCTAAACTCTTGAATATGAGAAAAAAAGTCCACCAAAAAAATCAATAAAGACATTTAAAAAAAAATAAAATCTTGAATATGGGAGTAAAAATTTCTAAGTGTTCTTCATTTGAGTTGTTATCAGCAACTTTAATAAATTTCCAATGAATAGCCTTAATTTTTGTAAGATCAAACCTCATACTCAGTGGGTGCCTCATTCAGGTAATGGTTGGTGAAAGGCAGAAAGAGACTTGTACCTCAGTGCATGTGTTGAGACCTGGGTGGGTGTGGTGAGGATCATCATCTTCCAAATCCTCTCAGATTTATAGAAGAGATACATGATTATGGTATGAATCAGGACACTGACCTAAATAACATGTGCCGCAACCTTAAAATGACTTTTCCCATTGGGAACATTGTTGTTTTTCATTGGCAAAGGAGACTTGATCATTTTTACTACTTAAGTCCCAAATGGTATTGGCAAGTCTGCAATTAATTTTATAAAATTTAATGAGTCACTTTTTTCAAAACAGAAATGTGATTTTCTAAAAAGCTGTCCTTCTCTCAGTTTCTTAGGGCCTTTATCTATCTCATTCATTTGTTTATAGAGGAACAAGACAAGATATTTTCTGAGATTCCTATGATTCCTCCTGGCTTTACAGTCTACTTCTCAATAGAGTAATAATATTAAAAGTTGGCTTTGCCACTTATTTTTATTGATCTGAAACTACTTTTTAAAAAGTTTATTTAACTTATAAGCGTGGATATGTTTAATATATAATATAATATAATATAATATAATATAATATAATATTTATAAAAAAGTGGTCATTGCTTGGTATCTGATTCATAGTAAAGCAGGAAGAAATCTTTAAGAACACTTTATTCCCCAGTTCTCTAGGAGTTAATGCAAGGAGAAATGACAGGAGGGGAAAAAATTATAAAATAAAGAAGGCAAAGAAGCAAAACTTGGAGGAAGGACATGCAAGATCAAACGATGGAAATAAGTAGATAGGCAATGAAGAAGAAAAGTGACCACAAAATAAAATGGAACTACTTAGTTGAATTTGGAAAGTTCTCATTTAACAACCTTATGTACTTATAAACCTGTATACAGGGCACACAGTCATTTTCTAGTTACTGGTACTGGAGCATCTTTTCTCACTAGTGCTTAGTCCAGTGATGGCGAACCTATGACACGTGTGTCAGAGGTGACACGCGAACTCATTTTTCTGGTTGATTTTTCTTTGTTAAATGGCATTTAAATATATAAAATAAATATCAAAAATATAAGTCTTTGTTTTACTATGGTTGCAAATATCAAAAAATTTCTACATGTGACACAGCACCAGAGTTCAGTTAGGGTTTTTCAAAATGCTGACACGCCGAGCTCAAAAGGTTCACCATCACTGGCTTAGTGCTTACATCGGGGACAATCACCTGATCTGTCCACAGCACCCCAGTGCCCAGATCTGGTACCTTCCTTTGTGCTGATGAGGGAGCCCTGAAATTACCATTTTGTGGGATAGAGGGATTCAAGAATCAGGACACATAATTCATAAACTCAATTTTGCTTTTATTCACACAAGTAAATTACTGGTATGTAAGTAGATTTAGTTTGATTTTATTTTTCACTTATAATCCTATTTTAACCTAATGGTAAAAAATATTCAAGTATATATATTTTTTAATTTTCTGCTTCTCCAATTTATTTATTTACTTTCTTTCAATTTTATGCTGCTTTTGTTTTAGGTGTACAGCTTAGTGGTAGACAATCATAGACTTTACATCGTGTTCCCCTGGCTATTTCCAGGACCCCAACTGGAATCCTACATAGTTATCACAGAATTATTTCATATATTTCCCATGCTTTACTTACTTCTTAAAAACTATATAAAACAAATCCTTTGGTCATGTTTAAGTTTTATGTCTCCTTCAACAGAACTCTAGACACAGACATCCTCACTACTCGTTTATAAGTAGTCTTATGTTTCTTAATCCTATATAATGAAAGCCTAATATGCTAAGTGTCCAACCGTTTGACCGTTCGACCGTTCGACCAGTCACTATGTGCATACTGATCACCAGGGGCAGACTCTCCGACCAGTAGGTTAGCTTGCTGCTGGGGTCCGGCTGATCAGTACTGGGCAAGATGGGCCGGACACGCCCTGGAGCCCTCCTGCAGTCCCTCCCTGGCCCCGCTCGAGCACCGGTGGGGTCCCTTGGCCTGGCCTATGCCCTCTTGCAATCCGGGGACCCCTCAGGGGATGTTGGAGAGCTGGTTTCGGCCTGATCCCCACAGGCCAGGCCAAGGGACCCCACCGGTGCACAAATCTGTGCACCAGGCCTCTAGTCTTAATATAAAAAGCCATGGTGATCATAAGGTTTTAAGGACACTTTCTCAAAATCCTTATACAGTTCATCATAATACTGTCTAGGTATATATAGTCTTATGCAGGAAGCTACTTCACATTTGAAAAGTCCTTCACATACATTCAACCTGTAATCATTTCCATGTTTAACCAGATTGCATTGTGTTCCTCTCCTGGTGTATTTGAACTGATGATGTAGTTTTGTATGTTGTGTCACATTCATCTGTGTGATGTCCTTTCAGTCCAGGAGCTCTCATTGCAATGGGGAGAGGAAGTGCCAGGGTCCTCTCGATGAGGAGCCCTTAACCCTTTTACCTTCCTTTAGAAGGATCAATTTTTTTAAATGACAAAGAGAGACTCAGGAAGTCGGAAAAGACTAACCACCTCCCCCCCACCCCCCCACCCCCGCCCCAAATGAAACAACTAGATGATGCCAGTACCTTGGAATGAAACTTGGCGAGGCTGAAGAACAAGGAACCCTACAGTGAGCGCCCTTCCTTTGGATAATTCTGCCACCGTTTTGTTTGAACACAGCTTTGGATCAGCCCAAAATGGCAGGAAAAGATGCTTGTTTCCCTGATACACAGGACAACATGGAAGGAAATAAGCTGTGATTCTAAAGGAAAAGTTGACTTACCAAGAGGAACACGAAGACAGAATGTTCAAGGATGTTTTTCTCTGTTTGTACCCTCTGCTTACTTTTCTGGGTGTGTTTTTTCCCATACATTTATTAATAGGAAGAGCAATTCAGAAAATAAATATTCAAGAGTCTAACCTAATAAAACAGGGTTTTTATATCATTTGTGACAACACAGATATATAATCTTTTAAATCTTTTCTGAATTCCTTATCCTAAATAAAATAAATATTTTCTGAATCTTTTGTTTAGGGCACACTGACCCTGATTTCAACTCTCTGTTCCTATCTGTCTCTTACTGTGCTGTCTGACTCTGTAGGAAGCCAAGGAATTGCATAATGTCTACCCTTTACATGTATGATACCTCTCCTTGTCTCCACGAACCCCTCTTACGCCCAACAAGCACCACACTGAAAGGAAGGAGCAGGTCTGGTCTGCTCCCAGATTCAGCACGGTTCTCCGGGAATAGCTCTTCGCCAGGGCCAAGTGCATGCACATTTCCCAGAGACAAGGTGGTTTTCTAGAACCACTTGGACATGCACTGCACTGAAGAAACCTTAAACCTGAGACCAGCTGGTGGGCATTCTAAGGAGGCTGATCTATTTTGAGTCTCACTTCTCGTTTCTGAGTCGTCACTGCTGTTGTAGACTTCATCCTGCAACTTTGCACAACTGGCAGTGCTGAACATAAACCAAAGCCATATGTTTGTGTCCTTTTGCCAAACGACTCCGGCAAATAGTCCTATTATTCCCTTAGGTAGCCAACGTGTGCCAAGGTTTTCTATTAGTTGCTGTAGTGGCCTCTGAGTCACAGCTTTGTCACATAAGGGGGTAATTGCGGGCTTTATGTTTTAGGAGTCATTTTTTTTTTGGTGTATTTTTTTAGTGGGCCCTATTTTAAAAGAACTCAGAGTTAGTAACATCTTAAAAGGGCCTTGATTTTTTTCTTATTGATATTTTGAGATGCATGTGTTGCAAAATAGGTAAATGCTAGCAAACAAGTTCCTTCATATATGGATAAATTATTTTAAATAGATTTTTCTCCCAAGGACAACCCAATTCCTTACTTTTCAGTGTTTGTGGGAATTAACTCTACACATCATATAGTGTTTAAAACGTGATTTAAAAATATATCACTTGCCAAAACCGGTTTGGCTCAGTGGATAGAGTGTCGGCCTGCGGACTGAAAGGCCCCAGGTTCGATTCCGGTCAAGGGCATGTACCTGGGTTGCGGGCACATCTCCAGTAGGAGATGTGCAGGAGGCAGCTGATCGATGTTTCTCTCTCATCGATGTTTCTAACTCTCTATCTCTCTCCCTTACTCTCTGTAAAAAATCAATAAAATATATTTTTAAAAAATATATATCACTTATTTACTTTTAATCCTTAAGTACTAATTTTCTAATAAAAATGAATCTAAATTGAATTTTTGAAACTTTTTTTAACACTGAACCTTTCTTTAAGGGCAAATCTGTGGACAAATAACACATCTCAATCAATATGTAAAAGGCTTTTGGGCTCAGAGGACTTCTTCACCTGCTTGATGTTTTTAAATATCAAAGTGACCATGTTTCTAACAAAAATCACACTTCTAAATTCAGCACTAAGAAAAAAATTTTTCAAAGCAAATTCACAGAGATAAAGCACTGCTATACAGGAGAGCCTTTATATACATGCTTTGATTGGATTCGTTTTCTTTCACTAGATGATACTTTTTCATAAAAATGTTGCCTTACCTCTCTGTTTCTCCAGGTAACTTGTATGCCAACTTGGTTTGTCCTGCTTCTTTCAAGTGACTAAATGTCTCTGCCCGCTTCAGTGAGAAATCCTAAAATTCATTCTATTAAGATGAAAGAAGGGAAGTCTATCAGGCAGGGCAAGTTAAATGGATCAGTAATAAACACTGAAGTGAACAATGAATGATGTGCTGACACTTGTACTTATCATTCAGTTGGACTAGACCAGTGGTCGGAAACTCATTAGTCACCAGAGCCAAATATCAACAGTACAACGATTGACATTTCTTTTGGGAGCCAAATTTTTTAAACTTAAACTATATAGGTAGGTACATTGTTATTAACTTAATTAGGGTACTCCTAAGGCTTAGGAAGAGCCACACTCAAGGGGCCAAAGAGCCGCACGTGGCTCGCGAGCCGCAGTGGCCTATACTATAAAAAATGTATACTATATATCAGTGTAAAAACATGTTTACTTTTTCCAAGGTAAGCCATCTTCCTTTTTTGTCTTTATTACCAAACTATATATAAATTATGTCTTCAATTTACCAGGGAAAGTGGGTAAGAAAGTCTCTCTGTTAGCACTGTTATTTCTTCTAACCACCAAAAGAGAGCGTTCAGACAAGCTTTGGGATGTGCCACACTCGAGTCACAGAAGACAGATGGAAATGCAGCCTGTTGGTGTTCAGGGCTCTCTTGGACGAGGTGTCCTAAAACGCGACCAATTCTTCTTGCCACTGTGTTAACCCGTTTTCCAGGAAGCAACTTGCCCTTGGTTTACTTTGCGTTCAGACAGAACGCACGGAGCTGTATCACTTCTGCTTGGTCTCGGGGATAAGAACAGAATCTGTCCGCAGGCACACCGTGTGGCCCTTGAGAGGAAACTCTGAAATTCGGGGCAGTACCCTCAGCATGTGAGAGGGGCTGTTCATACAAACAACACGTATATCACACAGACCTAACATGCTTTCTCTCTGGCAGTTCTGGGGATTGTAAAACACACGCCACCAACCTTCCTTGCCGATTTCTGTCGTCTCGTCCTGTGTTTTACCCTTTGCAGTGGATTGAAGTGACCGGCTTCTGAACCATAGATTTCTCGGTGACTTGCAAGGTTTGACCACACATGAAGCAGATGCTTCTTCAACTCCAGTCAGCAACTGTGGCTCCTGGGAGAAGAGGGATGAAACTCGCTCAAGTGCTGGAGTAGACCACTGCCAGGATGAAAGAATTGAAAAGTCGCATGGGAGTTGGGGAATTCTTAGTTTGTGGTCGATGGCAGCCAAAAATACATAAAAAGACCTTCTCTGCAAATGCGTTTGGCTTATTCTGCTTCACCCTCGGTTCAGAAGGAGTTCTGAAGCTTCCCACCTGCCCATTCCCCTTTGTCTGCCAGACTCGAACCTAAAACAAAAGATCCTGGAAAACAGTCACAAAGCTCCTTCTAAATCCTAAAAGTAATGGCTTTCTGTCTAATGCCCTATCGTGTTAGGTATTTATTAGCAATACATTTTCCATTTATTTTCTCAAAGATTGCCAATAAAGAACGGAATCGCATAAGGGAGTAGCTGTAAACCCTCGAGTTCCCTAATGTCAAAGTCATTAGCATCCGAATAAGCACACAGCAGCATATCATCTGCACAATTGCCATTTTTTTTACTACTTTTAATAGCGTTTCTCAGAGGGCTCATTTTCAACTTTCTTCAGTGGTTAGTTGGTTCCCAGGGGAAAAGCAGCTTCCTGATGCTCGCGGCTTCCACCCAGCGAGCCGGCCGTTTGCTGTCAGACGCACCAGGCCTCTGCCCTAACCCCATCTGCTGTCTCTGCCCTCCCCGGGGACGAGAGTTAAGGCTGCACAGCTGAGATCGACTTGGAGAAGTGGGCAGAGGGCTGGGACAAAATGCGACTTTAGAAACGTGATCTGACACACACAGGCTCGGAAGGCCCAAGTACACAAAATACATATGGAAAGTGCAAGCCCTTCAGAGCCTCCTCATTCCCTGTGTCCATCATCACTAACGCCACCCACCCTCTCGGCTGATGCCGCTGAAATCGGTTCCCTCCAGCCCCTGCACGGGCCCTGTTATTATAATATTTTAAAGGCAATCCCTTTGAAGCCCCATTTTTATTAATCGCCACACTTTAATCTCCTTTGCTCATCTTAAACCATTTTATAACACCTAAGGTCTTACTAAAATATTTATGGGAAATACTCATTTTGGAAGGCAGTTAACCTGGTCAAGACTTGGGATCTTGACCAAGCTCCCACACCGGGCAGCAGAGTTAGTTCTAGCTACACATTGAAGCTCATATTTTTATAAAACAGCAATCGTAAGAGATAAAACTGCATGGCAACTAAGGTGTTGGTAATCTAATGGGCTACAAAATCTTTGTGTGTGCACTCTAATTAAGGTATGTCCCTACAGCCCTGGGCAGTGTTCTCAGTGGTTAGGGCCTTGCCCCATGAACCGAAGGATCTCAGGTTCGACTCCCCGTCAAGGGCACGTACCTGAGTTGCAGGTTTGATCCCTGGCCCTGGTCAGGGTTGGGTGCGGGAGGCAACCAATCCATGCGTCTCTCACACATCAATGCTTCTCTCTCTCCCCCCCTCTCTCTCTTCCTCCCTCCCTCCCTTCAACTCTCTCTAAAAATTAATAGAAAAGAATATCCTCGGGAGGATTAACAAAACAAAGGCATGGCTTTCCTTGTTTAATGGAGTCATCACAAAGTACTCCATTTGTCGGCTTTACTATATGCCAATAATTAGGGACTCAGTTCTTCACAGCTGCTTCCCGGGTGAGTCCCTGCTTCTGAAAAAGCTTTTTAAACCTATGATACAATGTAATGAATCTGCTGTGTTGCTAAAAGAAAAAAAAGGCATATCAGATTATATTTGATTGGGGGGCGGTGAATGACCTAAAGTGAGATGATGTATATGTCAGTTGTATCCTTAAAGCAGAGAATCATAGATTTACCTGTCTTTCCAAACAAAAAAACACAGGGGGAAAAAAATACTGCAGCATTTAAAAAAAAAATCCTCCAACTAGACTCAAAGTAAAAGATTGGATGAGAAGACAAATAAATGTAACGTGAAATGCATGTAGCACTTGAAGCCCTGTAATATAACTAAGATGAGCTCACCACAGCCACCCACTCGTTCCTGGGATTTGCTGGTCTATTTCAGTCCGGTTGCAAAGGCACAGCAGGGTCCCCTCAGAAATCTGGAAAGTTAATACAAGCTCCAAAGACCACGCCCAGCCAGAATTAGTGTCTTAAGAAGTAAAATAAAAGCAGAAGCATAGCAGCATGTTTACCTTCGCATTGCTACCTCCGGAGGCCCTGTCTCCACAACTTCTAATAGTTTTAGTTTCTTAATCACTCTTCCAACCTTAACATCTCTACCAATTGTTCATTAGTTGGAATGATGGGGGGCGGGGGAGGGGTTCTTCTCACGTGTTTATTTTTGTGAATGGCAAAGCAAGTCCTTTGCAGCTCTACGTGTCCAGGTTTATTTTTATATTAATCAATATGACATTTTAAGTTAGAGTTCAACTTCGTATAAACTTTAATGATATCTTTGCCCGGACAATCAAATTCTTCGGTTTTCCATTTCCCATTTTGCTGTATTAAATTTCCCATGAACATGTAAGCCCCTTACTTCAGAGTTTCTGATCAATGAGCTGTAGAATTGTGTTTTTCCCCCATTATAGCAAGAGACATTTAGAAATTGATTCTTCAAAATTCTGTAAGCCTGTTGCCACTTTATGCTTATGCCTCACAGATGACGTTGTTCTACTTAGCTCTCCAGGTCGGTATCCGGCATATGCTGCATTGGCTGGAGCAGATGAAGAGAAGTGGTGAGTTTCATGTAAGCTGCTTTAGGCAAAGAAAAACACTGTGGCCCTAGCTGGTTTGGCTCAGTGGATAGAGCATGGGCCTGCGGACTGAGGGTCCCGGGTTCAATTCCAGTCAAGGGCACATGCCTGGAGTTGTGGGCTCAATCCCCAGTAGGGGGCGTGCAGGAGGCAGCCGATCAATGATTCTCTCTCATCATTGATGTTTCTATATCTCTCTCCCTCTCCCTTCCTCTCTGAAATCAAAAAGGAAAGGAGAGAGGAGAGGAGAAAGGAGAGAGGAAGGGAGGATAGAGGAGGGGAGGAAAGAGAGGGGAGGAGGGAAAGGGGAGGAGGGAGAAGGGAGGAGACAGGAGAGGGGCGAGCCCCGAGGGGAGGGGAGGGGGGAAGGCAGAGATGGAGAGAGGAGGGGAGGGAAGGGAGGGTAGGGAGCCAGGTAGGGAGGGAGGGAGGGAAAAG